>NW_004524625.1:5751041-5757383 GCF_000260255.1 Octodon degus | reverse complement strand
GAGGGATTTGTTCTAATGGTGTTTGTAAATAGGATATCATGTCTGCATCTTGTACAGCAATTAACCACTAGGAAGAATGTATGCAATGTGTTAATTATTGCAACTGTCCTACCAATTTGGTTTGAAACTCTCTCATTGCTATTTGTTTCTCCATAAAATTATGGAGAGAAAGAAAGAAGCTTAAATGTCACATTTTTTCTTATATGAGAGACCCAAAGAAAAAGCTAAAGAACCAAACTAAAGACAGACAATAGAAAGTTGAGAGAGAGAGAGAGATCTTTCTCGTGTGCAAAAGACACAAGAAGATGGAAAGTGGAGAAGGAAAGGAAATGGAAAGAGAAATCAAGACGTGTTTTGTCCATGTACCCACTTCACATGAGAAACATAAATATTATATACCAACAAAAAAAAAACAACTTGCTGATACATAATGGAAATACCTTCATACTCTTCCCAATACAGGAACTTGTGAATATGTCCTGAATACTGTGCTTAGAGAAGAAAATACATTAGTAAATATATTAGTGGGCTTAGACTGCATATTCCCTACATCAGTGTTCATGTCTATGGTGAACAAAACTGTGAACTTTAATGAATTAGTAAACCCTAAGGGAGTAGTGACATACACATCTAGGTGTGCCTGTGACTGTGTGTGCACCGAGAACTGGCATGGGGAACAGCCAACAGAGCAAAGGAGAGCCATCCTGACGGTGGGGAGCACCACCTGGCAGGCCGGCCATGGGGAGCACCGTCCAGCAGGCTGGCCGTGGAGATCACCACCCACTAGGCTGGCCATGGGTAGCACCACCCAGGAGGTTGGCTGCTCCAGGGGAACAGACGCAAGAGAAGGAAGGCGCTCTTGCACATGCGGCATGGACTCTCTGAACATCGCACCTTTCCACCATCGTGCTGCTGCCTCCCTGCAGGCCAGAAAGCAGGGGACCAGCTGACCATGGGCTGAAGCCTTGACACTGTGCGCCAAAGTCAGCCTCGCCCCCTCTAAGCTGATTTTCTCAGGGGTTTTGCCTTCGGTGTGAAAACCTAACTTAACACAACAGCTCCCCGTGCTTGCTCGTGAACTGAACTGCCCTGCATCCACCCTCTGTGTCACATCCACAGGCTGCAGAGTCAGAATTAAAACCTAAGATTCCATGCTTTTATTCTCCTCCTAACAAGAGCTTCCTCTTATCAGTACTTTGGAGATCTCCCCATACCTCTTTATTGGGAAAAAAATAGCAAAACTGATACAAGCTCAAGATAGCATTAAGAATGTTATATTTTATCAGTTATAATTGTATCTCTATATCTGTGAAAATGTAGCTCAAATATAAGCCAGAAGTGCTACACTTTTTGGCCTGTTGTTCCATCCAAACTCCAAACCAGACCCCCTCTCAGTTTCTGTACTCATTTAATACTGTCCTGATACCAAGTACACAGGTGTCTCCTCTGCCCCACCAAAAGAGTGATCAATTCTGTGCCAAATGCCAGCTAGGTGTCATCTAACCCAAGTCTCAACCCATGCTATCCACTGGAAGAAGCCGTGAGATCCCACAGGGTCAATCTGAGAGTGTAGCAGGGCACTTGCCTAGCATGAGCAAGTGTTCTAGCACTGGGTTCAATTTCTAGCCCTGGGCCAACCAAATAGCTCAGCAGACTAAAGCACCTGCTTATGCAGACACAGGGGACAGGAATTCAATCCCCAGCATGCTGTGCTGGCCCCATCCCCTGGGCATGCTGGCCATTGAGACTGAGTGTGGTGGCCCATGTCTGTAATCCCAGCACTTGGGAGGCTGTAAACAGGAGGATTACTATGAGTCTGATCTACACAGTGAGACCCTAGAGACCCTGTAGACCCTGTCCTAAAAATAAAAAAATAAAAATTCTAGCCCTGGAAAGAAAAAAAAAAAAAAACCCTTTGGACTCACGTGTTGAAGCCTCAGTCCTCAAGACACCCCCTGCTTTACAAGCTCAAGCCCACATTGTTTTACCTGCACTGCTGACCAACCAGCTATAAACCAGGGTTCTCCCAACCACCTTCTCTGGTTGTCTTGATTGATTAATATGGCTTATGGAACTCAGGCCTCATATGTGCAGGCTTATTTAGAGCACAACACAAGGAACACAGATGAAGAGCTACATAGGGGAGGTTTATGGGAAGGGCCTCAGGGTCTAAACTCCTGCTCTGGGCACATTATCCTCCAGAAAGTCCGTGGGCACAGCTGCCAGGCTATTATTCTGGCCCGGTCTTTGCAGGTTGATGTGAAGGTCTCATTACATTTGCATGATCCACTGAGTCACTGGTCGCCCTGCAGCCCCTTTGTCCTCTTCAGAGGTTTGGAGTGTTGTCAGAGTCCTAATTCTCTAGTACTGCAGTGATCTTTCTAGTTACCAGGGGAAACCCACTTCCTCCATCTATTTGAATGTATAAAACTACTCTAAATGAAAATATTTGGGAACTGTTGAGTCAGGGGATTTGGAGACAGCAGGGGTCACTACCTGGAAGAAAATGGGCAAGAGCCAGGGAGCAGGCAGAGGGATCCTGGGAAAAAATAAGTCTTGCGTCATCTCCCTCTTCTGGTCCTCTGCCAGGGCCAGCCAGTGCTCAAATGCAGCTAAAAACCAGAGAGCAGAAGTGGTTGTTGTCTAAGGCACAAATCAGGGATAGAAAAGAGTAAAAGGTGGATCTCCAGAAGCCAATGAAAACTTGGAAATTGGACATGAGTGTGGAAATTGGACTGAAAATTTAAAATCAAAAAAGCAGTAGGGGGCTGGAGAGATGGCTCAGTGGTCTAAAGCACCTACTTGGAACAAGCTTGGCAAGGCATCAGGGACCGCGGTTCAATCCCCCAGCACCACATGCCAGCCAGCCCCGCCCCCTGGTGGGCTGAGCTGGCCACACACACACACCACTCACTCTCTCTCTCCCTCTCTCTCTCTCTCTCTCTCTCTCTCTCTCAAATAAATAAAAATAAAAAAAAATTAAAAAAAAAAAAGCAGTAGGAGGAAGGAGACAGCACAGGGGCAACAGGAACACTTAGGTTGGGAGGGAAAGCTTTCCGAAGCCCCTGAGCACTGTGTGCACTTGACTTAGTTGGCTTTGAGTTCACAGCTTTCTGATTGTGGCCCCTCAGGCAGGTTGTGAAGGTCTTTGGGGCCTACTGCCCATGACTCCACCCGAGATGAGAATCACTAGTGCAGAGAGAGCCAGTCCACAGCTGCGTGCATGACCCACCTGGTGGGGACTCCTAGGCGCCATCTGTTGCCCATCATTCTTCCTGCGAAAATCTCTGAGAAGTTCCTTTAACTCCTGAGATACCTTGGATCTAGTTGAGACTCAACCATAAACCATGGAGACTGGACCCTGGTTCCTTCCTCATTTGTAGTGTTTCCTCCCACTTTGGATGGGAAGTAAAGGATACTGATAATCAGATGACACAGTAAACAATTGTGTCCTCATGGGAATTTGTCCCTGGAAACAACTGACACTGGTGGGTCCAAGGATTTCATTTAGACAAAAAGACAAGTTTCTTCATGGCTTGCAGGTTTGTGTGCTGTCCCCTACATTTCTATCGTCCTTCTCCTTGGAGACACTTGGTGTCCGCTGGGGGAGGGAAGCATTTGGTGACCACAGCACTGTGGAGCTGTGTGTGCTGCACACTGGCTTCTCCTCTCTGCCTGGAGCATTCCAGCTGGCAGAATCACTCCAGAAAGCTCCAGGTGACGCAACCCTTAGATTCTACCCTGGGAGGTTCAGCATTGAGGCATGTTTGAAGCCTGCTGGGAGAATAAGCCCTGTTTAGCAGAAACAAAGGTGGGGCTAGAGAGGTCATCTGTAGCTGTCAGGCTCATTTGGCAAAGTCACCATCCAGGGGCAGATCTGAGTATGAGGACCTCACTTGTGTTCAGGGAACATCTATTGTCTATGGCCCAAGTGAAACAATCTTATCTTCCCGCTTTAATTAGTAGTGTGTGTGTGTCGGCAATTTCAAAATCCCAACCCAGTATTTCTAATGCTGCCCAGCCCTCTCACCCAGACACACCTCTCTCTCCCCTCTCCCACTCTCTTTCTCCTCTTCTATCCCCCAACCACTGATATATACATATATATCCAGCAGAGGGAAGTGGAGGACGAGGGTGCGCTCCATTCCCCACCCGTGATGTGTGTTCCAGAGCCTGATTATCCCTATCTATCTATCTATCTATCTACCCTCTATCCATCTGTCCTCTATCTATCTATCTATCTATCATCTATCATCTATCTATCCTCTGTCATCTATCTATCTATCTTGGCATGACATATAACAGCACACTATCCATACCCTCTATGACCCACTACATGTGAATATAATATAAATTCAAAATTGGAAACATTTATGAAGGCAGGAAAGCCCCCTCTACATCCCATCCCCAACAAAAACAAGCTCTAGGCCAAACTGCAAATCTGTGTTGATGACACGCAGTTATTCAATTAAAGATCAGATGGAAATTGGGCAACCAATTTACCATTCAGATTGATAGATGGGATGAGGGGCTGCTGGACCGTTGTCGAAATGCAAATGACTTTAAATTCTGAACGTTCAGGGAAAATGAGATTGATTACCCAGCTGGTTATTCATCCCATTACTCAAATGGGCAAATAGATGATCCATGTGGGGAGGGCATCCCAGAGATGCTGCAGGAGCCGCTGTTTTCTAGTGATTGAAAGCGTTTAGCAGAGAAGTCTGTCTCGCTGGTAAAGTGGGCTGAGCATGGCCTGGGGCTCTCCCGCTACACTTGGTGTTTTTATGGTTGCTGCTGCTAAGCCGGGTCCAGCAGAGGGTGGCGATGCAGGAAAGGGGGACACTCGTTCCCTACCCACGGTACATGTCCCAGAGCTCAACTGCTCCCAATTTAGGGGTGTCTTCCTATACCCTGACTTCTTACACACATGTGCACACACGTGCACACGCACACACACACACACACTCAGCTCTAAAGCAATCCAGAAGATAATGGGGGGGCACTCGCAGTAGCTTTCTCAGAAAGACCCCCAACCCCTTTACCGCCGCGCTGCCCACTCGCTGTGATCCAGCAGAGAATCCAGTCCTCGGAAGCTGAGTGAGCCACATATGAAGGCTCACTCCCTTACCGACACTGTGAGCGAAGGAGTGAGCAGGCCTGCTGAGCCCAGCGTCTGTGCCCACACAGTGTGAACGGATGCAGCTACTTAGGCAGTCGTGTCTCGTGGCTTAGATGCTGAGACAGTAATGACCAGAACTTACCTGAAGTCCTGTGTCCATGATAATGACGGTGTGAAAACTAGAGATGATTTGCTTTTGGTACCCAGGATGGTTCCCAAGCACGAAAGTACTCACTGAATGAAGCCCAACACTTAAGGGCGCTGCAAGGACGGCGTGAGGCGGTGAAGTCACAGTCCCTGGAAATGTTCCCAGGTGAAGCACACGTAGCAGAGTGGAGGGTGACTAGGGTGGGCGAGCCTAAGGAGGGCTCCAGCAGACACTTCGGGCTACCTCGGAGTGTGGCCCTTGACTCTTGCTGTCTCCGAGGGAAAGGCTTAGGAGCGAAGATGGAAACAGCTAGGCTGCCAACGTCATCAGGAGCTAAGTGTCACTTGTTCAGTTGAGGATGAGGTGGGGAGTCCACGGTGGGCTGAGCTTTCAAAAGGTTATTCTGGCATCTGGTGGGAAGACTGCGGGGGGGGGGGTTGGAGGGGATGGAGCCTGACGCGGTGTCCTTATCCCTAAGAAGACAAGCTGCAAGAGCTCAAACTCAGAAGTGTGAAGTGTGTCGTGGGCGGAGAAACCAAGGAGAGCCACAGGAGGGCAGGAGGGCAGAACACACGGGGTGCCGGGGATGAAGAGTGGGCGGGTCAAACGCCAGCTTCTTCCGGCCAGGGTGAGACCATTCACTCCAACCAGCGAGTCAGGCAGAAGCGCTGCAAGGGGAAGGTGGTGAGTTAGGTTTCAGACAGGCCGTGCTTGAGGAGCTTCATGCACACCCGCGTGACACGGCGACCATGTATCACACTCGGGGGCCCGAGATGAGAGGACTCTGAGTGCAGGGCATTTACTGCAATTGTGGTCAATTATCCGCCCCGTGTGCCCTTCCCTGACAAATTCTTGGCTCGGTCAATGTCTGAGAAATAAAGAGAGGGAGACACAGAGGAAGAAATAAAGAAAGAAAAGAGGGGGTAAGGAAGGGAGGCAGGAAGGGGGGGCAGAGCAGGCAGGGAGGCAGGGAGGCAGGGAGGCAGGCAGGCAGAGAGGCAGGCAGGCAGGGAGGCAGGCAGGCAGGGAGGCAGGCAGGCAGGGAGGCAGGCAGGCAGGCAGAGAGGCAGGCAGG
>NW_004524625.1:5707853-5750660 GCF_000260255.1 Octodon degus | reverse complement strand
AGGCAGGCAGGCAGGCAGGCAGGCGGGGAGGCAGGCAGGGAGGCAGGCAGGGCAGGAAAAGGATCCCTGTGGCAGGCATTTTCGGCTGGAGTGTTGCAGTCCCTGTCCTCTCACTTCTCGCAGACAGCAGCTAAGGAATGCACTGTCCCGACTTGTGCCCTTCCATCTCCTTGCCTATCTGCTCTCCTCTGCTGGTTTGAAGGGGTGAATTTTCTGTTTGTTTCTGCATAGATTGTGGCAGGACTGTCAGGTGGCCTGGAGGGAATGCAGCTCACCTCTGCTGCGCTCGGGCAGGTGCCTGGCTCTGCACGAGGCTCCTGACGCCATCAGCACACCTGAGCTCCACAGGAGCTCGGCACAAGGGAAACTCCTTTGTGCATTTTTCACTTGGTAACCTGTGACCCAAAGCAGTGGCAGACCGAGCAAGTGATGGGTGTGAACATCATCCCGGGCCTGCAGGCAGAGCCCAGGCTGAGGAGGTGGCCTTGAAGGAAGCTAGTGCCACTTGCCGTGCAGTCCACAGGTCCCAGGGGTGGGCCAGAAAAAGACGGTAATGTTCTTCCGCAGGCCTGGCACATGGAGCTCCCCTCAGCTGGAGGCCAGCAAAGTCAGAAAACTGGCGCTCACAGAACGATAAAGACACAGGTCCCTACTGAATGAGGTTCTTCCTGTTTCTGGCTTGCTAGTTGCCAGCGCTTCTCCAATTAGTTCAAGAGCTGTTGTGAAATTCTCAGTGTAATCTCCAAAGAAAATCAATTTAAAAACACATATTTGTTAATTTGAATTATTCATGAACATTAATATGCTTAAGTATATATGAATTTAAATTAGTTTCCTTTGGATTTTTTAAACATTTCAGAGGTGTATATACACAAGTTGTTCACAAGTTGCTTATTTAACACTTGCCTAAGTCCTGCCGTGTGGCAAAAACAGATACATAGGTAGAGAGCGGTGGCCTGGAAAATAATAACAACAATAGGCACCTGCTGTATGCCTGACAGTTTTATTTAGCTGAATTACTCCTCTTCATATCCCTACTACTATTCTATTATTCCTACTGAAAGATGAAGAGGCTCAGTAGATTGTCCCAAATACCCCAGCCCGCTAGTCGTCAGAGCATGCTGCTAACCGTGACAATGAACTAGGAGCTTCCCAGTGCGCATCTGTTGAACGAATGGCCCAGACCCTCAAAACAAGGAAAGGTCATCTTGGCATCTCCCTTTATCAGCTTACGCTGTGCCCTTCCCGTGCCCTGTTCCATCAACATGGGTGTCTTAAAGGCACTTAGTTTCTGTAGAAGCCAGGAACTAGGGGTGCCCGGAGCAGACAGCATCACCACTGGAGAGCTGAAAATGATGCAGGGCTTAACACAGAAATTTGAGGAGTGATTCACAGAGCCCAGTGATGGAGAAGACTCGCAGGTGGGCAGGTGGAGGCTGCACTGCGGAGGATGGGTGCGCACGGAGACCGGCGGCGGAGCCGCAGCGGTGGCGAGGAGGGACCATTAGAGGCCGCTGGGAGGAAGGGAAGCACAGGGCCTACGTGGAAAGCATAGAATATTTTTCTTTAGTTGAGCTGATGCTATTCCAGCTGCCTGGTTCTGCTGTTTTCCCCTTGTCTCCTGGACTAACAAGAGCTGGTTGCACTTGGCCAGGGAACGCAGGACGTCCAGACTTCTGCCTGAAGGCGTGCTCTCACATAACAAGGCATTGGGGTGAATGCATCATTATTGTCAGTGGTGGAGTAGAGGAATGACTCCACAGGGCCAGACCAACAGCTTTGTCATCCTCATGGGCTTCTCCTCCTGGTTACAGATTGGTTGTCTCAGGCCCAGGATCATCCTGAACCTCCCACAGAAGCAAGGAGCAGAAGAGGCTTAGGCTACAGTGGCTGGTCCTCTGCCTGGGCTCAGCACACCCCAGAACCATCCCAGGGGACTTGTGCTCATGTCCTGTCACCCTGAATTCTGTCACATAGTCACGTCTTTGCTCCTAGCTGCAAAGGAAGTGGGAGAAGACAGCCTTGGCCTTTAGAGTTTCCAGAGTATGACAGAAAAGAACAAAATGTAGAGGAAATTAGCTCTGCCAGCTAGCAGCACGCCCTTCAGGCACAGATGAAGGTGAAGGCACCCGCGGCCCCTCCGTGAGTGCTCCGGATGTCCCTGTAGCATGCTGAGCACTTCACACATGCTCATCTCCCTGTAGTGAGCGCACATTCCAACAGGCCTGAGAGGGCCCTTCTCACTCCTCCAGTATGGTAAGTCTCTTTGGCCTGGTCACATGCCCAAGTTCAAACAACTGACAGCGGCAGAAGTGCTTCTATCCCAGAGCTTAGCTAGGGTGTCCTGCCACCTCAGATGATGGCAGTCACTAACTGATCGTCTAGTGTGTGGCTACTTTGGGGCATTTGTCCTTTCTGTTGACTCTCACAACTATTCCATGAGTGGCCATTAATGCTGCTATTTGAAAGATAAAGAAATCACCTCAGTAAGTTTATATGGCCTGCCTAGTGCCACTGGCCTTAAGGTTGAAAAGTGGAAATCCATAATCCTACCCTCCATAGGCTTTCGTCCGCATTGTGCCATTTTTTACTGAAACCTCAGAGGGCCTAACTCTAGTCTATCTAATCTAAACTACCTCTCTTCTAATCCTCCTCTTCTACCCACAGACATTTCTCAGGCTCAGAGCCTCTTCTCTTAATAGCTACACTATTTTGATATTCCATTAGGAAGCCTTCAGGCATTTACCTTCTCCTATGAGATTTACCTTCCTAACATGGAAGCCACAACCCATGGCCTAGCTGCTCAAAACTGCTATGGCTTTCCACTGCCCAGAAAAGGATATTCAAAGTCCATGGGAAACCAAGCATCCCCCCACTCCCCTATTTTCCATCTCTCCATCAGTCACTTTCCCACTGCTAATACAATGCACACAACACGCACGGCTTAAGAGAAGAGAGGTTTAACTGGACTCTTGGTTTGGGGGAATTCGGTCCATGGTAAGCTGGCTCCCAACCGGACACAGAACATGAAAAGACACAGCAAAAGGAAGCTGCCCAACCTGTGACAGTCAGGAAACAGAGTGAGAGGGAAGGCCTGAGGCCATGGATGAGCCCCTCCAGTCGTGTCCCCAGCAACCCTCCTCCATGAATGACACACTAGCACAATTACATTCAGCCATGTCCTCAGCAAGGGCTTGATCCCCTAACGAGGATAGTGCCAGAGTGATCCAGTCACTTCCAGAAGCCCCTCCCCAGGAGGCATGCGGATTTGAGAAGCATTTAGATCTGAATCATAACACCGCTCATTATTCATCATCTTCTTTTGGCCTTTCTTTTGCTGCTCCTTGAAAGAAAGCTGGTCTTGCTGAAGTACAAATGTGCATCAACTCACACATCCACTCCAAGTTAGTTGGCTCACACATCCCCTCCAGCAGAGTCTTGAAAGAATGGTGGGACTTAGTTACTGGTATAAGAAAAGGGTATTCCAAGTGAGAATCATATCACAAGTAAAGACATGGTTTCAGAGACTGAAGGGTTTTAGTCAACCCTCATGGGCATGGTGTGGTTGCAGAGGGGGGAAAAATCACATCTACCCTACAGCCACGTGTTCCAAGCTCAAAGGTGATACATTGGGTCAGGACATGGGCATCACATAATGATTCTATTAGGAGAATAAAGAGCCCATGTCCCAGTTCCTCTGTCACAGGAAGGAAATCCAAGATTAGGAGAAGGCTTTTAGCACTAGAACAGACAAGAGTTTGGTTCCTGGTCATGCGTAGCCTTGGACACTACCTCACTCCACCTCTCGAGACCTCAGTGACAGGATCTGTCAAAAGCAGATAGCCGCCTTTGTCCCTGAGTGTTGTCACAGAGCCCTGAGCAGTCCAAGGGAGGAGGGTGGCAGGACTGGTGTTCCAGCCGCCACCCCACTTGCATCACCAAGAAGCCACACGGCTTTGTTGTGGCTTGCTAACATTGCTGCAGACCAGCCCCTGCCAAAGCGAATCATCAGAGCAGGAGCCACAGCCAGCCCGGAAAGAGAGTTAAAGGATGCAATTTGTCTCATCTGGCTTCGTTTTATGTCTAAACAGGGAGAGAACTTACTAAACCACACTCATGACAAGGAAGCCAAACCACTTATGCTCACGGAATGTGGAACTGCTCGCTAAGGGTGATCTAACGGAACTAAGAACATGCAAAATAGCCCCAGAAGCAAGGGGCCAGCTTTAGAGTGCCGAGCACAAGTGGGTCAAGTCCTGGGTTTAACCCTACTGTGAACTTCCATGACCTTGTACAGGTTCACATCAAGCTCTTTGCCTTTGGCATAACATCCATAAAATGACGTGAAAAAAGATGCTAGCTGTAAGAATGAATATAATGAAATAATTTCTTAAATTACATTGAATTTTAATTATTTTCCCCAAAATCATCTTAAAATGGGAGGTAGATTATTGATGTTATTATATTGGTCCTTCATACACTAGCCAAAGTCACAGGAAGGCCCTTCATCAATATTTCTGTCCTCGGGAACTCACATTCCAGGGGAGAAGCTGACGTGGGCATAAATCACTCTAATGCAAGGTAAATAGTGGTAAGTACTGTAGGAAAGGTACAGACCAAAGGCCCTGGGACATGGAAGTCAGGAGATTAATTTCCAGTATAAGGATCTGGAAAGTTTCCTGAAGGAGACAGGATTTAGTTTGGCCCTTGAAGTCTTGAGGTGTGTTGATTTATGCCCCACCATGCCTGATGGCGTGCAAGGCGTGTGGAACTTTCTCCTCTCAGTTGACTGAGCTCCTAAAGGATAAGGACACTTTCATCTCCCATCACCGGGGCTGTGGCATGGGCCGAACATCCGCTCAGAACTGAGTGTTATGGGATCCAATTAATAATCGTGATGGAGGGACGGGAAGAGGAGGAGTCCTGGTAATGGTGTCGAGAGTGCTTATTTCCATTCAGTCATCCTAGGTGCTAGGTGGCGAGTGGCTGAGGCCTCTCACTTGGCCATGCAGCAACACTGAAGGAAAAAATGCACTTACCACATACCCGCTCAGGGCCCCTGCTGCTTGGACAAGGGGCCCTGGCTGAAGGGAAGTGCGCCCTCCCTAGGCCCACAGCAGAGTGCAGCTCGGCTGACCTCTTCACACCTAGGCCAGTGGGTGTGCGACTGTAACCACATCACACCATAGCGAGAAAATGAGGGCACCGCTGCTGGAAACAAACTGTAATAGATTTTATAACATTTCTAGTGGGACAAAATCTGTGAGTTTAGCAGATGCCTCTTAAGGGCCTCCAGAGAAACAAAAATAGGATAGAGGTAGGTCATAGGAAGGAAGCACGGCTTATTATATGGAATTGGATGAGGGGCTACTGAAGCTAGCGAGGCCAAAACTCAGGCAGCTGGCAGGCAGCTGGAACCTCAAACTCAGACCAAGCCTCTGTGATGAGCCTGGGGCGAGATCTCTGCTCTGAGGTGCCTCGGGCTGCCGTTAGAGCCCTCGAGCACTGGCTGAGGCCCACCAAGGTGAGGGAGGGAAAGCAGTACTGCCCCAGTCAGCGCACTGCAGGCCGGGGCTGGGTACTGCCGAGGCAGCGTCTCAGGCAGTGTTTGCGTGCACAATCGGGCACCATACGCCTACCCCGCTGACACACAGAACCGACCATCGCAAGATGGGGGTGAGCAGGGACCTCTGGAAAGCGTTTTACCTGTAGGCCCTTTGGTTCAACTCACTTTTTGTTTTTAACTTTTATTTTAAAAATAAATGTGAATAACCAAAAGAGCTTGCAATTCTATGCATTTCAGAGGAAAATAAATTTTCTCATAAAATGAAGACTTAAAAGTTCAGTATGTAAAAACAAAGAGAATGTAAAATGTGTAAGTTGATTTAAACATCAAAATATTTTATGCATATTTAATTTTTAGAGCTCAGTACATGGAGAAGTATATTTGAATCTTCTGGTAGTGACCTATTTTACCCAGATTTCTTTTTTATTTTTTTATTTTTTGCGTCCCGGGGACTGAACCCAGGTCCTTCACACTGAGCTAGAGCCACAAATCTGATTTTTTTCCTAGACAGGATCTCAGTAAATTGCTCAGGCTGGGCTCACACTTCCACAGTAATGGGATGACAGAGACGGGCCAGAACTCCAAGCTATTGTCCGTGGCTTTCAGAAGGCACCACTGGAAGAAGCTCTCGGGTGTCACTGGCACAGCCCCAGATCACAGATGAGTAAGCTGGATCCAGAGGCTGAACCGCAACGGCCCAGCTCGAGCTAGCAACAGCAGCAGGCCTCCTGCCTTTCTCTGCTGGGGCCTCATTCGTCAGCTCATCTTCCACCCTTGTTACAATGGGGAAAAGAGAAATAAACACACATGAAGCCCACATTCTTCACCCCAGGCCGCGTGGGCCACACTTCAGCCAGCTGTGAGCCAGATGTCTGCCTTCCCTGAGAAGGCTACATGGGACGAGGGCCACAGGACAGAGGGAGTCCTGGCCCAGCAGAAACAGCATGTGCCGCAGAAGGCACAGAGGGGCAGCTGTGTATCCCGGGAGAAAGCTGAGTGCACAAAGAGACAGGATGGAGCAAAGCAGCGAGGCTATCACCCTCGTTTGCCTTTTGTTCACTGACATTGTGGCTGTGGGCCTTGGTCTCCTCTAGGAGGGTAAGGAACAGCCTAGCATAGCTAAGTTAGAAGGCGGAGAAGGTCTCCACCCTGGTTTTGCCGCTTACACACGGTCTGTCCCAGTGCCATACACGTTACCCTTTCAAGCAGAGATCTGCTCACAACCTGGGATGAAACTTCGGCTGTGACCTAAGCGTGTGGCGCAGGTGAAGAGGCTGTCACGGCCTCTAGTCCCCAGATCAGGTGCTCAACAATGAGTCCTCCTTCACCCCTCCTTTCCCCCTCTGAAGCCCAATTCCAGAGACCTCTGCCTGCCTCAGATCTCCAGTCAGCCCCCGCGATTCCAGCTTCCCCACCTCTCCTGTTCATGGAGCATTCACCGCATCCTTCCTCAGAGGCAGCGGTGTCAGCAGCTCTGCTGGGCTTGTTCCTTCCCTCCCAGAGTATCCACACTGACTCGAAAGCCTCTGCAGCGGCCCACAGCCGGAGCTTCCCTGGATGGGGTATTGGAGCTTCACCTTGACAGCAGCATTGCTGACATTATTGCCAGCTACCAGCCACAGCCCTGGTGGCCCGTGCCAAAGTCACGAGTGGGAAAGCCAGGCGCTTCCCTACAGGAGTGGCTGTGCTATGGTGCACTGATGCATCAGCCCATGCTTCGGAAGCCAGGTGTGGCTGCCTTGGCACGCTCGCTTTCCCGAGCCCAAACAGGCTCTTGCGAATAGCTCTTCCTCTGCTAGGGAATTCAGGAGGCCAGGTCTCCTAAAAGCTTCAGTGTTGGCCCAATTGTCAGTGACCCTGGGAGGCCCCAGTAATGTCTGAAATCCAAAGCCCAGCAGGTCTCTCTGGGGTCTGAGCCACCCCTGTGCTGTGTGCCCCTGTGGAAACCAGGACAGGGGAGCTGGAAGGGCCCTTTTGGGCGCCGGGCCTGGGAAGGAGCTGATTGGGATCTGGGTGTCTGGGGCCCAGCAACCCAGGACTCCCTTGGGTGAGTCACATTCAAGCCCGAGCCCATCTGGTGCTTGTGTTTGCAGCATTAACCACTACAGAAGGCAGGGAAATGAGGTCAACACATAATCTGTGAGCTGGGAGGAGGCTGAGAAATCATTTAATCCAGCTTCTGTTTTTGTGAGACAAGGTCTCATTATGTATCCCAGGCTGCCCTTGAACTCATGCAGCACAGGCTGCACTCAAACTCACCTGGTCTTCCGGAGTCTGGCTCCTCAGTGCAGGGATGACACTTATTTCAGGAGCCTCTGCTAACTTCTACCACTCATGTCCAGCCCACCTTTCCAGGACCTTCTCTTTCCCCACAAGTCCCAGGACCCGAGCTGACCTCCTTCCCTCTCTATGCTACCACCTGCTCCACATGGAAGCCCCCTCACCTGTACTCTCTGGAGGATGGGATCCTCTACCCAGTGCTACAGATTTTACACCTCCGCACCAAACAACTCTAAGTAGAGAAGCAACAAACAGGTCCTCTGCAAATTCCCTACCTGGGACACAAATTCAAGCAACCTAGTAACCAAGCGGGGGAACCCCCAAAGTCCCTGGGTGGCAGAATTCATAGTTCCCAGTGCCCACACTGCTAGTGGGCAAGAGGTGTGAGGCCCCCTATCATGTCCACTTTAGATCACTGAGGTCCTCAGCTATAGAATACAATCCATATTGGTGGGACAATGGACCACTCTACCCTCTAGACAGCAACTGGTTCCCATGGTAATGACCACCTCTGGGCATCTTCTCATGCCCTCTGTTTTACAAGGGGAGTGCTGAGGCCAAGTACATCAAGGGACATGCCAAGATCCCCCATTGGGTGCACAGCCCAACCCAAAACCTTAGCCTTGCTACTTCCTGCAGTGGTGTTTTCCATACAAGCAGTTTCTCAGCCTGAGGAATTGCCAGGCCCTGTCTTGCTCAGCCTTGGTTAGCTGCCTAACAAGGCACCAACTATTCTTTTGGTTTGGGTATAAAATCCTGCATCCACTTTCCAGGGTGGGGCAAAACACTGTCAAACCCTGTAAGCACAAACTCCCTTTGATCTCCTCTGAGCACAGTTACTGGTTCTCAATGCTCCTATTCTTCTTGCACCTCCAGAAGGAGCCAGTCTTGTCTAAACAACCTGCTGGGATACACATCTGGCTAATCCTCAGAGGCATCTGGATAAATCTAGCTCTCTCTGTTGGCTCTGGGGTGAGAGAAATGATGCCATTCCCTAAAATAAATGTAATGGAGTCAGAAACCAGAGGATGCTTTCTGGAATCAAATATAAAGGTTGGCTGGGCATCTCGGTACCGTATGACCCTGGAAATTTAGCAAACCTCTGCGAGCCTCTATAAACTAAGGTTAAAGACAGCTACTTCTCTGTGAAGGTTTATGAGGTGATGTATGTGAAGCGCCCAGCTCCTTTGGCTTAATTAAAAAATTTCATTACTCAGTTTCTCCCACGTTCTCCCCAGTGTTTATTTAGTGTGTCTGTTTGTTTGTATGTGAGTTCTAGACCCGGAAGGACCCAAATGGCCTCCACAAAGACCATGGAGCACCCTTCCTAGCCAGACGGCCCCTGCCAGCTGCGTTCCTGGTATAGGCCATCACTATCTCTGCTCTCCGTCACCTGTAAAACACAAGCCCTGTTGTCTTCCTCCATCCACTTTGGAAAAGGGGCGGGCTCACCCCGCGGTCCAGGAGGCTCGCGTGCATGCTGGCGGAGGCGTCGTGACATCAGAGCGTGCATGGGCGTGCTGAGCCGGGAGCTCCGCCCGGAGACTGAGAGCGAGTGCCGGGCTCGCTCTCGACCTAAGGTGCTCGGGAGCCTTACTTTATCCCCCGACAGCAGCACTGATCTCTCCCATGGGCGGCGACTCCCTGACCTAGCTAGCTCCTCCTGGATCCCACCTCGCAAGGGTTGCACCCCCCACCCCAGCACCACCACGCCGGGGACACGGCCCCAGCACCGGAAGCTTCACGGGCCGCGCCTGACCCTATCCGGACAGTTACGGAGTAGATGTAGTGCCCCGGCGTCCTCAGGCGCAGATGTTGACTGGGTCTCCGCAGATGCTCCACGGTGGGCCCTGGAAGTGCCGGTGCTGCACTGCAAGCGTCTGTCCCCTCCCTCATCTTCCTGGCTCCTCTGCACTCTCTGCTTCCTGACTCTTGCGGGCCCATCATCTTTTCCTCTGCCTAACCCTGCACCAGTCAACCGTGGTCTGAATTCTCGAAACACCGTGAGCTACAATCCACCTTTCTTTCTTCAGTTTGTGGGACTCCGCTGCTAGGTTTTGCCTCTCAGACATGGACGGGCCACTAAGGCATAAGCACAGCAGCGCCATGCTCCTGGAAGAGCTTTGCTTATGTACAGCAGCCCTTCCCAGTGATGTTGAGATCAGATGAAAATATGGTTCTATGTGAAAATTAGAACCTTGAAAGAAATGGCCTCAGGCTGCGGAAGGCTGGTCAGGAGCCGCGTGTGAAAGGCCCCTGGTCTCCACGACCGCATCTGTTTAGGAAACACTAGATTAAAGAGGTTTCTTAGTATAGAACTTCTGTGTACCTTCGGTGCGCCAGCTTGCACTAGGAATCTCCAGGACTGGGCTGTAGCATGCCGCGTCTCCGGGAATACTTGATAAGCAAGTCTGCTTTAAAGACTGCGTCATGCCCAGAGTTCAGCAGAACAGAGCTTTTGGCACCATCGAGCAGACAGGCTTCCCAGAATCTTACAGCCCCAAGGATGAAAGGCGCTACTGTCTCACCATCTTACTGGGTGCACGGCCAGTAGGAAAGAGCAATTTAGTAGCATAAAAGACAGCTTTTAAGAGCAATTCCTCCTGGCAGCCAGGAGCAAAAGCTGTGGTTATCAAGCGTGAGGAACCTGGAGCCACACTGTAATGGCCTAAAATGCAGGTGCCGTGGGGTAGCTCCGGGAGCCCCAAACAATTATGGAGGATTTTAGCTGCAAGGCAGCACCCCAGGACCGCTGAGGGGCTTCGAGGCGATGGATGTGAAATGACTGGCTATTCTTTCTCCTTGCTTTTCTTCTCCACTTTTTAAAAAATATACTTAAACAGCACGGTAGGCTGTGTGAAATTTAGAAAGAAAAATGAAAGAAATGGCCTCAGATGAGGGAAGGCTGGTCAGGAGCCATGTGTGAAAGGCCTCTGCTCTCTGAGTGTGAGCTGGTACATGAGAAGCGAGGTTCCCGGGGAATGCCCCTAGGCCCCCAGGAATACAAGCAGCTGAGAAATGAGGGCCCATCATAGCTCTAGACTCCTGTGCAGCGGTCTTCTCACCTGTGTTAGTCCGGTTTTCACTACTATCCCAAATGGCCAAGATAATAAACCTGCCAAGAGAAACCAGCTGTGTGGGCTCCCGGTTCTGCCAGTTCTGGTCTGAAATAAGCTGGCCCCATCGCTTTGCAGTGCAGTGAGGCAGCACAGTGTGGCAGGAGCTCACTCCATAGAGAGCAAAAGGGAGAAGCAGGGAGGGGCTGGTGTCCCCTTACCTCGTTCAGGGGTGCACCCCAGGGACAGATATGCCCCTCTCCACTCCAGGTCTTAAAGGTGGAGCACATCCCAGTGGGCCCGCTGGGGACTGAGGCCTTGACATCTAGATAGTAGCGTCTTTGATGCTGATGTTAGGAGATGACATATGCTCCAACACCGTTTCATCTGCTGTTCTTTCAATCAACCCAAATATCCATGGTCTCTTCTCCACTTAGCACCACTACCAGATAAACATACTGTACGTAGGTGTAAGGAGAAATGCAGAATTTTACTGAGGCATCCATAAAGGAGAATGGAAATAATTAGAAGGCACATCCACAGAAAACTACTCAAAAAGGTTTTGTGTTGTGGTGGTGGTTGGTATTCTTTGATTTTGAAGAGAGGATTACATTTCTTATCTCCGGCAGGAAGGCCCTCTACCATGATTTTTCTGGAGAACCCACTGTCTCGTGTACCTTTAGGCAATATCTCTCCTGGCCAGTTCCCACCATTTATTCTCAGAACTTACAGATCAAAGGCAGCAAAGAAGAAAACAAGACAAATGTCAAAAGTTCAAATCCTGGCTTTGTAACTTCCACATTGAGAAACCATGCCCAAGTCACTGCCCTTTTCTAAGTCTCCATCTCCTTTGGGGGATGGGCAGAGGATTGAGGATTATAATCCTACTTTTTATGGTCATTTTATGAATGGGAGTAAGGGAAGTCGGAGCAGGTATCCTGGTGCACAAGGGAGGCACTCCATGAGTCAAGGAGGAGCAATGCACAGAGTCTGGACCCAGGTAGTAGCTGTTACCATGGAGGGAAGAGGCAGGTGCAGAGACAGGGTGTCTAAACAGCCCAGGTGCTGCGGCATGAGGGGAGCAGGGACCGGGCCTTGTTGCTGGGAAGGAGCGCCTGGCCTCACATGCAGCTGAGAGCGCAGGGATGATGCAGCCTGATGGCTGAGCACCAGGAAGTGCTGTGAAAAGGAGCCACTATCTGCTCTCGGGGGTAGAGGCCTGAATTAATTAATTAAGATGATAGTTGGAGATTTGCTTGATGTCCAAGCAGATAGATGACAGGGTCACCTAATGGGAGAATGTGGTTGCTGGGAATGTAAATAAATGGCTTTCTGCCTCTAAATTCTAAACATCTTTTATAAATTTATGGTTCATTTTCAGTTTCATTTGCAGGTATATATATTTCATGTTGCTTTGTAGAGTAACTACTGAGGCATAATGTTGACACACCTTATCCTCATGTTCAGCTTGGTCACAAGTGACTAAGAACGGCAAATTGTAATGCTTGGCTCTTCCAAAAAGTAGAACAACAAACACGCCTGAAGGTCTTCCGTGCTAGCCAGTATTTTGAAATAGAGAAACAAACCTACTTTTCAAAATTAGACAAAGAAAAGTCAAAATCCTAACTTGGACCCTCAAGAATATGAAGCTGTCCATATTTGTAGCCTCTCTGAGTCTCAGTTTTCCCCTCTGTGTAATGGACATGAAAATCTCTACCTCTCCAGATGGGTCTGAAGCAAAATTAAGGAACCACGAGGAGGAGTAGGTGAGTGGCACACGGTTAATGCCACGTACAAGTCAGTTTGACTTCTGTGAACATCAAAATTTCAAGACTTAAATTATTATGAATCTATATATTAGATAGATAAAGGAAATAAGAGTGTTCCAAATTTGGTGTACGCCTTTGGTGTCTGTACGTCTACTTTTAAGAGCAGAAATAGGACATAAGGAAAGCTCAAGGGTGTAGCCACAATTTTAACTCTTTGGTGGACTGAGATACATGACCACAATATGACAGGAGGAGTTGTGCAGAGGGACAGGGATACGGGACCAAAGAAGAAAGGAAAGATGGAAGAATAAAGAGGAGGAGGAAGGGAGCTTAAAGAGAAATGTGCAGGCCTTGGAGTGGTAAGACGTTGGACCACCACGCTCTGTGGGTGGAAGCGCAGAGTGAGAGCCAGGGCCCCAGACCTGGTCCCGCCCCTGCAGCTTCTTAGTTCTGTGAAAATAGCTAGGAATGTCTAATCCTTAGCTTCCTCGACTGATAATTAGGGGACTATTGTGGGAAGGTCAGCAATCTCTGCCTTAAATTAGAGTGTGTTGTAAAGATCTATTCATACGTGAGAAATTATGAATCACCTGCATGATAAAGTCAAAACACTAGCTGAGCTGTAGCAAGTGACTATTGTGTATGGGGAATTAGTCCAAGTCCTTTATATTCTTAATTCTCTAGCTGCATCTCCCCCAGAGCAGGTGCTATAATTATTCTCCTTTCACAGGCTGGGAAAACTAAAACAAAAGATATTAAACAGCTTGCCCGAGGTCACAGAGCCGGTAGGTGTGAGAACTAGGCTTCGAACCAAACCTCAGTCAACTGGCTTTGGAGCCTGGAGGCTTTGCCACCCCGCAGCACTCGGGCATCTGCAGACCTGGCTGCTAATTGAGGACTGCTCACCTCTGCAGTTATCTGTCTTGCCTAAGTCAGGGCTGGGAGCATGCTGGTCTCCACCGCTTTCAGATAGAGCAGCTGCAACCTCTCACCTTGTGGAGTTGTTCAACAGCAAGCCAGGCTGCATGCACAGCTGGTCAGCTCGATAAACTGGCATCGCTCTCTCCCTTCCCCACCCCATGAAGGCTAACCTAGCTGAGGCTTACAAGTCTTGCCTTACCCAAGACTGGACAACAAATCAGTGGAAAACAAACTTGTAAAAGCATAAATGAATGAAGTAGCTGTGGGTTATGACAACTCTTTGGAGGATGTAACCAGCATGGCAGCGGAGAAGAGCAAGGACACCCGCTGAATGAGGGCGCCCCGGCCAGCAGCACCGAGGAGGTGATAAATCACACAGAGACCAGCAGGGACGGCTTTAATCTCCTAGCAGGGGCTGGAGGAGCCCTGATACCGATGGAGGCCGCTGGGAACTCTGGGAGAACGGCTTTTGAGAGAAGTAATGGGGTCACACTAGTATTTCTTTTGCCTGAGGGTCATGAGCAAAGTATTCTATGTGGATTTTGTGTGTACGGTTCAGTCCCACAGGCAGACCTTCCTAGGCCCAGATCTGTTTCCAACCTGGGCTCTGCACTCTTCTCTCTTGCCATCGCCTCCTATTAGTGGTAGTCACCAGGGAAGGGTTTGAGAGTAAAGCTCCTCTTTTCATTTGGGAAAATGTCCGGCCCTGTGATTGGTTGGAGCCAACACTTCAGCTTCCCTTTTTCAGCACACACATAAACAGAAAGATTTTAATTTTAACATGAAAATTTGATAAGCCAAATATGCAGCATTGCCAGGTCAATACCTACATTTCAAATGCATGTACTGTCATTACGGAATCTCCATTTGGTGACCTATTAAGACAAAGTGAAGGGGCCAGGGAGATAGCTCAGTACGATAAGCACTTCCCTGGCAAGTGCAAGGGTCTGAGTTCAATCCCTGGTTCCACAGAGTAAAAGAGCCAGTTAGCTAAATCACAGCTAGGGTAGCCATTCTGTATGGTTTGTTGGGAAGAGGCATTCTTCCTGCCACTAATGACTGGTAAAAGAGTTTTTCTGAGGATCGGCAAGATAGCTCAGTGGATTAAGTGCCTGCTTTGGCAAGTGCAAGGACCAGGGTTCAATCCCTCCTCCTGCATGCTGTGCCAGCCCCGGCCCCAGGGCATGCTGAGTTGAGGCATGGTGGCACACACCTGTAATCTCAGTGCTGGGGAGGTTGAAAACAGGGGGATCACCACGAGTGTGAGCTGCATAGTGAGACCCTGTACCAAATACATAAAATTAAAAAAAAAAATTCTGGAAAATGACCTCATTGGGAAGGAGAGAGCTCTGATCAGCAGTTTGCTACACAGAGGCAAAGGTTGAGAGGATACACAGTGTGTCACAGTGTGACAGAAGAGACCCAGAGGAAACTTCTGTCTGTCACCAACCTGTCATGTGGCCCTTTATTTCACACCTACTGCGTGCTGGCAGTATTACACAAAAGGAAGACCTAGCAATTAGCAAGTGGGCTAAACAAACACTTGTCCCACGGGCTCTGTGCCTTCAGGTAGTAGGGATTATAAACTGAATGTGTCACCGAGAACTCAGACGGCGGAGCCCCACCCCTCAATGTGACAGCATGTGGTGTGGGTCTCACAGGCACTCAGGCACCGGTGAGGGCAGGAGGCGGGGCCTTCCTGCTAGGGTGAGCACCCTTGCCCAGGGAGCCAGAGCAGCCATCCAGCTGCAAGCAGCAGGAGGGCCCTTTCCAGGATGGGACGCCCCTGGCACCTTCCGCTCTGGCTGCCAGCTCCCAAACCTTTGCGGAAAGACGTTGCTATTGTTTAAACCACACAATCTATGGTATTCTGCTAGGGCAGTCCAAGCTAAGACAGAAATTTAAAAAAAAAAAAAAATTAAATTTGTAGGACGCCTTCAGGTGAGAAGTGGGTACTAAGGAGTGAAAGGAGGCAGAAGGCAGGAAATGTTACACAGGGGTAGAGGGGAGAGGCTGTGAGTCAAGATCCCATAGTGGGGAGAGGTCTCCCTGAGCAAAGCCCAGTGGTGGCTGTCGCATGGGAGGGAGACACGCAGCTTCTCTGGATTGCTCAGCCATCAGCCCATGGTAGCCCAGGCCCACCTGCCAGTTGGTAAGCAGCAGGCCAGAGCGTGGCAACCTCACGTGTTAGTGAGCATCAAGGCCTCTTTTGAAACCCATATTTCTGGGCCATCTCACCTGTTTCTAATTCAGTGAAGTCTGGGACCAGGAGAATCTGCATCCCTCTCTAGTTCCCAGCTGATACTGATGCTGCGGGACCGAGGACCACAGTTTGCCTGCTCTGCGATGGGTTATGGGCATCCCTGAACACCTCATTCCCTGGGCTGCAAATTGGAAATAACCACACCTGCAGCAGAGTGGCTGGCAGTGCCTAGCTGCACTCGTTGCATGGCGGCTGCTTCTAGTTCTCATCAGTGAGGATTGAGCCTCCTGGGCCTGGTTTCCTCAGCCGTGTCAGGTCCCCACAGAAGAAATAGCCTGTGTAGAAGGGAGGCGCAGGGGAATAGTTCTCAGCCTGCTTTGCGGGTCTGGGATCACAGAGGGACTGCTTAGCAGAGCTGACACTGAGCCGAGACCTTGCGAATTAAAGCCTCAGCTTGGATGGAGAACGGACAGGAGGAGCATGGTGGCAAGGGTTTTCTGGGCAAAAGGCATGGGCCTGGGCCTGCAGGAGAGCAGCCGCTCTAGTCTGGGACCTGCATGCTCTTCATAGATGTAGAGGGCACTGAGAGAGGGCCAGCACGGGTCACCCCTGACAAAGTGGCGTGGTTACAGCCCGAAGCCATGAGCGGTCAGGGAAGGGCTTACATAGGACACAGGATGACTGCTAAGTGCAACATGAAAGCACTAGACCAAAAAGCACCAAGGGAGGAAAGGTGTGGAAGAGCCATGTGGGGAGGCCGGGAGCACAGGGAGGACGGCTGGGGAAGGTTGTACCTGCCTTAGGGCGCCTGGCTCAGAATAATGGGGTTTGCAGTCAAGCCCGCAGCCACGCACCAAGCAGCACTAGCAGGAGTTTCCCCCACGCTAGATTTCCCCAGAAGAAAGGCAGCTTTTATGCTGCATAGTTGGATCACAGTTTTCCAGTTTAGATGTGGACAAGCTGTAGAGGATTGCCCATGGTTACCCAAGAGACACCGAAGTAAGCCACTAGCAGGGACTGGAGAGGAGAGGCCCTAGCTGAGAAACAGTCATGAGCAGAAATCAGTGGGCCAGCCTGGCTTGGCAGGTGACGAGTCATAGCCCAGAGAAGCCAACTGACTAAGCTGACACCACGCGGCTCACAAGAGACAGTCATAAGTAGAACTCCTGTCTCCAATGTCTTCACGCAGGGTTCTTTCTACAAGACATCGTCCTGCAAGGTCTGAGTGACAGTGTTGATCATTGCCACTTTCAGAGTCTATCAGAGACCAATGCTGGGCTGGTGCTTAGGGCCAGGTGCTTTCCATATAGAATTTCATTCAGCGCTCTCAGCTGAGCTTCAAGGGGGGCATTTTACAGCTGGGAGAGCAAAGAGGCAGTGGAGTGATCTTTGTGCAAACGCCAACTCACTCCCTGGAGCAGGTGACGGGGGAATGTCACTCCAAGGAGCAGAAGGCCTCATGACACAGTGCAGGAAGGACCAGGAAGCACTAGCTGTACATGCAAGCCCTCTTCCTCCAGCATTGATCCTCGCTCTGTCATGATAATGAATGCTACCAAAGAACATGTCTTCCTCAGTCTGTTCTATGTCACTGTGGTGTGCATGAGAGTGGCTGAACAACATCCTGTTGGTTGGTCAGTTTCTTGAGCACTTGTATGGCTGGCTCTGGGTGAGCGTGGAGGCCATTAGGATCCCTCTCACATGACATCCGAGGAGCCCATGGGGAGCAGCTCACCAGCTGTCGCTTACTCCTGGAAAGGTGGCAGCAGACTGGAAAGGGGAAGAAATGATCACAGCCCCGCTGTGTGCTGAGTGAAGGATGAGGCAGGATGAGGAGGCAGAGCCCAGGCCTTCTCTGTGCCATCGGAGGCAGAGGCTTGCTGTATATCCGTCTGGCCTAGGGCTAAAGCCATGAGATCGCTCACACGAGTGACCCATGGAAAGATAATTCCTTAGTGACCCGCATCACCACAGCAAGGCATAGCTCCGACGAGCTCAGTTTCCATGGAGAGGTAGTTCCGCCCTTCAGCCTTCCCTTGGGACACCTGCTCTGTAAGGGTCCGGGGTGCGGGGAGGAGCCAGGGCTTTGGGACCTGCGCTCACCTCTGACTTGCTATGGTGAATTAGTGTAGTCAGCGTGCAGAAGGTGACTTGCTGAGCCTCTGGTGGCCCAGAGCATTTGTTCAGTAAACATTTGCTTTTATAAACGCTTGAGCAGAAGGAAGTCGTGCAATGGGTACTTCAAAGGATGGAATACAGTAGACAAACATAGGAGAGCATGGACCCAAGACATTTCACCTAATATCTGATTTTAAAATAGACTTTAGTGTTCAAGGTTGGCACTAAAGACAGTTCCTGAGAACACTGCAGGCTAAAACACAAAAAGGCCTGCACAGTGAGGTAGAAACTCCACACGTCTGCGTCCCAGCCACCACCCCGCTCTTTCCGCTTCCCAGAATGTACCGGGCCCTTTTGCCCCACACCCTGAAGTTGCTCTTTGTACCTCCCAGAACTCCCCATCCAACCCGTCCATAAAGTCTCAGATTTATTGCTCCTGGCCCAGCCCTGCTGGCTCTCTCTCTGGGGAGCCTTCTGATTCTTGCTGACCTAGTTAGTTGTTTCCGTCTCTCAATTTTCTCAGCAGCCCATTCATTGCTTGAGGTTGTTCGTATCCTAATTTGCATGCCCATGTTTTTGACTCTCCTTAATCACCTCCACACTTCCAGGGAGGAGAAGGGAGCCTGCCCACAGAGGCTGGTTGACTGCAGGTGGAATGAATTGATCAGTGGGGGAAGGGAAGAGTGGGAGGGCAGTCGGTGGGTAAGTAGGAGTAGGGGTTTCACTCTGGGGCCAAGAAGAAGAGAGGTGTAGTGTTATCTCTCACCACTCTCCATGCAATTAATATCTGTACAAAGAAGGTTTCAGGTTCCTTCTTATTCTCCAGGTGAGTCAATGCTGGTTCACACCTACCCCGGGCCCCTACCTGGTCCACACCCTACTCTTCCCTGGCCCTCTGCCACTTTGCTACCCCCCTGGGAGTGCCACCTGGCTCCAGAATGCCTGAGACATTCCTCAGTGCCTGTTAAAGCACATACTGGTGCTCTGGGCCAAAACAAACACCGACATCCCTTCCACCACCAAACCAAGACTAGGAGGAGACAGGCTGACACTCACCACCACCTCTCCTGGCCATTCTGGGACTAAGTCCTTCCAGGAGGGGCGCACTGACTCGATGGCCAACAAATCACATAAGAGAAGCATTGTCCCAAAGCCTGAGAAGCAGAAGAGGCCTGAACCTCCAAGATCTTCCAGATATAATCACTTGAAAGCACTGAATCCAAATTCATCAAATCAGAAAAGATTTTCTTTCAAAAGACTTTTAGCAGTCAGTTTGAAGGGCCCGGCCACTAGCAGTGTGCTTCATTTGTTTCTTCACTATCAACAAACACTCAGCTCCCTGATGAAGGCCTGAAACACAAATACTACCTCAATGCATGGATTATACAGGCCCACCCAGCAGTTCTTAGGATAAAGTAAAACAATGATGTAGATGTTGAGCTTGGGAAGAGGTACTCAGAAAAGGTATAAAATGAACAGCCAAGCACACGAAGCGACATTCTAGTGTCTCTCTACACCACCACCACTGCTTGATGAAGTACACCCACCGCATCCTCTCACCCACTCAGCGGCAGTGCCTGTCTGTAGGATTCGCTGGCCTCTCTATCCACAAAGGATGGGCCATCTCTCTTTCCCACCAGTCTAGTTTGTTTCTCTTGTGGCCTGCTCGCCTTTCTCCGTGGCAGATGCTTGCTGGTGTGTGTGTGTGTGTGTGTGTGTGTGTGTGTGTGTGTTTCCATACTGGGCTCTTCATTCCTAGAAAGTAGAGATAATGTTCAGTTTTGTTACATGGGGCCTGGCCTGAAGCAGTCTGAACATGGAGAGCTAACCTAGATAGTCTAATGTATCTGGAAGGACGGCGAGGAGTTCTGTTATTCCTGTCCTGCTAAGACACAAGTCTCTCTGGTGGCCTCTCCCTGCCACCCACGGTGAAGCCAACAGCAGAACCGGAGCGGCTGGCTAAGGCTGCCCTCTGCAGGGCTCCAGCCGGTCCCTCCCGCTCCAGCGCAGGGTCTTCTCTCAAAGAACACAGCTCATGCTAGGGAGCTGGCTGGCTGGCCTGGAAGAGCCCCAGGCCTTCTGCTCGCTGCTCGCTGCCGTCAGCGTGCCATGGGCAGAGTGCGAGACTTTCCCTGCTAGTAGTGACTGGTGAAGGCTGCAGACACCACGGAGGGTTCTGCAGAGCCGCACAGGGAAGCAGACAGCCAGGCGGAGCCAGGTACAGGCAGGCTGCAAGTCCAAGCCGCCAAGCCGTTTTCCAGCCAGACCGGACGCGGGCAGCCTGGGTGCTCGCCTGCTGAGCCGAGCTCGCAGACAGCTCTTGCGGCTGCTGTGCACTGTGGAGGGACGGGAAATGCAACCAACTGCGGGCTTTTCTTGAAGATGAGAACCAGTGCGAATTCCGATGGGCTCCACTGAAGCTAGCAGAGCTGCCCTCCAGGGCTTGCTTTCCCTCCTTTTCCAGAGCCCTCTCGTGCCTGGTCATTCTGCAGGCTGTCCCGGCGCCCGTGGCACATGCGCACTGTCTGCCTGGCCGCTGTAGGCTCTGGGTTGCGGTCCCTGCACTGGAGAAAGGCGAGAGACAGACGTCTGACCTCGGCTGCGACACAAGAGCCCCTGGTCAGGCTGGAAATGTTCAACAATGTGGGGCTTTAGAGAGGGCCAGAAAGTGATTGGCCTCATTTTCAAGTTAAGGAAACTGAGGCTGAAAAAGAACAAATCTAATGATTTTGCGGGGGCAAAACACGTGAATGCTAGTGCTGGGATCCACACACCGCTGCGCTGATCAAACTCCTCGTCCTCCCTGACTCCTCCACGCCCTGCTATCCCCCCGCCCCCGCTCGGGCCCTGGATTTCCTTTGATTCTGAACTAGAGTGCTGACCCAGAAGGTCTGCTTCATTTGCATATTAATTGAATGTGGACCAAGAGAAGGGTCATTGGTTCCAGCGTGCAGTCTAAAGTCACATTTTTAAAAACCCTAGATAAACCGAGGTGTCATTTGCTGGTTCTTCTTGGTTAAGGCAAAGAGAAAGAGAAATAATTAAATTGCCTGGGTGCTTGGACTTCAGTGCCCGCAGCGCTAATTGTTAAAGGCAGGGCGCTGGGCGCTGGGGCGGGAGTCTGCTGTAGGACATCACAACGCCTGTTGGTTGCAGCCAGGATGAGGGAAGTTGTAACCAAGGAGGAGGGTGCGCATAATTAAACGTCAAATCGTATTTTGAGAAAAGATCCGAACTCCTCTAATTTCCCAGCAGGATCAAAAAGAGGAACTCCTCGGTGGAGCTTGCACTGCCTCGCAGAGCGCCACTGAATGGCTCGCTGTTCAGCAGCAGGCCTAAGGAGCGCACGGTCTCCTCGCAGGCGCCTCCCTGGGAGATAGTGATCGCTAAAGTGAAGAGGGCCTTTCGGGTTTCCACACTTTCCAGTGGGATGGCCTGGGCGGGAGCCCTGCCCTGCTGTTTGGTAGCTATAAGACCGCAGCTGCCTGATTATCAGGTGTAACTGATAGCTGCTCCACAGCATGAGGGCCAGGGCTAAAGGAGGGGAGACGCCTGGGGCAGAAGCTGGGGGACCTGCGGGGCCCAGTGAACCTCTTCTCTCGAGAGAATGCTCCTCCCTCTTCAGTGGAATGGGCAGCTGCAGCTCCTCACCTTCTCTGAACTCCAAATGCTTTGTGAACCCAGTGATAATTATGGGCGCCCTGACATGCCTACACACACACACACACACACACACACACACACGGCATATAGGGTGTATGTGTGCGGTTCTAAGGACCTATAGGCCCCTCCAGAACCACAAGTGACTTCCAGGAGAACCTTCATTTCTGACACTGCCTCTTCCCCTCCACCTGCAAGCCTCCAGCCCTCTTCCTCGGCTAGAAGGGAGAAGGTCACGTAGACCCCACCCTGGCCGCTGGCACTCGCCACAGATCTGGGTGCAGCGGGGCAGTAAACAAAGACACACACTGAGTGAGCTATCAGGAAGGGGGCGTGCAGGAGGCAGCGTGACCCCTGCAGGACCTAGGCCAGCCTTCCAGAGAACCTTCCTCTGCCTACTCTTGACACGGCACTGTACCCAAAGGGAAGGCACAAAGTTGCAGTTGTACAGGAGAAATAAATCTAGAGACCTGCAGTGCACAGCAAGGAAAGACGAGAAGACAGGGAGGAAAGGGGAAGCAGAGGTGAGACAGGACGTGCTGTACGCAGGTGCTAACTCCACGCAGCGCACGCAACATTAGGAAGGAAACCTGCACTGATGAAAACGAGGAAGACTGAAGTTGGTAATGCTGGGATTTATGATGGCAGTTTGCTGAGAGGCGTCAGTGTGCTCACACACACAGCAGGCAGCTAGTGGAGGTGCTGCACGTGTTCATTTTCTTGACTGTTGTGCCATACATGAATAGACACATAGTTGTATGCCTTTGTGCAAACACGTGTGAATAGAGATGACACTATGCTATGTACCTCAGACGCATAAAACTGAAGAGAGGACCAGAGGAGGGCCAGAAGCAAAGGAGAGACCTCAGGATGCACCGCTGTAAGGCCCAGAGCCCAAGAAGATGGAGGCTCTATGGCCACCGAGCCAAGCTGAAGCACAAGCTCCTCCAAGCTAACACTGTTCTTGTTCCAGCCCGCGTCGTCACAGCCTGGTACACGGTGCCCAGAGCTGGGTGAAGGGTGGGCGCCATGTCAGCCAGGTGACAGTGTCAGAGCCTGTCAGAGAGAAAAGAATAATGTGTCTGAAGCTCTGAAAGTGATTCGAAGCATTAACATTATCAAGATTCCCCAGGGCATTTGCGAAAACAATACTTATTTTTGGACCCCAAACTGGATCTACTGGATCAGAATTTGCTGAGATGGAGCCAGAGAGAAAGCAAGAGCGAGAGGGTGAAGCTGTGTCTTTGCCTAGTGACGCATGGAGCCCAGCCCAGGTGGGCTCTGCTTCCTTCGTGGTGGGCGTGATTAGAAAGGGCTCCTCTCAGGAGCGAGGTCAGCCTGGATCAAGTCCTGCCTCTGCTGTCATGGCTGTGTCATCCAGGGCAGGGACCCAGCCTCGGTTTCTCCATGCACACAACAGAAGCAAATATGCAGCTCACTTGGGAACCGCGAGGGTTAAATGAGGCACACAGGAAGTGCCCAGCCTGGTGTTGGTGCAAACAAAGCTTTCAGTTAAGTGTTAGGTGGTGCTACAGCGCAGAGGTAGCAGGTGAGGAAGTTAAGACGTGTGTGGCAACCACAGAAGTCAGTTCTGCAGGTGCTCACGCTCCTATCTTAGAGCATCCCCACCAGCCCGAACTGCAGCAGTCCGAGCACAACTGTCATATCAAGTGGCTTGCATGCCCTACGGTACAAATGGACCTAGTCATGTCTATTGATTTTTTTACTAGTAAAATTAATTTTAAAAACCTCAGTGGGAGAGTCACGCATCTGCCATTGTTGGACCAAGCTACACCACAGTGAGACATAGGAATGACAGCCCTGCCATAGACATACTAAAGAGGAGGACACTGGTGCCCAGAGTGGATGCAGAGCCTGGGCCTGGGGCTAGGAAGTTAGCCCAGGCACGCTGGGGGACTTAGGAGCCCCTCCTGGCTTCCCCAGCAGAATACAGCGAGTGCCTGGCATGGGGTAGGACACACGGCACAGTGCCTGCCACAGCCTGGATCTGGCCCCAGTTGAGTTACACAGAGGGTATGAACAGGGCCACACCTGTGGGAGGAGGGGTTGGTGCCATGAAGGTGCCCTCTCCCTGCTGGACCTTGAAATGGACCTGACCACTCACGTTAAGTGGCAGTGCTGACACCACTTGGCGTAGGCAGATCACCTTATTAGATGAAGGGTCAAACGCAATAAAATGCTTGGAGGCTTTTTAAAAAACATTAGAAACATTTAACATGACATTATTGACAATCTGGTTAAGAAGCCGCCAGGACTAGAGCCCCACCGCTGAGATCAGCAGCTTTCTCCGGGCTTGCTTCCCCACCTCCCTCTCTTCTGCCCCCAGCTTGTCTGGCTTGTGGCCCCCAGCAACGGTCCTTTCTCCCTTCCATGGGCGAGGTTCCTTCAAGGGCACCAGCTGGTCCTTTTCCGTCTCTCTGTCTTTCGTACTCAACACAGACACTGCTGGCAGTTTGGACAGTTCCGGCTCAGGATGGCTCCGCCGTGACATCTTGACTCCACGGCCATGTGAAGCGCGTGCTTTTGGTGGAAGCCGCCTTTACAACTGGGTCTTTCGCTGGGCTGATGATCCGGTGGAGGAGGCTCTTGGATTGCTGGGCAGTGGCAGGAGGCTACTGGTCACAATCAGCTGCACAGTCGCATGGCCACCGTGTACAAAATAGGCTTTGATTTTGTCCAGGCGTAAGTGAATGCAAGTGCCCTGAGCACACGTAACACGGGCTAAGCAGAGCTTGGACTTCAGTAGGGTAGACGTGTTAACCCTTTCTGGATGTAGCATATGTTCAACTCATGTGGGTTTACCAGGATGTAATCCCACATAAGTCAAAAGATCAGTACTAGTATCAAATAGTGGATTACCGCAGTGGTGTTCTAAGCCTCCTCGTTAGCATCTCCACAGACACGCCGGCTCATCTCTTCTCCTTCCCTCCCATTTCTTTCATCTACCCCGCTCTCACCCCAGTTGACCCATTTCTGTGCTCTGCCTGTCGCCAGCAAGACAAGCTGATGGGAGAATTCGTGCAGCGAGTGAATTCAAACAATAGAGTGGCTCTGTTGGAATCTGCTAGGTAACCAGTGTTTTCCTACCACACCCTCCCCATTCCTTGGTATTAGTAAAGGCATCCTCTTTTTGTTTTGTTTTGTTTTTTTATTTATTTATATATTTATTTATATTTAGTACAGGGTCTACAGGGTTTCACTATGTAGATTGGACTCATAGTGATCCTCCTGTTTACAGCCTCCCAAGTGCTGGGATTACAGGCCACCACAGGCAGTTTCAATTGCTGGCTCATGCCCCAGGGGTGGGTCCAACACAACATGCCAGGAATCGAGCCTCTGGCCCCTGCGTCTGCCTAGTAGGCACTTTAATCCACTGAGCTGTCTAACCAGCCCTGGCATCTTCTTTTTAGATAGGAGACCTGTGCCTGTTGCTTTGGCCAGAGCTTCATAGTCCTCAGTTTGTGCACCTCTGCCGAGTTGCAGGTAGCTGCTGAACTGACCTGGTTCACAATAGCGAGCGCTCCAGTTCACCTCTGGGCTGCTCTGTGCTCTCACAGATAGCAGCAGTGCCTGTGTGCAGGGGCTGTCACAGGGACTAGATGAGACAAACTGTTACTGAGCAGATAGGTGCCTGGGTGGTTCTCAGCACACCAGGTCCAGTTCTCTCAGGCCTCCTCAGTCCACATGCTTCCTCCAGAGCAGCTCCGTGTTGATGTGCAGCATTCGGTTCAAAACTATTATACTGTGGGTCTTACCTTGTCACCCAAATGCGTATGTTCAAATTGGTCCCCAGTGGGTGGTATTATTGGGAAGTTATGGAAATGATAGGAGGTGGGTGCAGTCAGAGGACACTGATGACAGGACTACCTCGGCCGGCAAGCTGCCGAAGCCCAGTCTCAGTCTCTCTATCTCTCTGTCTCTCTGTCTCTGTCTGTCTGTCTGTCTCTCTCTCTCTCTCTCTGTGTGTCTCTCTCTGTCTCTCTCCCTATCTCCCTCCCTCTGTCTCTCCCTATCTCCCTCCCTCCATGTGTCTCTCCCTATCTCCCTTCCTCCATCTGTCTCTCTCTCCCTATCTCCCTCCCTCTGTCTCTGTGTCTCTCTCTATCTCTATCTCCATCTCCCTCCTTCACCACAAAATGAGATTTCCTCTGCTTTACCCTCTGCCATGAATCTCTGCCTCACCATAGTGCAGAAAGGATGGAGACAGCTGACCATGGACTTACACCCCGGAAACCATGAGCAAAAATAAATATTTTCTTCCTTTATGTTGATTTTCCTAGGTATTTTGTCACAGTAGCAAAAACTAGCAAATACCATAATAGCCACACTCAGGGAGAGAGAGGACAATAAACACTGTTCCTGCTGCTTGATGTGTGTTAAAGGTGGAAGATGAAAACTCCAAAATCTCTTGTTAGAAAGTAAGTACCTACTAACCACCACTTTGGGAGTGAAACACTGCCTTGGAGAGGTCCCTAATACAGCTTCAGATTGTGTGATTCCTCATCAATATTAATTCTCTGCCCAGGAGAGGATTATACTTGTACTTCCCTGACCCACTGTGGTAGATGTCGTCATGTGACTTACTTGGCCAATGAAAATCAGTATGCCGCTTCTGTGCAAAAGTACTACAATCCAATACATGATGCGCTGTGTTCCTTTGCCCTTGCCTCTTGTAGTGGCCATGAAGCTCAACTGCAGTTGCTCTGAGTGACTTCACAGGGTGAGACAGTGAGCCTGACACATGCAGAAGAAATTGACACGTTAGCCACTGAGACATTAGGACCACTTGTTACCGCCACGTGACCTGCCCGATTCTGGCAGAGATAAGCAAATGGCAAAGGAACTCCAATGCAGAGTGGTCTGATGAGGCGCAGAGCGGAAGTAGAGGGCGATGGTGGTGCCCTGCAAGGTGCCTTGGCATGCTGAGAACACCCTGGAAGTGTGGTGGACCCGTAGTGCGTGGACTGCAACACTTACAGAGTTTTCACCTGCATTTTATACTGAGAGAGGAAACCTAAAATCACCTGACCAGAGAGCAACAGGATCAGACACTGCTCCTCCTCCCAGCCAGAGTGAGCCTCAATCGGATGACCTTGCAATTGGTCCGCCGGCCAGAAAGGCTGGGAAGGCTGCAGACCACGAGAGGGCAAGTAGCACTGGCTCTGAAGTTGCCGGCAGGGTGGCATGCACAAAGCCACCGCGGCAGAGCCCAGCTTAAAACCTCAGGCCAAAGACACTGATGCCCATGCCCACAGGCGTCTAATTGCTCTGTATCAAGTACCATGCATCAAAATACCCTTCACGACTATAGCAGGTTTAATTAAATGCACAGTGAAATCCACTTAAGATGAGCTAATTGGGTAGAACCTGATTTTCCTTCCTGCTACGTCCAACAGACATGAGGACGTCCTGCAGGCAGATGCAGCGCATAGAGGAGAGGAGGAGGCCGGGGCCAGAAGCTGCGCTTGGGAGCCACGGTAGGGCTCCTGGCGGTTGTGGGAGGCTGAAAACAAACCAGCAACCGACTGCCTCTCCCCTTCTTGAAGGGATGCCATTCAGAGCCACCCCCACCCTCACTAATCCCTGGGCAGCAAGGGTCAAGTCCAGCCTTCCTCTGCTCATGCACTGCAGCAATCCTGACCCCGCTTTCATGTCCTTATTCCCCACACAGCTCGACCAGGCACTCCCACTCCTCAGCACACCGTTCCTGGGCTCAAATCCCCATTGGATTTCACCTGACTGCATGAAATCGCCCCCCAGTCCCCTTCCTGAGCATCCATTCCACACCCTGTATTCACAACAAGAAGCCAAATGGTTCTTTCCTAGCACAAGTCAAATTGTCACTCTTTTGCTCAAGACTTTCCAAGAGCTCCCAACTCAGTCAAAATAAAATCCAGTTGTGACAGTTTGTGTCTAGATGTCCCCCCAAAGCCTCACACATTCTTGGGTAGGGGGACTTTCAGAGGTGGCTAAGTCTAGACCGTGTGATCCTGGGGTTGGTTTGGCACCGCCATGATCCCCGCATCCTGGATAGAGTACAGAAGTGCCGGAAAGACACTGTTCGAGTCTGTTGCTGGTTTCTCTGCCCGTGCCCACCACACACTGTCCTCCACAAGCCTGCCCTGCCTGGAGCCAGCCGGGTATGGGGGAAGCTTCCATGAACTGTGCCCTAAATAGACCTTTCCTCCCTTAACTTTGAGTGTTGGGTGTCTCAGTAGAGAAAAGCAACTTGGTCTTTGCAGTGATTTCTAGAGCTCTGTTTTGTTTTCTCCATACATAAATTTAAAAATGGGCCGGAAGGCTTTGCCACTTTGCTCTCCCTGAGTGTGGTAGGTACAGTACTAGATTTAGAGACAATCACTTCTCAGAACTGGACACAGATGAGAAAGACTTCATGCTCCTCCTGATAAGAGAAGAATTCAGGCCTCTAGGTCAGTAAAGAAGATAAATGCTACACTTAAAAAAAAAAAAAAGTACTCATCAAATTATTAAACTATGTCCATTACCTGATTTTGACCAATAAAGTTTGCTGAACACTAAAAAAAAAAAGATAAATGCTGGTCAACAATGAATAGCCTTGGTCCTGTGCTAGACCTTGAGACAGACAGTGTACCTCTTCTATTCATTCATTTTTCTCAGCAAATCTCTAAGGAACTCCTACTATGTGCCTGGCATATTAATAAGTATTTGGGATTCTTTAAACATTAGACATAGTTTCCATTTAAAATCACCAAAAGTCAACCTACTGCATCAATGACTTTTGGTTAGATCTATCATGTGACTAGGCCATGTGCTAGGCCTTGGAAGTACAGCAGTTAAAATACCACACAGCATCTCTCTCCTCACAGATATCAAACCAACAACTGCAAGTAACTAACTAGACAATCATACTTCAGTGGCAAAGTATTATGATTAAGCCAGGTGCAGAGCTGCTTGGGGGCAGAGAGGAAGCCCTGTGGCCTTGCAAGTTGCAGAGGTGGTGCAGCGGCACCAGAAAGCCTTCCTGGAAGAGGTGCTACTGGCATTGGGTTCAAAAGAATTGGAAGCAACCCTGAAGTGTTTCATCTGGTGTCAGGCAAGGGATGGGTTTTTAAGACATGTTTGATGATTGATCGAATGCATTAATAGAAAAAAATGTCCAAACCTTTCCAAAACCCGGAAGGACATGGACTAATTAAACTCGAATCACAACCACCCACCCATTGGAGGGGGGAACAGTTGTATGAGGAGTACAATCTACTCAGTTTGAGTTTGAAGCTTGTGACAGTCTTTGTGCATCCTCATGTTTAGCTTAATACTGAAAGTAGTTTGCATCGCCCACCTTGAGCAAAGCAGGGGGGAAGCAGTCAGAAGCAACTTGAATGAAAAGAAAAATGGATCATAAGCTGGAAGTGCATGTGGCCCAAAAGAAGTGGACAGATGACATGGGACTAGCTGAAAGTTAACCGTTCGTAGGCGAAAGTCTCCCCCCAAAAAATGAACTGGCTGCTACCTCCTCAACTGTAAGATCAAGACAACTTTCTAAAGGGTTGCAGGAATTAGAGATTAATGAATGCAAAGCATTTGTCTCTTGCCAGGCAGAAATATCATAGCTGTAGCTTCTGCTGCTGCTCCTGTTTCAGTTCCAGAAATATGGTGTCTTCAGTCCTCTCTCTGTCTCACCTGAGGCTCTCCTGCATCCTGAGCTCCTTGGCCAGCACACTCATTCCTCTTCATCCGCTGCACTTGTCTCCACCAAGCCATCCCCAGCTGGCCCCTCACAGCTGGTGCGATGCCCTGTGTGCAGGGCCCCTGGCTGCAGACACTGGCCACGGTTCATCGCGCCTGCCTGCACTGTGCCTTCCAACCCCACTGGCCCACACCTGCTCCTTCTGGTGAAGGCTCTGGGCATTTGTAGAGTATGTTTCCAGTTTCCAGCATATAGCTTCTGTTCTGACATACGGTAGTTGTTTGCTCCGTGAAAGAATAACTGGACAAGTTATAGAAAAATATGTATTTGTTGAATATTAGAGCCAAAGGGGGCACTGGAATCATTAACTATGAGGAAGGAGAGAGGCAGGGACTTGTCACGAGTTACACTGCACGGAATTGGTCAGAATGGACTTAAAATATGATGTCACTGGGTCCAGAGCCCTTGGGCTTCTCTCCCCGCCCTGCCCCCTCCCTTCTTTTACCCTCTTTCCTCTCTCCCACTCAACCCCTGTTCTTGGTCCTAAGCCTCAAATGGAGCTACCCAGGATCAGAGCCCTTCAGGCCAAATCAAGAGTAGCCTCTCTCCATGTGAGGTGAACTGACCAGGGAGAAGAGAAGGGAATCAGGGAGAAAGGTGATTCTGAGAGCTCTGTGTCTCATGCTCCGGAGATCCTCTGTGCACTTAGCCACTGAAGGCTTTGGGTGAGGATCCCTGTTTGGTTTTATTTAGCACAATTTGGTTATATTCTCTCTCTCTCTCTCTCTCTCTCTCTCTCTCTCTCTCTCTCTCTCTCTCCTTCCTTCCTTCCTTCCTTCCTTCCTTAATGTTTTGTCTCTCTTTGTTGCTTGGATGTGTGTAGGGGGAGGGGAGTCGTTCATTTTGGTTTTTCCTTAGTCCATGTTAGGGTGCCAAAGAGCAATATCTCCAGAAATGCCAACAGGGACAGGTGACTTGGGATGAGTTGTCATTTTCCACTGCTGTGGAGCATTCCACTGGTGACAACTGTAGAAAATGTCTTATCTTCCCTTGTCTTGCTTATAGGGCTCTGAGATCCATGAAGGTGAAATGACATCACCATGGCAAAAGTCATAGCATTCCCACCTTCCGATTGGTTCGATCAAAAAGTGATTATGTATTAGCATATATGAGCATCACATGTTTGAAGCTTCCCCCAGACTACGAAACTCTTAAACAGAGGTAGTCTGAGTAGCTGGGAGCTGAGTTTCATGGCGAGACCAAAGCTGATGTCTTGAGTGTGGCAGGGAAAGTGACTGATAGGCGCATGAGGGTCAAGCTGGCTGCCCGGCGTGGCTCCACCCATCCTGGGCTGGGTTGCCACCATCCTTTGCTGCAGAGCTCCCCATGCTTCCAGCCTGTCTTTCCACCACCGACTCCTCAGTGTCATTTTCACAGCCCCAGGCTTCTCTCATGGAAGATTCTTGGACCACTCTTGACAGAAGGAGGAAAAAGATTAAGATAAAGAAGGTGGGAAGCCCTGCCTAACCAAAGTGTCACATTTACTCTGAAAAGGAAATGCCATGAAGATCCGGTGTCCTGAAGTCAAGTGCCAGCCCCTGCCCAGCATCTCCTCCCCGTCCCTCCTCCCAACCTCCTCCTCTCTGTCCGCAGCCTGAGCATCATGCTAAGTGCGTGCCTGCCAGACTCACCTTTGCCCTGTTCTCCACTTTCCCAAGTCCTACTCATATTTGAAGACTAATTCATAAAGTGCCTCCCCTGCTCAGCTCCGCCCCACCCATGAACTTGGCATTGTACCTGCCTCCAAGTTGGACTAACCACATCTTGCCTAAAGCTTCCACCCTCAGCTCCCAGCAGCACCTTTGATTCAGTCAGCAGGTGCGAGGGCTTGTCAGTTCCTTTCTGTCTGCCCTGGAAGGCACTGCTTTGGCATCTAGCAGGGCTCAGAGCACTTGAACTGTAAGACGAAACACAGTTCTGTATGTTGCTGCCTACCCATTACCTCCCTGGATTTCCACTTAGGAACAACCGTACAGAGCTTGCAGGGCTGCTCAGAAGACCCAGGTGCAGGAGCACAATAAGAGCAGATCTGAACATACTCTGTAATTCAGGACGAGAGCAGGTAGGATCCTACCCAGCCAGCAGTGCGGTCCAGAGCAGGCCCAGGACACATCCTCCACTGCCACCACCATGCAACAGTTGTCCCTGTCTGGGCACGAGCACTATGGTGTAACCCAGAACGCACTCCCCTGCCTTCTTTAATCTAAATGCTGCATCGTACCCAGTCACAGCTGCCAAATTTGATCAGTCATTCCAGCAGCACTTGGTTTTCTCATAGAAATGTCCTCCCTCTGCTTAACTACACATCAATGTGGTCACCTCCCCTACCTCGATTGTTCTTGTACCTTCGGGGTTACAGCACTGAGCCTTGCTCATGGCCCACTCAAACTAAAAGACTAGGAAGTGAAAGAACGGATGAATGAAAGCATTTGTTTTCCATTTTTAAGAAAAAAATTCACACTTCACGAAATAAACTCCATTTTAAATGCTCCTCTCAGAATAACAGATTCACACTCCCTTCTTCACTCACTGTCACACTTTGTGTCCATCCCTGGAGGCAAGGGGAGCCCTAAGACCTCCATTCCAGGTTCAGAAATCCTAAAATTCCAGTGGTCTAAGAAGTCCTTTCATAGCCACACATAAGAAAAAAAAGGTCCTGGGGTTATGGAACCGGCCTCTTCAAAGTCTAAGCCTTAAAATACAGAGGGAGGAAACCTGCCTTGGAGAGCCAGCGCAGGCACCCTGACAGGCCTCAGGAGGGAGGCCTTTCGCTGAACGCCCCAGGTGTCAGGCCCAGCTCAGGCATCTTCACCCCACTCTGTGGGGAAGTTATTGTAGTGTTTTCCAAACAGAAACTCAAAGGCTAAGAGCTCACAGGGCAGTAGGTGACTGAGCCAGTATTGGATCTGGAGTCAGCTATCTTTAAAGCCAGTGTACTTTTACTCAAACCACTTGCTCCTGATGTCTGGAATCCATTTTGGAAGGACAGTGCCACCTTCACTGGTAGCACCAGACACGTGGCTATACCATATGCAGTCCCAGGCAGCTCCAACCACTCTTGTCTGTGATGCGCCAAATGCAGAGGCCCAATCCTGGACCACAGGGGCCACCGCTCACTCAGAACTGAGAGCTACACTTAATGGTTTTCCTCCACATGGTAAAACTGTTCTATGTTTATTTTATTGTTAGTATCACTTTTGTCATCCTAACCATTGTTCAGAATGTACACCAAGTGTCTCTGATGAAACGCAAAAGATGAAAAATCCTTGGGTGGCCTGGCATGACTCAAATTGTTAGCGGAGTATTCATTAGGTGTTACTATTCCATGGACTGTATTTTTGCATGCAATTCAAAGAGCAGGTAGCTTAAAATGGGAATGAGACAACATTATGGGGTCGATCAGGAGCTCGCATCTTCACTCAGCTTTTAAATGATCTCTCCGATCTGTTGGGTTACAGAACATGGGGTCAGAACTGCGATGTGCCTGTGCTGGGGGGCTTGCGGGGTGCGGGGGGGACAAGGCATCTCAGCCCAGAGATGGCTGTTAGAGTAGATGCTTCCTCTGCGTTCTGCGGACTCTGGCGATCAGCACAGGTCCCAAGTCCCTCCCGGCATGGGGCTGTTTCCCAGATGGAGACAAGGAGGCGGTGGGTACTGAGGCGCTGTGGAGGCTGTGCCCCAGCATGGCCCCGTCTCTCCCTGGTAAAGAGCTCAAAACACTACAGAAGTCTCATGTAAATTCCGCTCTTTGTGGACCTGAAGCAAGAATACGTGTTATTACTACAGTCTGGAGATTAGGCGAGCAAAGCCCCAACAGTCCCATGCCCAGATTCAGGTGACCCGAGGGGAAAGGCAATGGAATCCTGAAAACCTGCAGACTCCTCCCAGGCACCATTTTACTAAGCACCCCCGCTCTTCAAGGCAGTGAGCTCTGTAGATCATCCTACCTCCTACAGATGAAGAAGCAGAAGCCAACACCACCTGAGACCTGGGGTTTGTTCTCCTTTTCTGTTCTTCCCATTAAAATGTACTTCTGGGACTCCTCCACTGTCAGACACCACAGGGGAGCTGGTGCCCACTGACGGCCTGTCCTAAGGTACTGAGCCCGAGCCTACGTCTAGCTTGGTGTAAAGAAGCAGCTCGGGTGGAATCAGAAGTTCGAGTGGAGGATGAGGCTCGCAGCCCAGCAGTAGTGTTTGCCTGGCCCGGGAGAGGCCCAAGGTTCAAATCTGAGCACTGCAAACAAACAAGCAAACAAAAAAACTTGGAGTGACAGCTGAGGGGTGTTGGAGAAGTCACCTCCACTCCTTCTGAGATAATGACTTCTATGTAGAATGACAAGACTTGAATGACAAGACTTGACTTTCAACAATCACAAAATCAGAGGTCTTGAGGAGCAGAGTAGCGAGAAGAATTAATAAATCAGAGTGTGCATTACATCCCTAAGGGACGGAAGAATGTTTGGGAGTGATGGAAGCTAGAAAAAAAGAGGGGTGGTGAGGTCTGGGGAGGTAAGCTCTACGGTCAAAGACTACTTTGGGTCCTTTCAGAGTAATGTGCAATCTTTGTCACCAACTGAGGTTGTTAAAGTTAGTGTAGCATCCATGACCATCCAGGCCTACATAAAAGGCCTGTAGAAAACCTGCACATGCTCTTGTGGACATACCTGGACCTAAAATCTGGCTAACTACATGCTTCAAAAACATGGATATAGAATAGGATTCCAATGATGGTAAGAGTCCTATAGATCATTTCATGGAAACTTTCCACTTTACAGCACCAAGACAAAGACAGCCAGGGAGAGGATAAAATAAAACATGCAAAGCTCATAGATCTTTTTATTTGCCTGGGCCACCGGGGCCCTCCTGGAGTCACCAGTGCGCCTGGGATCTGCGCAGGAGGACGTAACAGCCAGCCCACATTTGCCTCCCGACCCCAGCTCTGGTCCTTTGGGTCCAAGAAAGCGAGAACGAGCCCAGACGCAGGGGCGGTAGGAAGCGACTGCCCTCTGAGCCCTGTAAGCGTTCCCACAGACCTGAAAGAGAGAGGCTGCAACAACCTCCTGGTCTAATTACTGCCGGCTATAAAATAATTTATTGTTTTATTGCTACCACTGATGGCAGGAAAGAGGGTCTCTTAGGCACTGCGCTTCCGGAGACCAGAAGCACGTGGTTGTACCGCGTGGTGGGCTGAGGTCTGCTGGGACTACCCATTGTGACATCGTCCTCGCTAGTGTTCGTTGGCTCACACACGCATTCTTTTATCCCTTTAGTTATGCAGAATTATTCCTAAAATGTTACTCATAAAATGCGCCTTCCTCAGGCCAGGCCCCACAGTGGGCTGTGAAGAATCAGAGGAAAGAGAGACAAGGTCCCTCATTAACATCCAAGGGAAACAAACGTCAGCTTTACTGCGCATGCTCCAAATGCCTGGCTTGCGGTCAGCTAAGCCTTATTGAATCCTAATGTGAGCGTTATTAGGTATCTGTCTCAGTTACTCTTCTCTCATTGCTGGGACAAATCCCCGACACCCAAACTAAAGGAAGGAAGGGTTTATTTAGCTTACAGTTACTGGAGGTTTCAGTCCATACTCAGCTGGCTCCAAGGCAGAGCGGCACAGAGCAGAGGGCAGCAGTTCATGGCTGCAGAAGGCAGCAAAACAGCAAGAGCAAAAGGGAGGAGCAGCGGCAACAACGGCTGCAGAGAGCAAGTCTGTCTCCCTTAGGTTGCATTCAGGCTATCTGCCCCAGGCTGGGTGCAGCGCTCACACCCATAATCCCAGCAGTACTAAGACCCAGAATCCCAGGCTTGATCATGAATTAATCTCAAACTCTAGAATTCCCCACCCCATCACTGCATGAGGCTTCGGGGGAACAACTAGACACAAACCATAACAGTATCTCACAGGTAAGAATCCGATACTCGTGAAACCTTATTTCAGTATTGTGCAGAAAGCAAGTGACCAATTCCTAAGCCCACCTGGACCTGTGTTCTGCAAGTGAAACCACAAGTGAACAAAGAACTATCCATAATACAGAAATGCTCAGAGGCAGATGCTCACTAGGCGCCCAGGCGCCCCGCACGCACCTGCCCTCCTCTCATCACTCACCCCCACCCATCGCTGGAGCCAAGAGCACAGCCAGCGAAGCGTGGCACTGAGCAGGGCCTCCCTGCCCCAAGCAGCACTTTCTACTTCTTGGATGTCCCAAGTTCTCTGCAGACTATCATCCGCAGTCTCACTTCCCAGGAAAAGAAGGATAAAAAATAATAATAACTGCTCCTCTGCGTTTAGTGGCTTCTTCGTTTCTGGCACAAGGCTTGCTGAACTTGATTCCTGAACTTTGCAGTGAACTTGTGCTCATGGCTCCAGTTAACAGCCGAAGAAAGCAGCCCTCTGCGGATCTCTGTGGGTGGAGACTGAGGGCTCAGGCAGCACCCTCCTCCTGGTCTGTGTGACCTCAGGGGCACCCTGCTCCCATACTGTCTCCGAGGCAATGACTAGAGCTGTCACTGAGTGCCAACTATGGCTCAGTGCTGCGCACCTGTCTTGCTTTCTCGTTGCCAACACAACACCAAGCACCATAAACTGAAGGATGGAAGAGTTATTGCAGCTGACAATTTTTAAAGGTTTCAGTGCACAGCTGGATGGTAGCCTGGCACAGAGTCATGGCAGAGGAGCAGCTGTCTGTGGTGTGGCAGCAGGCAGAAGACCACAGAAACTTCCTTCTTTCCCTTTTTATTCCATCCAGGGCACAAGCCTATTGGTTGGTGCCACCTACACCCATGGGGTCTTCCCTCTTCAGTAACTCCATCATGCACACCTAGAAATACACTAGACCCACCCAGGGACTGATCCAGCGTCTCATACCCATGGCTCAGCATCACACACCCATGAGCCAGCTTCACACACCCATGACCTAGTGTCACACGCCCATGATCTGCTGTCACACACTGATATCTGGTCACTCCCAAAAGCCTCACCTATGACCCATGAGGCTTTGGCGCACACAATGTAAGCCGTAACAGTGCACATTTTTCTACTAAGCCCAAAAACCCTGGGGAAAAGGCCTCAAGTGTCTCTAGTTATTTAGAGTCTGGTCTGTGGCTTAGCCAGGTAAGACTAGAGAGACAGCAACCTACTTACAAAACCAAGACCTGCTTATCTCCAAAGACTGAACCATTCAGAGTGAAGTCCTGCCTCGTGGCATCCCCTCCCCCACAGTTTTGGAGCGGTGACCCTGCATCCCCAGCCAGACGCAAGCACCCTCTGTGAGCATCATCCAGTCCCGGCCCCTGGGCAGAGAGCATCAAACACATTTTCTGCGCATATCAGTAGCCTTCCTGAGAACACGCTCATGTCTGTCTTCCCTAACCTTCTTTCTGTCCCTCCACTTTTCAGTTAGCAGCCTGCCCCTCACCTTCTTCCAGCCTAGAATCCACGCCCACTGCACTTCATCTTTCGCCTTTGCCCTCCTTCTTACCTTTTCTGCAAACCTTTGTGTCAAGACCTGCCGTGGGCTCTCCCTCAGGGCGCCAGAGCCTCACTGCTCCGCCTGGTCATCTCCTCAGCCTCCCCACACTTCTCTGCTGTGCAACCCTCTACTAGAGCGGCAGTGTCTCCCTCAGTAGTTCCCCTTTAGTGACACGCTGTGGCACTGCCTTGCCTCTAATCCAACCAAAGAGTCCTAGAGCTAGAGGAGAGTGTCAGTGTCTTCTCCCACCCAGGACAGGAAGCCTTGCGCAGAGGCCCTGACCCGGACTGCGCGGCCTCTTCCAGAGTCTTTCTCCTGGGCAGAGAGTGCGTTGCCTTGTGTCTGTTTTACAGTCGCTTATTTGTACATTCTCTGTGGTTTTCCTTTTGCATTCCCATGACTCCTTTTTAGTAATTACAAGAGTAACTTATATGTATTCCTATTAAAAATGAATAAATAAAAATTTCATATTTATCCCCAACCTACTCCATTTTCAATACTTTTCCATGCTCATAAATATGCACATATGTACAAATAATGTTATGTTATTTGATTTCACCTTCAAATTATAATGTCTGTTTCTCCCAGTTTGCTTATGTAGTTGTGCTTTGTAACCATGTTCCAGGCTAAAATTTATTTTTAAAAGACTTAAAATTGACATACATACACAATAATGTAAGTATACTACTATTTTCTCATGATTCTAACATCAGTGGACATTAAAATTATTGTCAGGTTTCTTTTAGAAGTTTTATATGACCTGCGGCATTGCACTTCACTGTGAATAAATCCTTACACACCTACATCTCAGTGTGTAGAGTAGACTTCTATCTAGAGCCAAATGATATTTGTAATATTTTTTAAATATTTTCAGGGAACCTTTCAAAACCGCTCCTCATTCATACCCCCAGCAGGATGTAGGGAACTACCTCTTGCCCTGTACCTTCCTTAGAAGTAGATATTTTGGCTATCTACAGAATTTGCCAGTCTGGATAGTAAACGTGCTATCTCATTGTTGGTTTAACTTCCATTCCCTGGCTACGAGTCCTGGTGAGCATCCGCCACATGACTACCGGCCACATATGTAGCCTCTTCCATGAGTGGCCTGTGCAGAACTTCCATCTGCTTCTTACTTAACTTACTGATGCCCTCCTAGGAGTCCGGGGAAGGTTTTGTAAGCAGGCTCCTCAACAGAGACCCCTGAAGCCTTAGTCTATACACGCCACAGGTATTTCTCCAGACTGTCATTTGTTTTGCTTTGGGTTTCTGAACTTTCTGTACAATATGCTGGTATGTGCAAATTGTAAACTTATGCATTCAATTGTGTTTTCCTTTTGGGCTTCTGAATTTCTTCTCTTGTGTAGCAAAATGCTCCCAAATCCCAAGGTTGTACATATGTTACATAAAAGTTTCCCTTTTTTTTTTCGTTTAATTTGTTTTTATCACATTAGGAAGTTATTTTTGTAGAGGGTGTGTGTGTCAGTTTTTACTGCTGACACACATTGCCTGACACCTATAACTTAAGGAAGAGAAGCTTAGTGTGATGAATAGCTATAGTCCTTCGTCAGCTGGCTCCAAGGAAGAAGCTGTCCAGGGTACACCTCAAAGGACTCGCTGCTACCTGTTCCCCTCCTAAGAGCAGGTCAGCTGTTTGCGCCCTAATAATCCCATCGCATTCTAAGACCTTCACCTGTGAGTACCTGAGGCTTTGGGGGTACACCCAGATACACAGCATGATATTCTGCCCCTGAAATACTTGCATTCATCTCTTTATGCAAAACACGTCTAGCCCATCTCTAAGAGCTGCCAAATTCTTCAGAGTTTCAGACTTGCTGAAAAGCTCGAGTCCACGGTCTCCTCAGAGATTGGGGCAAACTCCTAGTTTTGAGCCCCTATAAAAATCAGAAAGAAAGGCAAGCTTTGCTGGTGTACAATAGTGCAGGGTAAATGCTGAAAGCAGGGACATAGATCTTCTGCAAAAGGGAAGGCAACGAGGAGATGTAAAGAGGAAAGGAGTCAGAGGAAAGCTAGTAAAACCTAAAATGTGTCATGCACAGGTACCAACTCCCCATGATGAGTGTACTAATAAAAAAGGAGAAATAGTTGGATAGAAAGCAATCAGCTCCTTACATTCAGTATAAACTTATCTAAAAGTCAGCAGTTGTATACATGCACAGGCTAAATTGTTACCTTAAATTTTTCTCTGCTAGATCAAATTAGATTCAAAACCCAAAAGCAGGCACTCAATCCATTTGTGTCATGCGTAGTACCCAGGAAAAGTATGGTGAGGTGTGAATTCAAAGGGCTTGATCCATTGCACCCCTGCAGCCTTGCATGTCATAGTTCTTATGGCTTCTGCCTGTGTCTTTCCCCAGATGTCACATGCTCCTGGCTTCTCCAGCTTCTGGTGTCTCCACTGTATCTTTGGCTCCACTCTTACAGCTTCATTCAATGGCCTCTCAGGGATGAAGTTCTAGTCTCCAGATCTCTTCTGAAATCCATATGAAAGCCTTCCTCAGCCCTAGCTCTTATACTTATAAAACCAGCGCCATGTGGATAACACCATGGTATGCTGCTAGCTCAAGCAGTAGCTGGGTCACCTTGGATCATGGCTGCAGCAACTTCCAAGTGCTTAAACAGCTGGGCACTGTGAACGTAATCCCAGAGAATCAATACCCTAGGTGGCCCTTCTCAAGCAGGGCACCCCACGACTCTTTTCTCAAATGAAAGCTTTACAGCTTAGCACCCTTGACCCTACCATGATGGCTCCTTGTGGAATCCCGGGGTGCCCTCCAGGTATCCTTTCTATTGTCCTGGTATGAATTACTTGGCTTATTTTTAATTTTTCTCAACAAAGTCACTCTCCAAGATGCCACCTTTACAGGTGCTTCCTCTGTGGTCAAGCTTCTCAGATGGGCTTTCTGACTATCAGTATAATCCTATCTAAAAGCCGCCATCGGTATCCATGCTGTAGCCTGAATGTTGGGTTGCCTTAATATCTCCTCTGCCTTTCACTTCATTCTCCTGCAAAGTCTCAGTACATGAGCAAAACGTAGACAAACTGGTCTCAAGTCCAGCTGCCAGCGTGGTCCTCATTCCCAGCTGAAACCTCCCGAGCCCAGCACTTCCCATATGCATTTCTAACAGCACGCTGGTCATTTGAGCTCCAGTGACCTCAATCTGCCATCCTGCTCAATTTAGAGCATTCTTGAGCCTCTCTAGCTGACACTACCAAACCATTTCAAACTCACCCCAAGGACCGGTTCCGGCGGCTGCTAAACTGTATGATTGGGTAAATCACAGCAGTGACTTCATTCCTGGTTCCAAAATCACTCTCAGTCACCTTTTCATCACTGAGACACAAGCTCTGACACTTACAACTTACAGGAGAAGGGTCTGTTTTGGCTGACAACTACTGTCCCAAGTTTTGGCTGGCCCAGAGACAGAAAGCAGCATGACAGAGGCACACAGAGCAAAAAAATCTGCTTGTGTTGTGACAACCATAAAGCAGAGCCAGGAGGGAGGAGCTGGGGAGGTAGCTCTGCTGTCTAGCCACACTCCCAGTGACCAGCCTCTAACCAGGCTCCAAGCTCCTAACAGTAACCCATAGTCCAGTTACCTTCTAAGATCCCTACCTAGGAGAGGCTCTGGGGGAGCTGCACATAAACCATAATACTCTATCATAGACTTCTTGAACTGTTTGCTTGATTTCTCATACATAAAGCTGCCCTCCATTCCCTTCTCTGGGTTGACTCTGCCCCCACAGCTGCACAGCACAAGTCCAAGGCCGATGCAGGTGTTGAAGCAAGTTCCTCTGCCTTCTCTCATGTAGGCTGAATCCCTAGTCCTAGACTGGGTTTCCAAGAATCGCACTTGGGAAGACTTATGACATTTTGTTATTGTAATTGCAGTAAGATTTGTTTTCCTCTCTTCCTTTCTACATTGTGTGCTCCTGAATGGTGTGATTTCCCACCGAAGCTTAGCAAACCCAAGAAGCGCACACTTGTCGGGTTGAATTCCCATCACATCTGAGATGTCAGCGCCCTCAGCCCCTCAGAGAGCAGACCAGCCTTCCCTCCGCTGTCTGGAGCCACTGTGCATCGGAAAGTGTTTTGTCCTGTTTGCCTGAGGATGGGCACATGGGAAAGTGCTGCTCAATTAGGTCCCTTTGGGTTTTTTTGGAGCACTTGCCAAAATCATAATTGCATATTAATTTGCAACTCAAATGGGTTTTTACAATTGCTGCTCAGGGATGGGGTCAACAGTCCATGTGACACATCTGAGGGAGGAGAGGCTGCCGCTGAATTGTGGGTTTCTCCAGCAAAATGTTGGAATGAGAACCCCACAGAACCCTCACCTCATTGCCTCTCAAAGGTCTGCTGGGTGCCATGGTATTCTGTTGGGATGGGATCATTTTAGTTATCTCATGTTAGTGCCACTAGGTGCTAGAAAAATGGAATTTTTTTATGCTAAAAGAAAACACAGAAACACACACCGCAAGTGTACGGGCACAGCCCCAACACAAAGGAGAAACAGCAGCTCAGTCTGCTTTCTTCTTTTCCTTGTCCAATCCAGTTCAGTTAATATTTAGATGGGTGACTATTCTGACTTCTGCATCCTGTGCCCTACTATTTAATTAACATCTTCTTATCTCTACGATAGGAGTGGTACTTCGGCAACTCCTGGCTTCAGATGAAATGATTCATGCAAAAGTTTTCACACAGTGTTTGCATTTGAGATCACGAGACTGCGCAGCAAGGGATAGATAGTTGCCCTATCGTTATTATTATTATTTTCATTATCATGATGATTACACTGTGGGAAGCACTGAAGGAGAAATGAGTAGCACAGAGCTCTAGTCCTTGAAACACAAAAACAAAAAAATGCCTAAAAGAGGATAAGAAAGTTCTTCCTAAGTGGGAATAGGGTTTGATGGAGGAAGTTAGTCTTGAATGGGAATTATTAACAGGAGAAAGGAGGAGGGAGTGGCCACGAGGAGTAGACCTCTGGCAGGTGAGGTGGCAGACAAGGAGACCAGAAAGAGAGAATGAAAATCTAGGAACCAGAGCAAGCAGGCCCTGAGCAAAGGGAATTTTCCATTTGGCCACTGTCTCAGCGTAGATTAACATAGATCGCCGATGACACCTCCTTGCTGGAGGCTGGGGACACAGTGAGAGTCATGGGCCTGGGCTGGGAACACCAGGACTGCAGAACCAAGGGCCAGAATGTACATGACCATGTTGGGGTCATAGAGTTCAGGAGAGCCCCAGGGGAAAATGTAGTTGATAATGTGTGTGTTTGTCTCCCCCTTTCCAAGTTCTGTGTCTCTCAAGGCCCTACTTCCGCTCCTACCAATAAAGCGCTGGAGTCCCTGACCTGCAGGGACCTCCATGCCCTGGTCTCTTGGGGCTTCTCTCTCTCTGGGTGCACTGCCCAGGAGGAGGGGGGCCGTGGCCACTTGTATGATGCATCAGTGTTTCCTTTGACTTATTCACTGGACACAGGATGTGAAGCATGGATCTGGAAGTGCGGTCCCTGCCACACGCAATCCAGAGCCACGCCTGCTCCCAGGCCGCTCCTATAGCAGGGGGCCGCACACCGCATCATCAGTGAGTGCACAGTAAGCTAAAGAACAAAGCAAATGGGCAGCGAGGGGCAGATCAAAATACGTGGCATGGTGTGGTGGGAAAGGCCAGTGTGAAAAGGAATACTTAGAGATAGGAGATGGGAAGGGAGACAGAAGAGTCCAGGCTTTTCTTCTTACTGGTGTTTTGCTTTCTCCTCCATTAGCCTGTATGCATGATGCAGATGAAGAACTTGCTTGTGATGCTTTAGCACCTGTGGCCAGGGTACACTAAGCGACTCGTGCTCTCTTTACCCACCCCTCCTCCACGGCATTTTTGAGGGAAGCTAAGCCTATGTCACTCTGCTGATCATGGCTGGGAAAAGCCCTGTGACCGCTTCTCAGCCACTTGTGCCTCTCAGCTCTCTCGTAGCAAGACGATCCAAAGGT
>NW_004524625.1:5698294-5706977 GCF_000260255.1 Octodon degus | reverse complement strand
CAGGGTTGTAGTCTAGGGCTGTTTTGCTCATCCTCATCCAGCTTCTTCAGTAGTTTCCAAAGATGAAGGGCTGGAGGGGCCAAAAATGTTTGACCTGCTCTTTGCTGGGCCAGCAAACAGAACCCAGAGAGCCAAAGAAACCTGTCCACGGTACACGATTTGGTCTTAGTCTTTGCTGTTCCTCCATCTGATGCCTCGTCTACCTCACAGTTGTGGTGTGAGGAAGCATAGACCATGATGATAATCTAGATTTGGATGCAGCCCATGTGCCAGCTGTTCAACCTCAGCAGTTCTTGATTTTATCGCCTTTAGGGTGGGGACACAGCAGGACCTGCCCACACTGGTCAGAGTAAGTCAGAGACCCAGAGAGCCCACCAACGGAAGGAGGCCTGCCCAAGGGTCCACAGGCAAGCCTAGGCAGCAGACCCAGAGAGCCCAAGGGTCTCCTTGGCTCCTTGGGGACCCTTGGGCAGGTCTCCTTCTTATTTTGCTGGAGTAAAAATATCCCTCAGTGACTAGTTGCCCTGTATACTTGCTTATGGCCATTCTGATGTGGGCAGGGTACACTTCTTGTGCCCTGTAGTTCCCGAAGACTTACAAAGTAACGTGGGGATTTTTACAGCCTGAAAGAGATAAATTGACCTGCATTCTGTTGACTTGGACTTAGTGCAGTGGACCCTAACCCCACAGCGCTGCCAGACCTGGTGGAAGATATCTCTGCTGTATCTCAAAAGGGGCTGAGCAGGATGGCCAGTGGCAGTCAGGCTCAAAGTGTCTGGTACAAGGGACAAACAAATGCCAGGTGAGCAGGACAGGCAGCCTCTACTTGTGTGTCATCACTCCCACCATCATTGCTGGTCCTGGGCCCAGGGCAGCTAGGCAGCATGCAGAAGCTGCCTCTACCCAGGGCCTGAATTTCATCATTAGGAGACCGAGCAGAGTTGGGGGAATTTGTTACATTCTTATTTTTATTAATGCGTTTTTTCAGTACATAATGATCCTATTCACCATGGGAAGTTGCTACATGTATATCTCTATTATGGTTTGTGTCTAGGTGTCCCCCCTCCAAAGCCTCATGCAGTTGTGGGGTGGCTTCTGGAGTCAGTGATTGATTATTGTGGGTGTGGATGCTGCACCTGCCCTAAGGCAGGTAATTTGCACTACAGTGTAAGGAGGGGAGAGGGGCCAGGTAGCTGCCTGAGCTGCTGCCACTGCCTCTGCTCTGCTCTTTGCTGCTGCCATAAAAGGTTGCTTTCTGCTATGTGCTGCTCTGCCTTGGAGCCAGCTGAGTATGGACTGAAACCTCCAGTAACTGTGGGCTAAATCAACCTTTTCTTCCTTCATTTTGGGTGTCGGGTATTTGTCCCAGCAAGGAGAGAAGAGTAACTGAGATAGCCACACATCTTAATGCTTTTTTCATCCCTTCCTCCCTCTTCTTGTCCCTTGAATTTTTCTCAGGTTTCTTTCAGCTCACTTATCATCTTGGTGAGGTGGTTCTTCTGATTAATATTCAGCATTTTTAAAATGTAGCAGAAACAACTCCTGGGTTGAGTGCTTGCTCTAAGTGTCCTTTATGAGACTCTGAAGATCTGTAGGTAGCTGGCGCTGCCTGTGCCACTCCCAGCTCCACAGCTTGGCACTTTGGGGCCTTGCTTCACAGGACAATGGTATGAGAGTCTGGGTAGCTAAGGATTTGGTGGCCCTCCCCAGTGAAGTCTTGATTAATCTGAGACAGGAAAGAGGGTGCACCTGAAAGCCCTTTTCTCCCACTTTCCTCTTTCGGTTCCGCACGTTGGTCTCGGGGGTGAGTGGGCCTAATCAAAAAGTTTCTGCTCGTGAAGAAGCCTTGGAAGTCACTGCCACAGAAGCCAGACCTGAAGTTGTCACTTCTTAGGACCATCTCCCTCATTGGGTCTTCAGACACTGTCTGTGAGCTGCAGGGACGGTGTATTCTCAGCTTCCCTTGTAGGAAGCATCCCCAGGCTTCCAGGGCTAACCATAAGCCAAGGGAGGCGATCTCCTACTTGTTTAGTGCTTATTCACTTGTGTTTACATGGATCCTGCCTCTTGGCCCTTAAAGTACACTGTAACCCTTAGTGTCACACCCCAGACCCAGAAGATGCTTCCTCTTCATCATGCACCTCAGTGGCCTAAAGTCCTCAGGCTGGCAGCCAGCCCTGACCTCCCCATACCCACAACCTCCTCCTTGCCCAGGTGCACAAAGACCAGAGGCCACACGTACAGTGTGAGAAAGCTCAGAGTCTGTGCTATAGCTACTAGACCAGGAGCTCTTATTTCTGATTAATGACAGAATTTATCACATGTACAGTAGGAGCAGGTAATTTAGAATAATACTAATAATAATTGACAGTTTGTGTGTATGACGTTGTTCCAAAGGTTTTTATATGAACTCACTCGTTTAGCCTTCCAACGTTTCTAGAAGCTTATGTACTTTTTCTGGCTAACTTTTTAAAGATGAGAACACCAGCCTAGAAGCTGATGGCAGTTGTACATGCCCGTGGTCCTGGCTAGTCAAGAGGCTGAGGCTGGAGTGTAGTGCGGAGAAAACGTGGTGTGGAAATGATCAGGCCGAGAATGTTTCTGGGCTGGGAATGTGGCACAGGGATACAGCATAGAGCATCGGCCTGGCATGGGCTTGACTCCAAATACAGCTAAATAAAGCAGTAAGACGGAATGTGAGAGGGCAAGGAGGAGGACTCTACAGTGCGCCCGACGCATCAAGCACTGTCCTGAAGACTTCACACGAGCACACTTGGCTAGGGAGCGCACGCTCTGAGCGCCTGCAGAGCCACAGGGAAGGCCAGTGTGTCCTCTTGGGCTGCCTGGCCCCAGCTGCCCTCAAACCGGACAGCAAGGGCAGACCTGGCACTCAGACATGGCAAAGCTAATGAGGAGGGGAACTTGCACTGACGTTGGCATAGTGTCCTCTCACCACAGGACCATTGCCATCTCATTCCACGTATGTCACAGTGCCCCTAGGGAGTTACTTTCAGATTTATTTTGCACCTTGTGAAAGAGTCCTAGTTACGGAAGATCATGCACCCAGAGAGTGGCAGCTTCTCTAAGATGAGATCTTGGCATTACCCAGTGGCTCAGTCCTAAACATCAGACATTCCTCTACCCACTCCGTAAGCACCCCTGTGTGCGTATTGTGGACCGCACACAATGCACAGAATCCAGCCGTGTTCTGGGCCCTCCCCGCAGGAGGCAGTGACCCTGCGTATTTTATGGGAAACCTTCAGGAGACCACGGCCTGACCTAGAGGTGGACATTTTTGCTCCCTATTTTACTTTGTTTCTTCAGTGCTGGGTGCTGGGCCCCAGATGAGCAGAACCTCATCTGACTGGGTCCGTGCCTCACCGCTGAGCTACAGCCACCCCTGGGTGCAGAGTTTCCCAGGAGCACAGTTGAAAGAATGCCGACTTGGCAGCTGCGGAGGCCTGAGCTCTGTTCTCACTACCACCCATGGACCAAGGCGAGTCACTTCCTACCCTGGGTTTCACCTGCTTCTCAATTCTGGAGCTAAACTGCTCCGTTCAATTCTGTGTAACGTGCCTCACTTTCCTTACTTATGCTCGGAGATACTCTTACACCCTACCTTGTTTGACTGTAGTGAGAATCAGATGAGTTTCTAACTCATTAATTAATTCATTACTAAGTCCGTTATTAAATCGCTGCTATTAAATTAACTATTATGGGTACAGTGGTAGACAAGGCCTGGCCGCTGCCATCATTCCATTCGCGGTCACTCCTGTCACCCAAGACATTATCGTGGCTACAAGACTGGAGCTGGGACTGCAGATTCCCAGGGCTCCCCGCACAGGTTCAGTCAGCCAGTTCTCACTGACTGAAGTGTCTGTGGAAGGGGCTTGGGAGCTCGAACCCCTACTCCTAAGATGAGGCCTGGTATGAGACTAAAGGTCCAGACAGCACCAGAACCAAGCCGGGCCTGCAATCTCAGTCTCTGGCCTCGTTTCCAGCTCCCACCTCCCCCTTGCCTTCTGGCGCTCCCAGAGCTGAGCCTCCATCCACCTTTTGAGCACAGAGTCAGGCACCTGGCATGCCGCCAGCAACTCTTTGTCAAGTGAATTAATGAAGGAACAGGCCAGTGGGACTGAAGGGCACCCGGTGCCCTGCGAGCCACACGGGCAAGGAGCGATTTCAACAACATCCATTTTCTCTGTCCTGGTAACATGCTAATGAGCTGGAGAGCTCTGCCTAAATTGCGATTTCCCAAAATGAGTTAATTAATAAACTGATTTGGGTGTGATTAACGGGGGGCACATTAACATGATTTTAATGGGGGAGCGTCGGTGAAGCACAAACTCATTAGCGCAAAACCGTTTCCTGCCCCAGCAGGCTTGTTGCGTACTACTTTTTCTTATGAAGGAAGCCAGAAAGCCACACAACGACGGCTGGGCGGTGCGCAGCCAGGAAGCCCCAGGACGGCTCCATGCAGAGGGGACCAGCACGGTGCAGGCTGGCAGCGCCCACGGAAGGGAGCTCTCCACTTTCTCCTTGGCTTCCGTGAATTGCTCTTCATTAGTACCCACGCTTAACACTTCAGTTTAATTAAGTTCTATGTAACTGATACTGGAGAGAAGGAACAGAAAATGTGCATAAACTATCTAAGATTGGTTTCCATACATTAAAAAATAATAATTGTGGTGAGAAGCGCTAACCTAATAAATGACATTTATGACACTTTCCATCCCTTATGTTTACGTTGGAATTATAATAGTATTTCAACTTTGAAAGTTATCATGAGAGTCAGTATTAATAGTCAAAAACTGTCACTTTCTAGATGCCTGCCTTGTGCCAGCTACTGTTAGGTACCTCCCCTGCCAATGCCTTAATCAATTGCATTTCCAGATTAAGAAACCAGGACTCAGAGGAATTTTTAAAATTCGTCATATATAAAAATAGATTAAGCACAAGGTACATACACTGTATTACTACAGTCTTCTGGGTAGCCTTAAGAGAAAGGTGCTGTTGTCCCCATCTTCCTGGTGTAGGAGTGGGGATCTGAGGATGCTGGGACTTGCCTAGGATTCCCAAGTCAGCCAATCACACAACAGTTATGGGAATAGTAACCATGATGATAATGTGGGCCTTTTCACCCGTCTTCATAAACCTACTCTGGATTGTTTGACAACCGCCTACATGCTGATATACACAGGATGTCAGTAGAACGCACAGAGCAAGAGGATGTGATGTGTCCCCATTTGAGGGAATGACATCATTATGACAAGGGAATAATAGAAGCTTCTGTGCTAGAAAGTTGGTGTAGTCAAAAACGTGCTCTGAATCAGGCAGAAGACCAGGCCAACCCGTGGGGATTCCTAGACAGCAGATTTCCAAGTTGACTTAGAATTGCTGCGATAGTGTGGAGTCCTACTCGCTCGCCTGAAATCTGGCCAATACATCAGGAAAAAGCAAATCTGTAGAGTGGGGTCACCATGGCAGCTTAAGACCTCATTGCAGACTCATGGCTTTTCCTTACAGAAGGTCTGTTGCTTCCAGAACACAGAAAGTAGAGCAAATCTTCGAGAAGGCAGAACCGATGCCCTAACAGCTGCTTCAACAAGGAGGAAGTGGGTGCCGGAAAGGCAGATCATCACAGCCCTGGCCCACGGGCTGGCACCTGGGCCTGCACCCCAGCACCACCACCACCCCAGGATTGCACCCTTTCAGCAAAGCAGTAGTCACAAAGAGAGAGAGCAGAACCCTTGCACTGTGCTCTCTGTACCAAGGTCTTCTTGGTGCTTTAAATATTTCATTTCATAAAATCCTTCCCAACTTGAGAAGTAGATGTGATCTTCCATATTTGTGTATAAGGAAACCCCACACTGAAATAACTTACCTATGCACTGCTGTGGCTGCCTGGATGTCCTGAATAAACTCAAAATGCTCACCTTTCATGGTTATTTTGACTTTGGAGAAGAGTCAGAAGTTGTGTGGTGCCAGATTTGGTGAGTCAGGTGGGTAAGGGCACACTGCAGCATTTGGACAAGCCTGCATTTCTTGGGATGGTGTCAGCAGCAGCATTCACTGTTTTTAAAAACACCCATGAAAGAGGACTTGAAGAACTGATTCAGAGAAGTGGCAAGAATGATGAGATAAGTATGAGAGGGGGTGTTTTGAGGGGAATTTGTAGCAATGTGTCTTTTGCTGTAATGACTTTTACACATTACAAACATGCATTGAACATTTTGATCTCCTCTTGTATCACAGTGACTCAATAAAGTTGAACTGTAACAGTGAGACTAATGAAAAAAAAATCAGATAACTTACCTAAACTATCCACATGTGCAGTAGGCTTAGTGACCTGTTTTTGCACGTGTGGATTCTCTCTGGTCCTCTGACCTCTGCTTCCTCATTGAGGAATGGGGTAGACAGGGCCGTGCTTGCTGATTGCACCTTATGTAGAGCTGACCCAAGACAGGCACTCAGAGAATGGCAGCTTTTAGCTAGAAATACTGAGTCTCTTCAAAACAACTGTAATTCTGTAATCCTATTTTATAGGTGAAGGGGCCAGGGAGATGGTTCAGTGGAATAAGTGCTTCCCTGGCAAGCGCAAGGGCCTAGGTTCAATCCACGGTTCTGCAAAAAAATAAAAAATAAACTATTTTATAGGTGAAGGAAGGGGAGTATGATATGCAGAGCTATTATAAAATGCAGGAGGAATTCAAATCTCGATCCACCTCATTCTAGCCTCTCTGTCTTCTCCACAGTGCTGCATGGCATCAGAGCCTCTCCGAGTCCTGTTTGGCAGACTGCCTCTGTCATCCAGGGGTTACCTTTGTAGAGCTACTTTTTCCTCAAGCAGAAGGCTCTACACTGAGCTTTACTGAGAGGAAGACAGGAAGGACCCTTAGCCAGAAGGGCAAATACTGCTCAGTCTTAGAAGAAAGAAGGGACTGTGACAGGCTCCTGCAGCCTAGAGGTCCTGTGTAACCCTGACATGGGGGAGAAACCATTTTTGACATCCAGTTCAAGTGCTGGACTTCATCCCTGGAACAATTTTTATGAACTGGGCTGCCTGGAAAAGGTGGCCAGAGTGCCCGATCTACGGATGCTGTGGGTGTGGCTTCAATGTTGATAAAAATGTCTGTGCACCAGGACTAAGTCCAGATGAGCAAAATCACCAACCCTATCTATTAAGGTATAAAACTCTAAGGCCTTCTCCCAGGTCAAAGCATACTTTGCCTACATTCAAAGGCTACAGCATCACCAGTGACAGCAGCATCAAGCGTAAGTCCATGGGCTGTGTCCTGGTGACCACTGGAGACCACAGAAAGGATGCATCATTGCAAAATGTTCTGCATGGAGTGGAAAGCCCCTTAACAGAGGACCTTGTGTGGAGACCCCACCTCGGACACAGTGCTGAGTGCTGGCGGTATCCACTGGCACATGGGCAGAGACCACTCTAGTCAAGGTAGCTTAGAGAAGACATGGAAGAAGCTCCTTCAGTGAGAAAAGTGATAAGACTCAGGGGACAGACCTGGAAAAACTATGGCACACATGCAGAAATCACTGGTTGTATGTCGTTATTGTATTTACCTGGCATGCAGTAGTGATGGGAGGTATAAGCTGTAAAGAATATTTATCATGGGCCAAACTCCAAGCTGAGAGCTTTTATGCTTCTCTTACTTCATCTTTGCCACAGCCTGATGACACAAGCACTAGCATCAGCCCTACCTTATGTAGGAGAGCACAGGCTCAGAGAAGTTGTGCAACTAGCCCATGGCTGCAAAGCCAAACTCTGAACCCATTATAAATTCCTAAGCCTACATGAGTAGCTATTGTATGAAACACAGATGTGGCCAAGAGGTCGCCTACAGGTCCCTGCCCCTTCACATCATTGCAAGGTTCTCTCAAACACCCATTCTAAATTTAATAGACAGCCAACATTTTCATGGAAATTGCTGCATGTTTCCACTATGTCTACTCTCATTTGGGTCCTCAGGAAGGGCTCTCAGAAGCCACTTTGTACCTGACCTGACCAGCCCTGGAGGAGTTTTCCTCCAGGTCTCTCTGCCAGGTGTCAGGCCCATTTCCAGGAGTATCCTGGGCTTGCTGTGATGTGCAACAGGGAGAACAAAGCGCACTTGGCAAGATGCAAGTTGCCTTTGAGTCCTCTGTAATTCTATGATTCAATGACATGATTGTATGACTATTCATAGACGCAGTTTCAACATTTCGTCTAGGAAGAAACACCTAAACCTGTAAGCAGCACTAAACACCAGCAAGTCGACTCTTTCTTCAGTGGCTGGAAGACTGGATTAGAGCTACTCTTGGCCTTTTCCAGCAAATCCCCTCAAAGCCAGAATTTACTGCCTCTCTGGCTGTGTGGGGGGCCTCTTAGCTAAGGCAGCGGTTACAAGTGTAACATTTGCTTGAGGTTTCTTTTATTAATCTTAAAACATATAAGTTTTAGTAACATAAAGCGTGTCTTTGTTTTAATATAAAATAGCATTTGAATTACTTATCATTTAACTTTATCTTACTTTTTCTCCCACAAGAGATTGGGGAATGGAGAGATGGGGGGTATATGACCAGCAGTATAGTTGGAGCTTTACAATGTTATTACATGCCATTTGTGTTCTCTCTCTCTCTCTCTCTCTCTCTCTCTCTCTCTCTCTCTCCATCTGTCTGTCTC
>NW_004524625.1:5678978-5698194 GCF_000260255.1 Octodon degus | reverse complement strand
CTCTCTCTCTCTCTCTCTCTCTCTCTCTCTCTCTCTCTCTCCATCTGTCTGTCTCTCTCTGAGTGAGAGAGAGACACAGAGAGAGATACAATTACCCTTAATTTTGGTTAGTGAGACTAAGGAATGTACATTGATTGAAATCCTCCTTTCCTGCTACCACATACTGGTTGAAAGAAAAAAGATTCTAAGTCTACGTTGTTTGACCCCAAAGTCTGCTGTCCTGAGCAGGATAGCTGCTCTGTTGACTTTATGCAATTGTTTAGAATCCATCAATTTACATGCCTTATTGAATGAAATGTCTATATTCAATTTGATAAAGTCACACTAAAGATTGCACGTAACATAGGAGAAAGACAGTGTGACAGCTCAGCTCGCTGTCAGAATTCATGGGCCCACTGAATCTAAAAGATTGTGACACCCGATAGAAGGAGGCTTTCTGAATTAATCCCCAGAGACCCTCTTTCAGGAGCCTCCATGCCCCGGGACTAACCCAGCCTCTGGAAAGCCTGCCTCCAGCGCTGAAGCTAACCTCCACCCCGGTTTCCTAAGGCATCACCAGGGCAATTATTCTGTGCTGTGGTGCAGTGAAATGTGCCTGATAAAATAAAATGCTCTGCAGAGAACACTCTGAATCAGATAGTGTGGATCTCAGCAAGTTGTCTGAAATCCACATAGGAAAATGAATCAGGTATGGCTAAAATGCAACATGAAACAAGCCCTGTGTAAGAAGATAGATCTCTTTCTTCACAGCCCTGATCTTACCCCTTTTTTTTGATATATAAGGATCAAATTTCAAGTCACTGGGCAATTTTCAAAACTGAAGAAGGGTACATTTTCAGAGAGATGCTCTCTTGCGCTTGCCTTCAGTATTTAAGTTAGAGCGAGCACGCTCGGGATGGCTGGGCATCCCAGGAGCTCCCTGCCTCACACCGTACACCATTCGATTAAGTGAGAACATCAGCGTCCAGCCCGGGTCCAAACCTCAGTGCAGTCCCTTTCATAGTACAGTCTTAGTAAATGCATGGAGTCCTGGCACACTCCTTTGGTCGTCTCCTTAAAACAGAAGGATGATGTTTCCTAAGCGAGGTGAGTGAGAGAATCAAATTCAAGGACAGCTACAAAGCTCCCAACAACAAATGCACGTTCTCCCCTTCCTGTAGCTGCACGTCCTCTAGTTCCACACCTCCACGTTTTTGTAGACTGTTTCTCTTGCCTGAAATGCCTTTTCCCATTTCCTACCTAGAAAAACCTCCCTGGCTTCCCACTGCCTTGCTCAAAAGTGACTTACTCTAGCAAGCCCCGAAGCCAGTGGTAGTCATTCCACCTGCCTTGGCACCTGCTGAATAGGAGCTGAAACCTCAACGAATTGTGAGGTGAAACAAACTTTCTTCCTTTATCATGTGGGTGTTGGGTATTTTGTCCCAGCAACAAAAAAGTTACTAAGGTACATACCTACGTCGGGTAGGCTCTGTGAAATGCACGAAGATAAAATATTGGGTAAAAAGAAAACTTAGCTCCAAAACAATTCATTGCTAACAGGGGAATTACATAAATAGGACTCCAAAATTCAAACAGAAGGATGACCACATCTTAAAAGTAGCTCTGATGAGGCTGCAGGAATTTGGCGGTGGCGGGAAATGCGCATGCCTTCATCTCCAGGTTGAGCTGACTACTGTGCAAGGAGAGATGACACGGCCAACTTGAGAAGAAAATGCCATTGCTCCCACCCTGCAGACAATAAGGCTAAAGTGAAAGGGGCAAAACAGTGTACCTGAAGGTACAGTCAGGCAAGTACCAGAATTAAGATGTGAGCCTCCCGCAGCCCCTGTGCAGTCCGCCTTGATGCCCCTAACTCATCTGCCTGTAGCTATAATAACCGGGCAGTCATCACTGTACATCTCAATGACACCACTTCCTTGCTATCTGAAAGGACAGCAATACTTCCACCCCTGCATTTAGACACAGCGTGCTTGCTAATGCACCGATACTGTGCATTAGGACCTCCGAGTCGATATCAGCTCATCTTGTCATAACAAGCGCACGTTCGAGTAAATGTGGACAAAATTCCCATGGCCTGGCTCTTGATGCCTGCATTAAGGCAGAGCTGATCTCTTCTTCTAAAGCTGAACACCAGTGACTGCCCCCAGCCCACTCCACATACACAACTGTTAGGTGGTTAATTGCCTTCCGCTCCCAAACAAGCTGGTGCACAGAGATCACTGCCCACCCCCTTGCAACAGTGCTTTAGTGTCTCATCTTTCTTGACAGCCAGCCAATCCATCATAGGGCCCTTTTCATAATTTGTATTGATTTGCATTTATCCACAGCAGAGGCCATTTATAGACCATCACTCAAGTGCTTGGTCATTTTTAATGACCAAGGAAACTGTCATTTAGAGTTGACACAACTTCAAAGCACCCATGTGAAACTCCAGGGCATTCATCCCATTCACCTTGAAGGCTTCAAGATCAGGCCAATAGCAGTGGCTTTAAACAATTCAGCCACAAAGGCAATTGGAACTCGCCTCTCACTCTGCATGTCTCAGCCACTTGACCCGTGCTTCTGTATCCAGGGCAGTTCTGCCGAGATAAAAAGCGCAGGTCACCAATTGGCAGGCCCAGGCCTCCTCCGGCTCACAGAGGGGATGTGCTTGGCCATATGGTATTTTTAATTAGAACTTGTTGGCAGGATTAAAAAAATGTACAAGCTGTCATACACAAATCAGATTTCCACTTTTCTCAGGACCAAGCGTCCACTAGAAGTGGACTTACATGCCCACCTGGTGGTCTTCAGCTGGGCCTCTTGGAGCCTTCTCCCAGACAAGGCAGTTCCCCTGCCTCCCAGCTGCATCTCGCCCACATGCTGTAGCGCTCACATATCAGCCGCTCATGGCATGTGAGTGTGTGGTCTCTAGTTTAAATGGCAGACTGATATCCAAGTCTTGATGTCTCTTGGCGACTTGCTACCTGGGCTCAGGTAAGACATATACTCTGAGTTTAGGTTTTCTCCTTTGTGAAAATTAGGTAGTGATTCTCTCTGTGTTTCTAATCTGGACTCCATACTCTGGTCAACAGACACACAAATATAAACTGAAAAAGTACTTGCTGTCAAGAGGCTGAAGATTTAGGGTGATGTATGTAAACAGTAGATGCCAAAATGACGCGTGATGAGAAAAACGGAGGAAGGTGCCGGGGACCCATAGCACAGTCACCCATTCCCCAACCAAAGGAGATGAGAAAGGTGACGCAAGCAGTGGCGCTTGCACATGGAGCACACGAAGGGAAGACACGTGCAAGGGCTCCCGGGAGGACGGCCAGGGTCCACGCCTGACTCGGGTCGACAGGACTGAGGCCAAAATATCCAAAAAGACCTTGCACACTTCCGTCAAAGGTGTTAGACTTTCAGTCTCTTGGCAGTGGGAGAGATTGGAGGTTTTGAAGAGGTTTTGGGGAGAGCGTGGATGAGGGTGTACATTAAGAAGGCAGTGTGAAGAACATGGGACACACGCACTTTGTTGTCTGTCCTAGCTTTGTTTCAGAAGGGTTGCTAGAGTAAAGAGCTATACTTTGTTCACAGAACAGAGAATTCCAGTGCTCCATTATTTTCACCTGTGACAGAACTGATGGGAAGCAGGTAAAAGGGCGAGTAAAGTACACCATGGGAGAAAATTTTCAAGGGCAAACAGAGATCTGTGTTCTAAGAATCTTCAGAAATCCAGGATTTTTCAAGAGAAGGTTGTTTCTCACGTGGCCCACGTCCGAAGCCACCAGCTGACTGGTGGTGGCTTCCTTTTACCTCAGAGAAGACAGGCATCCCCTATTTCTTCTACTTCTCATGAATGTGGGAGAAACATTCATGAACAATAAAACTAAAACCAAGCACTGCCTCTACCAAGTTAACAAAGAGTAAGAAACCAAAGTCAAGCCAGCGAGAACGATGGGAAAGGCAACATCCTCCGGGAGCTGAGGGAGGCACTGGCAAGGTGAGGGCGCTGGAGCTCAGGCCTCGGTGTGGAGGAGTCTCGGGCAGGGAGAGCCCCGATGGGGGAGCAGTGCTCTCTCAAGTCTGCTATGGCCTAACCAAGAGCACTGGGAGAAGATTGAAGCTAGATGCAGGCCGCTGTGTTCACTGTCATGGCCAACAAAACAGGAAGCCAACCAAGCAGTAGGGGAGAATCTCACAGTTGTGTAGCTAAGAATTAAAGAGATAGAAAAATGAAAACATTCATGCACTATTTGAACTGTGGAAAATGCAGGACACAATATCAGGACCCTTGTATTGTAAGTCCCCTCTCCCATCTTCCCATCTCTCCATTTTGGTCATGTTCATACTGAATCTATTCACTCATGAACTGGGGGAGGCCCTGGAAATTCTGGGGCACCCCTTTTGTTAAGGATGGGCCTGCCTCTGGGTACCCAAGGAGGATTAAAGTGCAGAAAAGGAGCCAGGATGAGAAATCATTCCGTGGATGTCAGAAAACTTATGCACAAGCCTTACTCTCCCTGTATGTGCAAATATTACGAACAGGTCGAGGCTCTCTTTCCTGATGGATCCAGTGGTAGCCTCAGAATCCTTCCCAGTTCAGGGCTCCACATCTACCAGGGTTTGGCGCAAGACAGGGAAATCTATTTCTCAGCCCACAACATCTGCTATTAATTGAGGCAGAGCAAGACATTCTGACATGACTGGGCAGAAAGGGAAAGACCGCTCTCACCAAGGGATCCACAGGAAGCTGTAACTGCTTCCCTTCCCAGCATGCACACACATGCAAACATGTGCACATACAGGCATGAGGACACATGTGCACATACACGCGCACGCACACACACACACACACACACACATGTGCCCTTCACTGCTGATTTGTTTATTACCCTGAATAAGAAATGTCCCCATGTCAAGCAGCTGAGTAGGGTAATTAGCACCTTGACACCTCTGTGGAAAGACAGCCACCACCCCCAGAGCCCCGCGTCACTGTGTCTTGCCATCTTGAAGGATACCGGCTCTGCAATTCATAGTCTTGTAACTAGTAGTCAGCCTTCCCAGGCCTCGGTTTTCTCATTGTCAAAATAAATTATGCCTACCCAATAAGCCCACTAGAAGGATCAAAGAAGTTAACACATGTTAAAAGGTTATATCCCTGAAACTGTGTTTTGAACTCTGCATTTTCTCAGGAGCTGATGAGAAGAGGCTCAGGATATTGGGGTGTCACTGATATCTTTCTATAACTGGGGCTCCATGGGGCTGTGTATGTGCACCAACTCCCCATAAGGAGTGTGAGCATTAGGTACTGCAAGCATGTACTAATAAAAACGAACAAGGTGCCAGTCAGGCCGCGGTGCTTAGGATCCCAAAGAAGGCCAGGCCTTCCAGGTGTGGATACAGATATTGGAAGAGTTTCAAGGAGGCTCTGCCCCCAACCCCAGGGCTCTGAGATTCCTGAGCTTTTAGCTGTGGAGTTGAAGATAGGAACTGAGATAACATAGGTGGCAGAAAATGTGAACCCCCTCCTCCTCTCTAAGGCGGGAAAGGGAGGGTCCAACCGCTGCTGCTAGAAAGTTCTCGCTACTGACCCTACGTGTACTGCAGAAGGGAAGTTCTGGAGGCACACCATTCTCTACAGTCAGGCCTTACATGGAGCCCCGCCAGGTGCGAGCTTCTCTAAGCAGCACAGGGACAAAGTGGTGCAGGCTCAGCTCCAGTTTCCCCACTTCCCAGCTGCATGATCGGTGGGCAAACACCTAGAACTTTCTAAATTGCAATTGCCTGATCTTCAAAATGGAATTGTAATGTATTTCTCAAGAGGGTTACCATAAAAATTAAAGAGAAATCCCCTGTGCTAGTGCCCAGCCCAAAGGAAGCAAGCAATAGATGGGAAGCCCTGTCCTTTCCCCTCCGGTAGGAAGTAGGACTTACCTGACTCTGTTCTCCAGGGCCTAGTAGTGAGAGCAGACTGAAGGGCATGTTTGACCTTTGCAAGAAACACCCAAAGCCCCTTGACTCACTTTTCTCCTCTTCTGTTTCTGAAGATGGTTTTGCTTTTAGAATATGAGAGGCAACTTCAGCAACTGATCTGTGACTCAGCACTCAGAAAAAAAAAAAAATAGAATCCCATATGCAGGTTGCTCCGAGTAGCATGATGCAAAGTGTGGTGCAAGCGCAAAGCTAAAAAGGAAACGACGGAGGTGTCTTCGCAGATGCTTCCTCACGTTTAATTAATCTAGAAGCCCAAGCACTGTGGAGCATTGTCATTGTGCACAAAGTGGTCTGGGGACCGCCACTGCCACTGACAGCCTGGGCAAAGGAGTCAGCCAGGATCTGACCTAAGAGTGCTGGGGGAGGCTGGAGACCGACACCACAGTGTCACAGCCGTGTCCTGCAGAGCGCGTAAAGCCTGCAAACCACTTCATCACGTAGCTGGGCATATCTTACCTGTCATCTTCCAGAAATAACCAAAGTGGTGTCATTATTATATGGGACATGTGCTACTGATATGGAGTCACTTAGTCCTCATAATAATCCTGTAACCAGTAGAACTTATTGTATGAAAATTCTGTGTGGAGGCTTGGCACACCACGCAGACTCTAGTGTCGGAACTGCTGGCCGTGCACCCTGGCTGTCAGGTCCTCACGCTTTGTCCTTGAGCAGTCATCTGGCTTTCTCAGAGCTCCAATCACTGGTACACGAACTGGGTAAAATGGTATTACTGTTCTCACTGGAAACAAATTACTGGGATATTTCCAATCAAGTTCAAAATACTATCTGGCACTTGATACCTGCACAACGAGTCCTAACAATTGCTACTGAGCAACTTCCTTAGACCACATAGCTAATGATGAACAGGTAGGAACGAAGCCCTAGCCCACCGTAGCACAAAGCTGTAATCTCCTAAAAGGTCGCCGCCCCCTGTCCCCGCTTCCCTTGGCTACCATCACCCTATCCAGTTAGACTCTTGAGAGGCAGGGAATTTTAAGAATCTGCTCAGAGGGCCTACAAGATAGCTCAGCAGACTAAGTGCCTGACTAGGCAAGTGCAGGGACCAGGTTTGATCCATGAGCCAGTCACTGAGACCCAGTGTAGTGACACATATCTGTAAGATGTGAGGCGTGTAAGGCAGAGACAGGAGGATCACTAAGAGTCGGAGCTGCATAGTGAGACCCTGTGCCAAACACATTAAGCGGCAGATCTGGCAGGGGATCCAGGCCTTGAGGGCTGACTCTGCTGCAGAGAGACTGAGTGGAGGGAAGAAGACAGAGAACGAGAAATGGACACAGAAGTAAGGCAGACAAAAGAAAGCCAGAAACCTGTAAGCCAAGAACATCCTTTAATCATTCTGTCTTTGAAGAGGTACTTAAAATGATGAAAAGTTGATCATTTTTAAGGAGAAGGCAAAAAATAACTCCGTAACAAGTACTCATGCAGTTCTTTCATGAGTCTGAATAAATGGGGAGCCCTAGTGAAGTCATGTAACATTGAGAGGGAAGTCGTGGCTTTGCCAAGCTTTGCGTGGTTTGCTAGATGCTCACGCCTGGCCCCCACGGAAGCGCAGCACTGCGGTGAGCACTCACCAGGTGTTTTGTGCCCCTGGAGGGGTGAGAACCACCTACTGAACGCTGAGCACGGTGTGAGTGCGGTGCCCCTCGCTTCTCGAGTCATTGGGACCTCAGCTGTACCTGTTGAGCCACAAACGTGTCCTAGTGGGACAGCCGGGACTTCTAGATGGTCACCGGTGCTGGTGCGAAGCTGTGACCTGGAGTCTAGACTGCCAAAGCACTCACAGGAAAGAGAAGCCTGAGGGCTGGGATTCCCCCCCACCCCAAGGTGCCTGATGATCTCGCACGTGGGGCAGTGGTCTGTTCCCGTTGGGTGGAGCAGATCTCTCCCTGCCTTCTATGTGCAAGTGTACATTCTTTCCCCCCTTTGCCTATGCAGACACTTTTCGGACTGAATGCTCTTCTCCTGGGCCCCGTGGCCCAGCCCAGCCCTGTGATCAGGCTCCGCCAGAAGCCCTCTGTCCAGGGAAAGTCTTGGCTCCACTCCCTGGACTCAGTTCTCTCCCTTCTCAGGTTGTGCATAGCACATACAGTGTCTTCTGTCTTTCGTAACTCTAGTTTACAGGGGTCTTTATACAGAAAAAAACTGCTGATGGTCCAAGGAAAGAAAGTGTGCGACTTATCATGTATGTGGTTCAACATGGGTAGACTTGCGTGTGCCCAGTCTCCCTTGAGGCTGACTTGGCCTTGCCCAGGACCACCAGTTCAGGGAACAAAGATCAGTTGTCCTTCATATAGGTGGCCACCAGCAAGCCTCCAGAGTGCTTGGATTGCAGGCATGCACCACCATGCCTAGCATGAGTCAGGATTACTGCCCAGCCCAAGAATGAATTATCCATCAGGCAACTAGAGACCCACTCATCACATTATGTGATTGTTCTAGATACTGGAAGTACACGTGCATATTGAGGTCCCTGCCCTATTAAAGTTCCTGGGTAAATAGTATTAAATGAAATAATAAATGTATAAATTACATGTATTCACACATATAATTTTTCACATGTGAATATGTATAGTATCAGGTTAGTTGCAAGTACTTAGAGAAACAGAAGCAAGGTAAATTACAGGGAGGAAAGTAATGGGGAGGGAATTCCAGCATACATAAATAGCTAGAAAAATTCTCCCTTATAAAGGAACAAATTAGCAGAAATATGAAGTAGATAAAAGGCTGGGTAAGATGGAGAGTTCTGCGTCACCAGGAGTGGCCTGTGGGGTGCCCAGATATTAAATTTTCATTATTCTAGTATTCCTGAGCAAGTGTTTGGGGAGAGTTGGACTCTTAAATCTGGAGACTGAGGAATGGGGATCACTCTTCCTGGTACAGACGGGCCTCATCCAGTCAGTCAAAGGCTGAATGAGCACAAGGACCAACCTTGCTCAGAGGCAAGGACACTGCTCCTGCTGGCTGCATTTGAGCTGGGACATCAGTGTCACTCTTTGGACAAGGACTGCAACATCAGTTCTGGGGCTCCTGCTTGGACTTGCCAGTCTCCATGGCACATGGGTCAATTTCTTATACTAACTCCCTTTGTTGCTACTGGATTGGTTGACTTTCCTATCCCTTTGACAAGCACCCAACACCCGCAGCTTAAAGGAAGAATCAGTTTGCTTGACTCATTTTCCAGTGGGTTCAGTACATGGTTGGCTATCCAAGGAAGAAGGGTAAGGGAAGGCACGCTCACCCCACAGGGCTCAGGAAGCGGAGCAAAGAGACAGCACAGAGGAGAGACTCATCACCTCCCTACCCAATGCCTTTTCAAGCATATCCCTCCCGTGAACAGCACACCTAGCTGTGAGCTCACGACTAGGCCAGCCTGGGAGTGAGTGTGACATCCCATGACCCAACAGCCACGTTCTAGAAGCCCTGCCCGTGAACCATGTGGTTGGGAGAGGACCTGCAAGGCCTAAGCTGAACAGTCCGTGTAGCCTACATAGTCTATGCTTGTGGATTACACATTCGTTTTTATTGTATTTTATTTTAATTTTTAAAAATTATTTATTTATTTATTTATTTATTTGGTACAGGTCTCACTCCACAGCTCAGACTTGTAGTGATCCTTCTGTCTCAGCCTCCACAGTGCTGGGATTACAGCTGTGTGCCACCATGCCTGGTTTCTGGGTTGGCAAGGCATACCCCGGGTTCTGGGGCCCACATGGTATGTGGTGCTGGGGATCAAGCCTAGGTCCTTGTGTTTGCCAGACAGGTGCTTAGACCACTGAGCTCTCTCCCCTCCACTCTATTTTTATTTAAAGAGAGTAAAAAATAAACTTTACAAATGATACAGAATTTCAAAAGACAAGATGATAGAGTTATATATTCTTCATGCAATCAACTTCAGATTAAAAAATGATTCTCCTCAAAAGATGTTCAGGATTTTCTCACTAAACAGTACAGAATAATAGCTATTTCAATGAGTTGCGTTAAGTTGTAAGTAATCCAGAGGTTGTTTTGTGTACGCAGGGTGCATGTGGATTTACAAGTACTCTGCCATTTTCTAGATGAACCTGTGCATTCATGCACTTCAGCATCTGAGGGCAAATCCTGGAACCAGCCCTCTCTGGATCCCTTGGGGTCACTGTGAGCACACCCTTCGTCTCCTTTTTCTAATGCTGTGAGCCCCGTGAATAGCTAGGGAGGTACCTCAGGCAGCAGAAGCAGCAGGAGCAGAAGCCCTGCACCTGGTGCAGAGCTGGATGGACGAAGCAGCAGCTAGCACTAGAGAGAGAGCTGTAGAGAAGAAGAGCTGGGACGAGGGCAGGAGAACTGCAGCTGTGTGCCGTGGAAGGCCTTGGATACTGAGGACAAACTGGCTTCACTTTGCACGGGCCGACTTTGGGCAAAGGAACACCATCATCTGGCCCAACTGCAAGGATAGATGTGGACAGCCTGAAAGAAATCATTTAAGAGGCTGCTACCATAACCAGACGCACGATCTGGAACCTGACCCCGTGGGCTTCTGGTGGAGGAGGGGAAAGTGTTGACTTCTAGGCAGAGCTCAGCACCCAAACTATCTGGAGTTGTCAGTGTAGGAACAAGGCGCCTGATACCCGAGGCGCCTTAGCCTGAGTGTCCGCAGGAGCGGACCTGCTGTCTATTCAGGCAGGCCCAGCTGCTGTCAACTGGGGAACTGAGATGTTTAGAGACTTTACTAAGTGACTCAGCAGGGGTCAGGGCCCTCACTTCATGAACACCCTGAGGCTGTGAGAGAGGAGGGCGGGGAGATGGCCTGGGCAGGGGGCCCGCATGCAGCATAAGGGCAGAAAAGAGGCCGCTTTCTCTTTCTCTCCCTGTGCTTTTGCTGCTTCTGAATGGTTGCCCCATGCCACGCCACCCTGCGTGGAACCAGCCGAGTATGGACTAAAACCACCACAAACTGTGAGCTAAATAAACCTCTCCCCGCCTAATTTTTGGTGTCAGGTATTCTGTCTCAGAAAGCAGGGAAGAGTAAGATAGACAGTGAGTGTGCTCTGGCCAGCAACCAGCCTGCTGTTGAACGCACGAGTACAGAGGTCAGCTAGCGTGTGGGCTCTCTGAGGAGGAGGTTCTGGCTGGAGGTGTAAACCTGGAGGTCGGATACATCGTGGATCCCGATGATCACCAGGGGAAGGTGGGAAGCATGCAGAAAGGGGACTGAGACATCAGTATTTTTCAAAGAAGGATTTCAACTCATTGAAAATTCATGTAGTCACTTTGGTGATCGAGGAGCAGGCCTTTTGTCTGATGGGAGAGAAAGGAATAGAAAATATCAGAGTGGCTTGAGTGATGAACTATCATTTCCTAAAAGTTTCTTAGTGACACCTATGTCTAAAACAAACAAATGTGTTTGTATATCTGTGTGTTTGCATGTTGGAGTATGTTGCATGTGTTTATAGCTTTAGCTCATGACACATAAGCATACACACAACTACTCATAATGTAGAATCTACTTTTATCAGGGATTGGAATCAAACAGTTGTGCCCAAATGTGAAAGTCACTGTCTACAAGCCACCTTGTGGCAGCCTAGCGGCTGAGCTGCACCCAACCAGAGATGAGTAGGTTGGTAGCCCACTTCCATGTGCTCTGGGAGGTGTGGGCTCGAGGGAGGCAGAGAGGGCGGCACAGTTCAAGGGAACCTGGGAAGGTGAGCAGGGAGGGCAGGAAGAAAACCCACGCCAGAGCCAGGCCTTGCACTCCGTCCGCTCCTTGCCGCCGCCTTTCCTTCAGCCGGCTCCCCACAGTTACGGTGCACACCCAAGTGTGCACTGAGACCCATTCTTGGTATCTTTCTCATAGCAAGGGAGGAGCTGACTCCATAGAGATGTGACCCCTCAGTGGACCACCTCTCGACCCCTCCACCTGCGTTTCTCGAAGATGATGCTACCACTACATGCTTGGAGATACTCCCAGTCTGGAAAAGGTCTCCACTAAATGCTCACTGAATGGCTCATGAAAGAGAAGGGATGCCCTGCTGTGTGTCCTGCAGCTTTCTTCCCATGCTGCTCTGCATGCGTCTGGGCCGTCTCTGCCTGTTGGTGACAAAGAACAGCCTGGGGGTGGGCACAACCTCCCCACCCTGCAAGGAGCTCTGCAGCAGCCCAGCGAGGTGTGCACAGTTCGGCCTCTTACACAGGAGGGGATGTTGAGGAATGGAGGGAAGGGCTACTGGAAGGAACCGGCCCGAGCTGCCACTGCCTTCTTTGCCGGGCCTCTGCCTCCATGGCAGCTTGTAAGGGGAGGTGGATGCATGCTCTGCCTGCCAAGCGCCAAAACAAAGCAAAGGGAAAGAAAATAGATGGAGTGGGCTAAGTGGGTCAGATGCAGTCTTAGAGGAAAAGATTGGATCATTTCACCACAAACTTTCCTCTACCAAATAGTGCTGCTTTTATAAGACCAGAAGGGACCTGATGGTGGCATGGATTGCAGGAAAGGGACCTCACAAAGCCTCCAGTGCCTCCCTCTCATCCCACTCTTCTGCTACGGATGCCTACGGAGCCTTTGAAACTCAATCATGTTGTTGTGTCAGAAAAACTTGACCCCATGCCTTCTCATTTCCCACTTTTGATTTTTTTTCCTGTGTGACACTGCTTGGGGCAACACCATGATTTGAGTTGACAGAGGAGCAGCACCCGTGGGTGGAGATTCTGCTCAGCATGTGAGCCAAGAGCTTTGACCTTCTTTGCATGGTGCTCCACATGCAGAGGGGCTCGGCATCTCCTGAACGCCACCTCATCCCAAGGACAAAGCCTGGGAAGCTCACAGGCCCTGGCCACAGCAGTAGATTCTATGAGAAAGGCTCTTCTCTCAGCATAGACACAAGCGACAGCAGCCAGTGTGAGGCAGGGCCTGCACCCTCCTGTTCCTGCTCTGAGCATTCCAACGACAGCTGCTGGAGTGTGGCAAGCTGCCTCACCCTGTTCTTAGTGATATGTGACTTAGCAAGTATGAGGAACCTGCAGAATCCTGTGCAAGCCTTCCAAGTTAAAGACCAGAATGAATCCTCTTATTTTAATGCATTGATGTATTCTTAAGTATCCAGGCCTGACCACTCAGCCAAAGGGTTCCGGAAGGCAAGTTCCTGATGGTATGCTGGCCATGCAGTTAGCTTGGCCCAGAATCTTCTAGCTGTCAACTTGCCCAGGATCCTGAGGCCTGAACCGGCATCTCCACTCAGGTTCACTGACATGTACTTAAACTAGCGGCATTTGCAGCTTTGACACGACCAAAATAAAGGAACCTTGGCTCGCATAAGCAGATCGTCATCAAAGATCAGTGGACTGGGTCAAGCCTTGCCTCCACCACTCAGGCGCATCAGTTTGTGCCTTCCCTACATCATCAGGGGTGTGCCGACTAACCACTATCAGATGTTCAATGAATGTATATTTATTCTTTTCACTAAATGAACCTAGCAATTTGGTTCAACAAGCATTTACTTAACATATACTATGTGCTGATCATAGAATTAGGTGTTGCGGGTATAATTATTTTCCTGCCTTAAAGTATCTCTCATCCCATGAAGGGAGATAAACATTTTACAAAGAAGCTCAGAGGGCTGGACATTAAATCAAAGTGTTCAAAATACAGATTCAACCCAATTAAGGAGTGATTCATTTTTATGAAAGAATAGTGCAATTTTAGGCAGAAGGAATATCTGAGCTGGGATTTAGGGAATAAATAGGATTTTAACAGGTGCATTACAGATACAGTGGGGGAAATGGAAACTCATGAACAGAAAAATTAATGATGCTACCAAGGAATGAAAGAATTGCTCCGAGTACAGCACATGAAGGTCAGGAATTTTCCTTCTATGCTCTGTGCATGGTGCTAATCATTCAATAATCTCCAGAGGCTGTTGGCTGATGAAGAAAATTACTTTAAAAACCTTCCACTCAGGACACATGGTAGCCACAATACACACGTAGCTTGGGAGCTGTCAGCTTAAGGTAAGCAGTTGGGGAAGATCGTGGGTTCAAGGAGAATTGATATTCATCTTCTCGATTTGAAAACTCTTCCAAAGAACAGTTGAATCTAATTTTACTTCTTAAGCAGTTTGTTCAAATGAGCCAGACTGCCTTCCATGCCAGGCACTCCAGAGGCCATGGTGCACAGGAATGGTGCTGCAGAGTCATGCGCTGATCAAAATGAAGTGAGCCAGAGAGCACCAAGAGTTATGTGATCAGAAAAGATGCTTCACGGGAGGAGGAGGTAATTAAGATTTCATCTCAGAAAAGGCAGCAAGAGAGAATATAAACTAGCGTCTCTGCACCACTCGCCAGCCCCAGTGGCATTCCTGTAGGGCACCTCCTGAGTGGACACCTCTTTGAGGGTTTTGGGTGACTGATATGCTCAAAATGAAAAAGTTGAGTGTGACAAGCCAGAAAACAAGTACTGTTGGGCTTGTAGCATGTGGTATGGTGAGCAGATCCATATGCACTACCATAATTTACCTTCCATCCAATGCCATGACAGATGATCAGCTCCACTGTACAGAGGAGATGGTAGACGGAGCTGAAGAAATGCTGGAGAAGCACAGAGCTGAGAGCCACTCCCTCTGCAAGACTCACCTGTGGGATTCACAGGGTCCTGCCTCCTGCCCTTATGCATTCTTCTAGAGGACATCCAAAAGCCCGCATGATCGCGGGTTCTAGGAATAGGATCAACAGAGAGAGTCGCGGCCTCTAGCTTTCCTGGTGCTTGTTGTCAGGGAACAACCAGATTTCATCAAACATATATACAGATAGGCAATGGAATTCCAGAAAGGCAGCCTGATTTTCTGAGGACCTGTGACAAAGGATCTGGCTTGGGAGGGGGTCAGCCAAGGCTGTCCGAAAAGGTGAAGCTTGACTAGAGGGCAGGAGAGAAGGAGTTTTCAGGGCTTGCAGGTGGCAGCTCTAAGCCCTGGGGCTCTAATGAGAAACCCCTGCAGAAGCAAAAGCATAGGATGGGGGAACCAAAACTGGAAGGAGAGCCCAGAAAGCTGGGGTTGGGTGCTGCGGAGGGCAGGGGTTGATGGGGGTGGAGACAGGAGTGGAGAGCAGCCTTCGAAGCCTTAAGCCGTGCAGGAGGTTGAGCACGTAGGAGCAGGGAGCCGCCAGGGAACTCATGATCGGAGGGGATGCGAAGCCACTGGTACCTTGAGACCCTCATCTGAACACTGAGGTAGCAGGACTGCAAGGGAGAGCTATATGGAGGGTGACCAGAGCAAAGACCACCGTGTCCAGGAGCCTGTGGTGACAGCTGGGTTAGGGTGATAGAGCGCCTGTGGGTCAGAGTGACCCCCAAGAAGGGCAGACATAGTTGGCAGTGACTGCCAATAGGCTGGAAGCAGTGAGGGTGAAAGGAAAGGGCAGAGTGTGGAGGAAGGTGTGCACCTGGGATGAGAGGACCCAAACCGGAGGGGACCCACTTCCCGGAGGTGGGAAACACTCAGCGGCTTGCAAGGTGGGTGGGATGGTCAAGTTCCGTGAAGTCAGAGCCCTGAGGCTGAGAGCACTTCCCCAGGGCCTGCCTCCAGGGGTCAGCACTGCAGGAGAGAAGCAGCTGCAGCTCCACTCCGGGTGCGTCGCCCTAGGAAGGAAGAGACTCCCCAGAAAAATGTGCATTAGTCTTTGTGATCACGTATTTTGCTGAATGACTTGGTACACTGATGCTGAAGTCTGGGTCCTCAATATTTTTCCAAGCACCTGTGATCTCCACTTCCTAGTGCCGGGTTGACTACCTCTGAAAATATACTTGTTGAAAAAAAGGAGGGTCCTGCTTCCCAAAGAATGGGAAGGCTTGCCATGTCCTCTGAATTGTCGCACCCTGCCCCTGTATGCTAGCGCAAAAGACTCAGTGACTCTGACCTCTGCATGAAGAGGCTCCATTCTCTTCCCAGTTCCCACACAGAAATCTCTAGCTCCCTCATTGCTTCACTGGTACTTCAATAGGTATGACGCTAGTGTAGAAGCCAGCAGACTGGAATTTCCAGCAACTAACATATTGTAAACACTGAAATCAACTCTTGGCCATAAGCTGCCCATCTGAGGTGCAGTGGGAGGATATATACTTTGCAGAGAAGTATTTCCCATCAGTTGGTCTGGTCTGGTCTAGTCTGGTCTGGTCTGGTCTGGTCTGGTCTGGTCTGGTCTGGTCTGGGTTGGGTTGGGTTGGGTTGGGTTGGACTTGTTTGGGTTTATTCAGTTTGGTTTGCTTCCCCATCAGTTTTTTGTGACAGCGTACATTTGGCACATGTTATAGAAATACAAACTCCACTTTGCTTGTAAGTTTTCTCTCCTTCTCCCGCTACCCCATGGTAATAAAACATCTCTGAGGAAGAGGGAAAAAGGAGCATGGTGTACAAACCAGACACCAAAGCAGGCAAAAGGCTCTGGAGAAGCAGAACAAGTGTTGATGGAGGTGCTGAGCTGGGCACCAGGGACCAGAATCGGCAAAATCACAAAAACAGCCGATTTCCTGGGTGAAGACAGGGATGGAGGAGGCAGGGGGCAGATGAGCAGCAGCTAGACTTTTCTGGCCATAGTAATAACTTACTGTCATTCCCCAAACCCCCTGAAGTTAAAGTGTAGAAGGGGAACTGATCTGATAACAAAACCAAACAGATACCATGAGAAAGCAAAGCCAGAGAATGAGATCCCTGGTGAAGGAACGTATGTGGACAAACTCCAAACTAAGTAGTAGCAAAGCTCAACTAGTCCTACAAACTGAACTCAGTGCCACACTAAAAGGATTATATATTATGACCAGTAGAATTTGTCTCTAAGATTCAAGAATGGTTCGATATATGAGAAGCAATCAGTGTTGCACACCACACTAACAGACTGAAGAATAGAAACACTTCATCTTCTCAATAGACATAGAAAAAGCATTTCACAAAACTCCATACCAGGGTATGGTAAAAATTATAACTAGGAATGGAAGGAAAGTTACTTGCTCTAATAAAGGTTATATGTGAAAATCCCGTAGCTAGCATCGTGCTCAACAGCAACAAGCTGAAAGCTTTTTCTTTAAGGTCAGGATCAAGGCAAGGATATCCATTCTCACCAACCCTCCTCAACACAATACTAGAAGTCCTAGACAAAGCAATTAGGTAATAAAAATACATAAAAGACAGCTAAATTGGAAACCAGGAAGCAAGGTTGTACCTGTTTCCTCTTGTAATGATCTTATTAAAAAACAAAGAACCTCTAAGTCATAGATCAATTGTAGAGCATTTGCCTATCATGCACAAGAGCCTGGTTTTGATCTCTAACAACACATACACACACACACACACACACACACACACACACTTACACACACACACACACACACCTGTTAGAACTTAAGACAAAAAATGAGCTAACTTAATAGGAAATTAGGAGAACAATTTCATTTACAATAGCTTCAAAATGAATAAAAATTTAGGAATAAACTTATCATGCTGAAAACTACACAACATTGATTAAAGAAATTAAAGTGGAAGTGAGAAAAAAGGAGAGGGAGGGGACAAAAGAAAGAGTTAGGATGCGTTCTGCCTGCACACAGACTTCCCGGGATGAAACGCTCATCACACCCTGTAAATGTGTGCTAACAAAAACCACCGGGAGGACCCCATGAGCAGGAACACTCAGTACTGTCAGCATGTTCACATCATCCAAAGGGATCTGCACATCCAGTGGACACACAGTTGTGACTCCAACAGCAGTTTTCATATAAACGTTTAAAAATCTAGGATTCATATGATTCTACAAAGTACTCCAACAGACAAAATAATTTTGAAGGACAATAGAAGCGTACTTGCTCATTTCAATACATACCAAAGATGAAATGGTTATTGTAGCAGGGCACTGACAGGAAGGCTATTACAGAAATCAGCCCATGCATTTCTGATCACCTGATTTTCACCAAAGTAAAATGAATACACAATATGAAAAGTATAATCTCTTCAACAAACGGTGCTTATAAAACTAATATCCACTTGCCAGGAATAAAATTGGACACTTATCTTGCATCTTAAACAAAAATCAATTCAAAATGGATTAAAGATCTCAAACATGAAACTAAAAGTCATAGAAGAAAATATTCAGGGAAAGTTTCTTGATATTTGTCCTGGCAATAACTTCGTGGATACAACCCTAATCACACAGGAGGCAGAGCAAAGCCAGGCAAATGTGCCTCTACAGAATGTAAAGGCTTCCACACAGCAAAAAGAAAATATCTTTATCTGAGAGTTCACAGGCAACCTACAGAGCAGGGGAAATTTTTTGATGCCGTGTATCTGATAAAGATTTAATTTCTAAAATATGTAATAAATGTCTACAACTCAAGAGCAAAGAAAATTAAGAAGCCAATTTTTAAAATGGACATAGAAAGGTCTTCAATAAACATCTCTCCAAAGGGAACATACAAATATCCAATAAGAACATAAAATCTTGAAAGTTCAGATCAAAATTCCAATGGGATATCACCACACACCTGTTGGGATGGCTGTTATTAAAGAAGAAGGAAAAGATAAGTGTTAGTGAGGTGGTAGGAAATTTCATACCCTCTTGGTGAAAATAAAAAGTGATACAACAGCTGTGGACAACAGTATGGAGTTTTGGAAAAAATAAATAGAGACATACCTCTTTGGTGGGCTGACTCCTGGAAACTCCACAAATTCAAAGATGCAATCCAAAAACAGGCACCTGAGATGAACATGCGCTTCTCAGATGAAACACAAGCAGCAAATGTGTTTGGTCAGCACCATTGGTCACTTGAGAGATGCAAATTACAGCAGCACCAAGACTCCACCCCACCCTGAAGGCAACGGCTGTCATCAAGAAACCAACCCAGAGCAAAGCTGGGTGGGCATGGGGAGAAAGGAGCCCTTGGGTGCCATTGCTGGGAGTGCAGACTGGCACAACCACCATGGAAATCAGTGTGGTGAGTCCTCAGATAACTAGGATTGGAGGTCCCATTCTACCCAGCTATTCTTCTGGCTATTTTCCCAGAAGAATTAAAAACACCAAACCACGGCAATAAATGTGCACCAGTGTTTATAGCAGCACAATTTGTAAGCGTGAAATCTTGAAAAAACAACCCAAATGCCCATCAACTGAGGAATAGATAGAAAAGATGTGTTATTTTTAATACAATGGAGTACACTCAGCCATAAAGGAGGATAAACTTGAGACTTTTATAAGTAAATGGATGAAATTGAGA
>NW_004524625.1:5651045-5678608 GCF_000260255.1 Octodon degus | reverse complement strand
GAAAGAGTAAATAAGATCCAAAATGTACAAAATATATTGTGAAATGGGAAAAAACTTCAAAAGAAAAGAGAAACTGGGATGGAGGGCAGGAAAAAAGAAGGAAGGAAAATATATATATATGATAGTTAAGATAGTTACACTACTAATTTCTATTAGTTCATTAGAAAACATTTATGCTTACATTGATTCATCAATTTTTAGGCCTATATCTTTTAATCTAAGCAATTACTTTGAAGATAACAAAACACAATGTATTAACTATGTTATTCTCCTGCTCCCTTGTGTTGATATTTTGTATCATTGTTTTTATTTCTGCTCTTTAAAATGAAAAATCAGGAAAAAAAAAACTGATTCCATAAAAAAAAAAAAGAACTACCACATGATCCAGCAGCCCCTCTTTCAGTGTTTACTGGAAAGAACTAAAATCAGAATTCTAATAAGATATTAGCACTCTCGCCGCAGCCCTAATTACATAGCCAAACTGTGACAGCAACATAGATGCCCATCACTGAAGAATGGGTCAGAAAAAGGTGAAATGTTCACAGGATGGAGTATTGTCCGCTTCTGTAAAGAGCACATGCTGCGCTCTAAGACAACCCAGAGAACCTGGCGGGCATTCTGCTAAGTGAGATTCGCTAGACACAGACAAACAGTGCATGTGTTCACTTAACTGAAGTGCAAAAGACAGGCAAACTCATGAAAGCGAAGGCTAGGACTGTAGCTGCCGGAGCCAGGACAAACACCGAGACGCACACTGCTTTTCCTGCAGCCATTCTTGGTGATTATCTGCGCTGCTGAGCTCATCCGTGTGCACGCTTTCGTGTCCTCCTCTAGTCACACATGCTCCGTGGCTTGCTGGGGCTGGAGTGAGCTTGTTCATAAAGCCAACAGACACCCCGCTGCAGCTTGGGTTCAGTGACCTCACAGTGCTGACTTGTAATCGCTGCCAGGGGCGGGGGAAGCGCGGAGCCCGTGGAAGCCGGCGAGCACCCAGGCAGGGAAGCCGCATCTTGTTTTTGCAGAGACCTAGTTGTCAAGCTTTAACCACACATTCTGCTATTATATGTCTTGAAATTTTCTTTGTAAGCAAATGTTTAATCATTACATTAGAATCATTAGAAGTTTTAATTTGGAGACATAATATCCAATTTTCACTATTTACAAATAATGTTATAATGAACATTTCCTTGGTACATAAATACTTTACGCTTCTTATTATTTCCTTAGCGTAGGTCCCTAGACAGGAAAATATTGGGTCAAAGGATATGAAAATGCTTGCTCAGGCTATTGAAATCTATTGCAAAATTCCTTTCCCTGAAAAGTTACAGCAATTATATTCCCACAAATAATAGGTGAAAATGCTCTTTACTCACTTATATTAAATATGGTTTTAAGAAAAATAAATATGGTTTTAGAACAATCAGAATAAATGCTGTGTACAGACTATAGAAAAATGAAAAATTGTCCTAAATGTCACAAGTAAAATGGAGAAAATAAGCAAATTTAATATGGAATAAATATCTTATAGGTCAGGTCATTATCTTTAATATTGAAATAGTTTGCACAAATCAATAAAAAATCTCTAATCACAATAAATAAAAGAGCTAAGGACTTGAACACACTGATTTCTAGTTCACAGTCACATTCTGGTTTCAGTGCTGATTTTCAATACTTATTTTGAACATTGAACTCAGAAAACAGAAACCCTGTGAAACTTGGGATGTCCGCGATCCTCTGACCAGGGTTGTCATGCAAGCGGTGTTCTGCACAGTGCTTCTGCAGACAGCTGGAATTTACAAGTGTTTGTAACACTCTGGATAAACCACATCCCCATTCCACTGCCCCCACACCAAGCTTAAAACCACACAGGTCCGAGATATACATAGATCTCCTAGTTCACTACTCAGAAAGAGAAGCACAACCAGAGGGTGCGACAATAGGCACAAGCCAGCCCGCAGGACAGACTGCTCTTCTCCAATGAGCGGGATCTCTGACAGTGCTGCCCACCACCGAGGCTTCGGGAGTGGAATCCATGTTTTCTTGAAGATTCTAGCTGTTTTCTATGCAGTTCTGGCTCAGAGAGTGCAGGAGCTGAAGGGTGGGACTCGCCTGTTTGTTCCTAGATGCCAGAATGCTGTCAAGAGTCTGGGCTGCATGCAGGTTTAGGAAAATTAGTCTTCTTGCAAGTAGAAATCAGAGCCAGAGAGAAACATATTCCAGCTTTCAGTACAGTTCATTATGCAAATTGCACAATAGCATGGAGGTAAGGGTGCAATCAATCACCAAGTGTTTGCTGAGGACCACTCAGCATCAGCCTAGGAACAGAAGAAATGACAGCCAGGAGGTCATGACCCCCGTTCCCAAGAAACTCTGCATCCTTAGGTGACAATTGTCAGATTACAAGCAGGGGAAAAATAATGGGTTGACTTCCATGGAGCAGCCCATGTGCTGCTGGAGCTCAGAGACAGGCAAGAGAAGAGTGGCGAGGGCGTGTTAGAGCCACTCTAGGAAGTCCACAGTGTAGCTGGAGGTGAGCTGGGTTTTGAAGAGGGGATTGAACCACAGAGTTACCTGTCAGAAATGGGCACCAGTGCCATCATTCCCTGCCCAAGACTGGCATGCAGATCTATTTTTGCAAATCAACAGCATTCTAAGCACGGTAGATTGTTTGACAGGAATCAGAGCTTTGCAGTTGGTCATGGCCTGATCCAACGTGATCCTTCCACTGATTATGAACAGTGAAAAAAAAGATACTTTTGGATCAAGGCTGTCAGGCACCAATTAAAACAGTCAGTTTTATCTTCTTTTATGGTGATAAAATTCACAGAAAGCTTAGCCACCCAAGCACACAGCTCTGGGGCGGCAAGGCCATCGGGATTGTTGGGCTCCATCTCTACTGCCTATGTCCCCCCCACACACGTCATCCTAACCGAAGCCCTGAGCCCATTCAACAGCGCCTCCTCCTCCTTCCTGCCTCCCCCACTTCTGGTCACCACTTTTCTACTCTTCTTTAAAAAAAAAAAAAAAAAAAAAAAACCTCTGATACTTCTAGATCAATCACGTAAGTGGAATTGTTCCCCTTTTTTAATTTTTATGGCTTTTGCCTATGAATCAGAGTCTTAGGGAAAAAAGGCATGTACTGATACCTTAGTTCACGAACTTAATTTGTTCTTTGAGTTTGAAAAAGGTGACCATGGTAGCCTTTATGAGAGAAAGATGGACATGGTTATGTTGGCGCCAGATGCAGAAGTTCCAAACAAAAGGTGCCGCTGCACTTAAATTGGGTAATTAAGGAATTCAGTTTTAAAGAGGGAGCTCCCTGCCTGACGGTGGGAGAGAACCCTGATAAGCGTGTTGTAAGGTGAAAATACCATCCAGTTAAAAATGTATTTAGTACCTGTGGCCTGGTGGGCACTATCTCTTAGCAACACAGCCCACTGAAGCAGCTGCACCTAACCTGTGGCCAAAATACAATAAAAATATTTTTAACCCAGGAAGTGTCACTACTTACATGTGTTAGCTACATTATACATTTTATATGGGCCTGTGACAATTCCTCTTCACTCAAAAGAGGGAAAGACGGGGGCAAAGGCAAGGGATATGGCTGGGTTTGTCCCCTGATGAGCTAATGGCTGGTAGGGACCCTGGCTCACTGTGCTGCCGACACTACTAGAGTGTGGTAACCTGGGCCAGGGAGATGGCTTGGCAACCTGTGTGCCTGCCTGGCAAGCACAAGGACCCAGGTTCAATCCCCAGCGCCACATGCCATGTGGCCACAGAACTCCAGGCATGTCTTGTTGGCCATCGAAACCAGGTGTGGTGGCATACGCATGTAATCCCAGCATGAGGGAGGCTGAGACAGGAGGATCACCAAGAGTCTGAACTGCATAGTGAGACCTTTTGGATGGATGGATGGATGGATAGATAGATAGATAGATAGATAGACAGACAGACAGACAGAGAGAGAGAGGTAGGTAGGTAGGTAGGTAGGTAGATAGATAGATAGATAGATAGATAGATAGATAGATAGATAGACAGACAGACAGACAGATAGAGAGATAGAGAGATAGGTAGGTAGGTAGGTAGGTAGGTAGGTAGGTAGGTAGGTAGGTAGATAGATAGATAGATAGATAGATAGATAGATAGATAGATAGATAGATCGATCGATCCACATTACCAGCTCAGGAGAAATCAAACTATGAATCAGTGCAGTGTCCGCTCCATGTGTAGCCCCTTCGTACAGTCATAAAGTAAGAAAGCCCTAAACTGAATCGTGGGAAGGGGGCATCTCTCCTTGGAAAGATTTGCACAGGTTTAAGGGAACATCCAGGGAGGACATGTACTACATGACTGGCAAGTGGGGAGCTCTTCCCAAGCCTGTAGAGAAGGGCAGTTAAGAGAAGAAAGCATGTGGTAGTGAGGAGAGGCTCCCGACTGTCGCTGCAGCCTCCCCTTCCCCTCTGCGCAGAGCTGCAGCCGCCCTGGACATCTGGCAGGGAAGCCAGGGCATAGCCGCCTGACCTCTGCACCCCTCCAACTCTGACATTTCCTGCCCGCTTCCTGTAGATTGAGCCTGACTGAGTGAGGAGGTCGGAGGCGGCTCATGGGGAAGGCTGACCTACACAGGCACAGGCGGTTGGAAAGGAGGTCAGAACAGATCTGAGAGCCACATGAGAGGCGTCCAGCGCAGAGGCCACCCTGGCTGTGAACTGAACTTGCAATTAACACGGTGGACCAGGAGGTGAGCGGGCAATAAATGAAGAGGCAGATAATGTGGCTGGAAGAGGGAGGTGAAGGATATATGAGAATCTATCAGAGAATGAGGAAAGCTTCTCCCTGTCTTCCGAGTGAAAGCCAACTGCAGGCAGGTCAGATGCATGGGGCTAGGTTACGGAGGTGAGTGTGAGGCCCACACAGCACGACCACATGCTGCAGATGCCCAGAGGGCGCAGGTCCCGGCTTTCTGTGTCACCTGAGAGGATTCTGAGCTATGGAACGGGTGGGTCTCTCGCCCTGCACTTTTCACAAGTCTCACCCGCTGATGATGTTTAAGCCGGGTGTCTCCCTCTACACCTGTCAGCCCTCAGTTCACATAACCATACTCAAGGACCACGCTGATCCTGCCACCTCCAAAGCCTGCCGTTTCCTAACTTTTGAGAGCTTGTTCTCCACATGTGTGGGAGTATGTGTGAACTCCAAAGCTCCATAGGAATGTAAAAGGAAGTTAAAGTTAGCATTCGATATACAAAGAAATGGGAAGACTGGCAATTAATGATGGAAACTTAATGCTACAGTCAATTAGATTCTGAAGGATAACAAGCAAGCCAGAAAAGACCGTTTTGCAGAACCTGAACAAATGCCTCGGAGCTTCCTTGCATGGGGCACTGGACCAGCTGTGTACGGGCTCTCAGAGTGCGAGGTGACACCCGTGCAGAAAACAGTGATGCCACAAGGAAGGGGAGACGCACAGCAGCAGTGGAGACCGTGTGTCCCTGTCAATGGCTAGGGGGACGGAGGAGCCCCCAGACTGCAGGTGCTCTTGCTCGCAGAGGGCTTCCTGGAGGAAGGGGCAGTTAGGACAGATCTGGAGGGACAAGAAAGGCATTCTTGGCAGTAAATATGGAACCACTGTCCCTTTATTCATGTAATGAATGTGCTCTGTGCCCACCAGCTGTGCGTGAGCTCAGAGCTTCCATTCAGCCAGTTTGTTGGACTTTTCCGTCCATCCCTGTTCCTCCTAATCAAGCATCTGGATGGAGAGGAAAAGCCTTGTGTCTCTCCAGGTGTTGATCCTTCAGACAGTCTGAGCTGTGCCAGGAGGCCTGGTTCTTGTCCCAGGCCTGAGCTACATCCCTGGCAACATCAAGGCAACTAGCTTCTCTGGGCCTGTTTCCGCCTGGGTGAAACGCAGTGAGTCTGGTCATCTCTAGGTTCCCTCCCATCCATGATTTGTGCTTCCACAGAACAGCTCACCCATGCGTATTTTGCTAGCATTCCACTCTCACATTTTCTTCCCTTCACGAGTTGTCCAAGCTTTGTGCTCCTGTGTCCAGCAGCCTTGAGCCTGCAGGCCCACTGTGCCCCTCCTCCAGCCTTCCTGTCCTCTGCAGTTCTGGCTGGGACTCGCACTCTCGCCTCCCCCGCCTGCTTCCATCTCTCTGTGTGTACTGATGCATCTGACAACCCAGCAGTGTAGGTCCTTGTCCCTTTCCCACTTTTCTCTCCCATGGGGATGGCGAGGTCCTTGCTCCAATCACCCCGGCAGCCCCAAGAGACAGTGTCAGACTTTAGGTGGGCCTGTTTAATGAGAAAACACATGAGTGGGGCTTTGGGGGTTCTGGGAGCAGGCTCCCTTCAGGCTGCCTGCAGCCAGGGCCTGTGGTCTGCAGCATGCCTGGAAAGGTTGGGCCCATGGTCTTCTTGTGACACCTCCTTCTTCTTGCTGTGAGTGTCCCTCATGCCCCCATACCACCACTTCTCTCTTTCACTGTCTTATTCCCACACAGCATGCTGTCCACAGGTGGCCCATCAGTGCCCTTGGCTCTCTCCCTTCATCTGACTTTTTGTCAGCCTGGCCGCACAGTAGCTTCCTTCCCTGATGGCAGCCCAGGTCCCACCCTCAAGGAAGTCAGCGCCATTGGCCCTGCTGCCCTCTGTATCAGACCACAGCATGAGCGCCCAGTGCCAAGCCTGTGCGCTACTGATCTGCTCCACTGGCACAACCCAGATGGTAGAGCTGCTCAGGAGAGAGCCCACTCCAACTGGGACCACAGGCGTGCTGCCCAGCGACACTGACTCCCCTGCTCCCTTAGGACCACTTGCAAGCTCCGGCTCTAAGAAGCAGCATACTGTAAGGGACCGAGTGCCAAAGTGGTGTGCCAAGATGTGCCAGCGATGCCACTGGACACTCAGGCATCAGCCATGGAAAGCAGCTTCCATGGCAGACCCTCACCTGGTAGCACCACCCCACATGGAGGCCCACCCACCACAGGGCCCCAGCCTGGGTGCCAGCAGGGAGTCTCTCTGTCTTGAAGTGAATTGTGTGAAAAGTGTTCACCACTGCATTCCTGGCTTCCCAAAATCGCTTCTAGACATGAATGAGGCACCTTTGCCAACTGAATGAGGTTCTGGCCCAGGGTGGCGAGGTGCAGAGTCTGCAGTGGGGAGGGAACAGCACCATGCCCCTCTGTTCCCACACACGGCTGCTGGGAAGACTGATTTAGAGAGGCTCCGGGTAATAACCTGCTCCTCTCCTCCTTGCAGCAGGCCCAGCAGCCCGGGCTTGCTTGGCACAGGGGCACAGCAGTGGATTTGGAGCCGGCACAGGGCAGCCGGGTGGCCGCTCAGCATCCCCAGGCCTCAGGTCGCGTTTGTGCTTCTGCTGATTTGTCGTTCTGTCCTGGTGTCCACATCATTCGGCCTGAGGAGCAGCATGGTGTCTGGGGCAGCCTGCTGCACTGCAGGCCTGGAGGGACCCAGGCTCATCTGGCTGCTCTGCTCTGTGCTGTCCTGTGCTAATAAGGGCAGGTGGCTCAAGAGAGAGTGCGGACAGCAGGGAGAGGGACAGGACCCAGCCGTGAGCCACTGTGAGGCCTGCAGTTGTCAGGGATAGGGTGCCTCCAAGGTGAGGGACTTTACCTCTGAGCCGGGCAGCACCTGCAGGGTGCTCCGGGAGGGGTGGCCTGGGCAGAGGCCCGGAACGTGAGCAGACGACGGACCTGGTAGAGAACAAATTACGCAGGGCCCAGGTGTGCACTGCCCCCACATGCGTGCAGCCTGAGCAATGCTGCCCAGTGGCTGGGGCATCACTGGGCAGTGAACACAGGGTGGAGAGCACAGGGGCGGTGCCAGGCCCCCACACTGGCTGCACTAGTCAGGCTGCTTTGCCCAACACTGTACAGTATGGCTTATAAACTACGGAAGTGTTTCTTCCAGTTCTGGAGGCCAGAAGTCCACAGTGAAGCACCAGCAGAGTGTCTGTGAGGTCCCTTCCCAGGTTCACAGGCTGCACTAGCTCACCACATTCTCACTTGGTAGAGCAAACCGAGAAGCACTCAGGAGCTCTTCCACAGGGCACTGAGCCTCCATCTGAGGGCTGCACCTTCAGGACCCACACAGTTTCCAAATCTCCCACCACCTAGCACCATCGCCTTGAAGGCTAAGATTTCACTGCATGGGTTTTGGAGGAAACCGAATGGTCATATCAGTAGGTTCTATGGGCAAGAAATTGCACGGTCTGAGCCTTAGTGTATTCAGTTTCTCCCCTGTGTGACAGGTGAGGGGTTAAGCAGTCCCACTTACACTACAGAGCATTGTATAGGATCATTCACTCCTTCATCAATACTCATTGGGTGTCACATGTGCATGTGACATGTAGGGAGGTGAGAGATACAGACACAAGCAAGAAACTATCAGTACCCTCTGTGTGGGGACTGGGAACCCACAGGAAGAGCTAACTAGTAGGTCAGTAAGTTAAGGACAGAGTAAGCCACACAAGGCTCATGAGAGGCAAGGGAAGGAGCAGTTTCTGTAAGGGCATGCTAGACATTTTGGCGACGCTGTGCAATTAGGCATGCAAGAAGCTTCCAGGGAGCAAGGAAGGCACAGCCACCAGCCACTAGCATCTGGGGGAATCAGCAAGCATCACAGCAGGGAGCACTGTCCAGACACTAAGCCAGGCTGTGTGCTCTGTGAGCCAGGGTTGGGCAAGCAAGCCCTAGTGAAGACCCAGCCTGACCAGTCCTGTCTGGGTCAAGGACCTCACCATCCTGTCCTGCACACTTCCTTGCTCACCCTCAGAGAGAGTATTCAGCTTCTCTGGCTCTGTCTGTGGTGGTACTTGATTTACAGAAGTTGTGGGGAGGTGCTTGAAGACTCTTGCTGAGGCTGGGCGCTTGTGGGTGGAGGCAGTTTCCTGCTGAGGTGCCTGTTGGCAAAATAATTCAGGCCCAGCACTGAGATTAGCTTTCTATTTTTAAAATTTAGGTTTTGTGTCATGGAATATTCATCCCATTTAAGGCTATATCCTGCATTATACCCTTGTCTCCTTGCAGACCTATTGTGAAGCATTGGGCTGTGGGACCTCTAAGCAAAACCAGAACTTTGAGTAGCGTTCATTAATTAGCATCATCATTAGCCTGTAAGGAAGCCTTTTCCATTCTCTCATTTGATTATTCATGCAAGTGCTCAGCCAAAGTTTACTGAGCACCTAGTGTGTGTTGGGTAAGATGCTCTCTGTTCTAGGAATATGATATAAGCAGACAGAAATGGGCCCTGACAGGAGGACTTAGAGTCCACAGAAAGGTGACAAACAATAAACAAGCAGGAAACCACAGAATCATGTGATTGCAGTTGGTGTATTGCATCTCATATGCAAATGCTATGTGTTGTAAGTGACGTGACATGGAAATGCAGTGTGTTTTTGAGACCGTTATACAGGGAGACCCAGCCTAATTAGAGTGGTTAAGAAAGCTTTCCTGGAGGCTCTCTGCCTTTAGGCGAAGCTCAGAGTAATGAGTAGGTGTGAATCAGGTGAGGAAGGTGAAGCAGAAGCAGAAGCAGAGAGCATGCAGTGGAAATTTTGAAAGCAGTGGCAGGCATTCACTGTGTGAAAGACACCCGGGCGATAACTGAGTCACTGAGAACCCGAACTCAGAGTCAGTGCGACCGGTGCCAGCGTCCAGGTTACAAAGTGGGTCAGAGCCGTGAGAGAAGGGCAAGCAGAGGAAGGAGCTAAGGGGTTACTGACAGTCAGAGCCCCCATGGCCAGCTTGCCAGTGAGCACACTTAAAGCCCCCAACTCAAATTCTATCCACTCTTCAGTGTCACATCATAGACGCTGAGAAGGGTGCCGCACAATCTCCTCCTCAGAGGCTTATTATGCACATTAGGGTATCAGTAGCACTGGAAGCTCTAAAGCAGAGAGGAGAAGCACATTTTCCCATCATTCCCCACATTCATTAGACTACAGAAGCACATGAGACAATGGTGTTTTGAAGAACAAAGTTAAGGAATTGTGTGTCTAAGGAACTGAGTGATTGAGTTGCGCTGAATTCTAGGTATCTGTGGACAAATGGTTCCACGGCTCTGCATTCCCAAGGGCTGACCCACAATGCAGAGCTGTCAACAGCTGCCTCAGAGGTCTCCTACTAGGTAAAGTCTCTATTTCAATGCTCAGCCTTGAACATAGCTGTTGTTCAATAAACAGTGTCCTCCCTTCTGTGTCGAACAAAACAAAACAGACCAATGACACTTTAGAGACTATTCCCACCACAAGCCACGGTGAGATAGGAAAATCTCCCGAACCTACCAATGAGTGTCTCCAGGCCCAAGGGCTGAATGGGCTCTGAGTGCAGAGGGTGCTAAGTGACATCCCTGGAATCACATCATTGTGAAATTTCCAAACTCAGTGATTGCGGAGAATGGCTCACAGTTCTCGGAGAGTGAGAATCACATGTAAAGAACTTGGAGTCAAATTAGCCTCAGACTTCTCAGTGGTAAAACCAAAAGTGGGATGAGAAAGGAGAATTCTTTTCAATGTTCTGAAAACAAAATTATTGTCAAAAAGCAAGGCAACCACTACTTTTTTTTTTCCAAAAAGCAAACTATAGCACAAAAAAGAGGTGGCTTGGCTGTACATAATGCCCATGGTCTTCACAGAGATAGTCATGGCTTGGGAAAGTATACAGCACAGGCACGTGGGTGGCCTGGAGGAGCAGCAGAGGAGCAGTGTGCCCGTCTTCACCTGACAGTCGGGGAAGTCAGGACCCAAAGCTGACAAGTCCCAGAAGAACATCCCCATCTTAATAGTAACAGAAGAGACAGAGACTCGTATTTTATACTATTTGATTTTTAAAAGAAGTACCCACTGTTTTGATTTAAAACAACCTAACTTGAAAAACATAAACTATGGCTGCACGATAAGGAACAAAACTGAAGTGTGAGTCCCTAAGGGCTGACAGAGCCTACCGTTGCACCCAAAGACCTAAGCACCTCCGTGCCGATGTCAGACCTGCCCTCCAAAAGCCATGGACGGTAACACACCCTCATTTGGAGCGCTGCTTTCGTCTTCCACAAAATAGTGATAAAACAGAACCCATTTCACACCCCAAGCGTGTGGCAGGGGTCCCGTACCATGCCAACCAGTGATAAGTCATCGCTGTTGTGAAAGAAAAAAGAAAGAGAGAGGAAGGCATCAAACTTTTTTCGGCTTCAACTGAGAGAGATGCCGCCTGCACAGCCGCCCGCGCAACGTCTTCTAGGCAGGCTGTCCTCCGAGCGCCCGTCTACTTCCAGGGACTTTGTCAAGGTTGGCAGGCTCCATTTAATGTACATTAGCTTGTTTCGTCTGCTCTGAAAAAACCGTTGGTGCAGGAGAAAGGGGTCAGCTTCACTGCAAGGTTAAAAGACTTGCTCGAGAAAAACACTCCCATGGTCCGCTGCCTCCCTAATCATTCCATTTGGTTTTTACAGAGCCCGCATTCTCACTTGGAAAACATCCATCGCCACGTTTGCCTCTCTTGGGCCTGGTCCTGCCCGGCAAAAGGTCTCCTGTGGGCGTACTTAGGCTCTGCCGAGCCGGCTCAGCGCTCCCCTCAGTGGGGCTACCCTGTCAGGCTGCCTCCGCTGGACGCAGTGACTAACAAGGACAGGCGCTCCCCCAGGGCCTCTGTGGCGTTCATTGTATAAAGCAAGTTGCTGGACAAAGTAGCAGAGTTTAGTAGAGCAGTAAAACATGGGGAGTGAAAACACACGGCCCAGAGGCTACAGAGAAACAAGTCCAGTGGCTCCCAAGGCCTGGGCTCAGCCAGGAAGACCGCAGAGCATGAGGCTGCATGGACAAGGAGGAGGCTTCGGGGAATGTCGCCTCTTCCCTTCCTGCTTCTCTACGCACTTGGTCCCACTGACGCTCGCGTTTCCTACCTATAAAAACAAGGGAATCAGAAAATTGGTCCTTGTCATGATGGCCTCGTGGCTTGCCCACCACAGTAAGACTGAAATGTCTGAAAGCTCAGAGTACGGAGGGAGTACCTTGCCATCCAATGGCATGGCAGGGCACCCTCTTCCCAGGCCTTACTAGGGCTCAGGCCTGTCCTGCTCCATGGCAAGGGGAGTCACAGCAGCAGCGTAGGCTCACCTAGACCCTCCTCCCTTGTCCTTGTGTGTCCCTGGCTCTTCTATCCCCTGGCTTCATGACTCTCTACTGCTGCCCCTTTCTTTACTTCTTATGTCAACTTCATCTCCCTCTTATCGCCCTCCAAGCCTCATCTCGGTACAGCCCACCACTGCTAGTTAAAGGCATTTGCCTTTGCAAATCACAGCCCTGGCCATAGCTTTGGCACATGGCCCTGAACGCCAGGAGTGCGGCAAGGGCTCATTCATTCCTAGGCTGCCAGTGCTGCCCTTCAGAGCTTCAGGCTCAGCCTTGGTGGCTCTGACAACCCTGCAATCCTCAAGTCTGTTAAAGGACCATTTTCTCGCTTGGGTCACTTTTACTGTGTTCAGTGACAACTATACGACCAGTTCTTAATAAATGATTGCTGAGATGAGGAAGAAAAATGTGGGATGATTTCAGGAGGAAGGATGTGATGAGTGAGAAAGGAAGACAGAGTAGGAGAAGAGCAAAAAGGGAAGGAAACAAGCAGAAGACCAGAGGGCCCAAGGAAGATGGGGGAACAGGCGAGCAACACGCCCTGCCTGGCAGGCTCTCACCTCAGGTTCTGGAATTCTAGTGATGCTGGGATGCAACGCAGTGGTCCCTGGCTCTGGCACGGACCTGACATCCTATCGTAGTCCGTCACTCCCGCTAGCAAGTCTTTGTCCCCTACAAATCCTCATCTGTGAAACACAGGTATGTGCTACCGCCCATCATGAAGGATCATTTTAAAGATGGAAATCAAGGCCTGAGAAGCAGTGGCCAGGAGACACCACCACCATGAGCCGGCTGAGCTGCAGAGGCCAGGCTGCTGTGGGGAGGCCAGGCTGCTGTGGGGTTCCCTGACACTGCGGCTTGCCCAGCCCCACCATGCCTAGGAGCAGGGTGCCTCCCACTGCAATGCTCGCGGTTTGAGGACAGGCACTGCCCTCCCGCCAATCCCCGCACCTTCCATCCCCACCCCAGCTTAACTTTCTTCCATTAATTTTGTCGCTTTTGCTCAGGAGAGAAATATGTTTAAAAAAAAAAAAGTGATGCAGGCTTCCAAATTAGCACTTGGAAGCAGCTGTAAACTCAGAAGCCAGGCCACTGGGAGTGTCACAGCCACAGAGGACTGCGCTGGCAGCATCTATGCTTTGCCACTCTCTGCACGCCCAGTGCCCAGCAGTGGCAAGGGTGCCCCAGGAGCCCAGGGGCCCGCATGGTGGACACAACATTAGAAGCCCCAGGTCCACTTGGCTCACGCGGCCTCCAAGGGACCTTCAGATTCCAGCTCCTGTGCGCAATTAAATACATTAAATCAGCTGCTGTAATTGAGTTCAGTTCAATTTCTCACTTCAGACTTGGAACATTATGTGTAAGGAAAGATTCACATGCCTTTTTAATCAGCCAGAGTTGACAGGAGGAGGGAAAAAAAGAAAGAAGAAAACTTCTGATCACTCAACCATTAAACAAACGTTGGCGACAGTGCCAGTCTAATTACTAGGTTACTACAGACTCAGGGTATTTCTAAAAACAGCACCCGAAGTCTGAGGGCCTCCACATTCCAGGCCTCCCTCCTTACCCCAAGCTGTTTGGAGGCCGATCCAAGAAGGAACTGGCCTCATGTGGGCAGTGTGCCCCGTCGCTCGCAGGCTCTGCCATCCATATGTGATGCCCTGCTCAACACACCACGCAGCTCATTACCCTCCGCTCTAAGTCCTGGGCTTTCACAATACGGAAAAGCCTTCAGTATGTCATTATTCTCAGTAGCCAAAAGTGGCAACAACCCCTGTGGCCACTGACAGATGAATGGATATAGTAATTATGGAAGACACACACACACACACACACACACACACACACGGGAATATTACTCAGTGTTATGGTTTGTGTGTAGTTGTTCCCCCAATGCTTCATGCAGTCCCTGGGGTGAGGTTCTAGAGTTTATGATTAATTCATGATCCAAGGCTGGGATTATGGGTCTGCATACTGCTGGGATTATGGGTGTGAGTGTCACACCCACCCTGGGGCAGACAGCCTGAAGGCAATGTGAGGAGAAGAGAGAGGCTCGCCTCTGCCAGTTGTTGCTACTTCTCTATACTTTTGCTCTTGCCGTTTTGCTGTTTTCTGCTGCCATGAACAGCTGCCCTCTGCCGTATGCCGCTCTGCCTTGGAGTCAGCTGGGCATGAGCTGAACCTCTAGTAACTGTGAGTTAAACCTTTCCCTTCTTAATTCTGGGTGTTGGGTATTTTGTCCCAGCAACAAGAGAAAAACATGGAGACATTTACTTTATGGCACATGCCACATGGATGAACTTAGAATGAAAGAAACAAGATTTCAAAAATCAATTACATGGTTCCATTTATACAAAATACCTCAGATAGGTAAAGTCAGAGATAGGAACTAGCTTAGAAGTTGGCATGGGTTGGAGAAAGGGATGGATGGCAAACTGGTACATAATTTGAGAAATGAGGGGACAGCTCTTGCGTTGCTAAGGCATAGGGACAGCAGCTCCACTCCCTGTGGCCAGAGGTCTCCTGCTCAGCTGCCATCTTTATCCAATTCCCCCAACATTAGGAAAATTGTCACAAGGCTGGACAATACTGTGAGTGTCACTGATGCCACTGACATGCATACTTAAAGAGTGTTAGAATGGAATACCTTGCTTTACTAGGCATTGCACTGACTAAGATGCAGTTGCCAGCAGTGTCGGGAAAACAAGCCCCAGTGGCCTGGAGATGTGAGGCTCCAACTGGCTCGGGAAGCGGAGCCAGGCCTGCCTGCTGCCCTTCTCGCGTTTGGTCCTGGGCTGCGCTGCCTGGGTTCACTCAGCAAGGCACCTGTAGCTGTGGCTGCCTCTGGGGCTCAGCGAGCAGGCGCAGGGTGAAGTCATGGGTTCTCTGCTTCCTCCCGCGGGGTCACTGCAGGCCAGCTGAATCCTCGGCCTGTAGTCACCATGCTTCTCCCAGGTCGGCCCTCCCTGTGCACCGCCCTGTTCAGGGCCTGGTACCCATGCTGGCCTGCATCCTGGTGGGCCTAGAGGTGGAGAGAGCCGCTGTCTTCAGCCCTGGTCTCTGCAGTACTGTCTCACTGTGCAACCAGAGACCCTACCCCTCTGCTCAGAGTTCTCTGGTGAATCCTTCCCCAGCGTGTGAATGAAGATATTAAATGTTTAGATACACATAATGACCAAATTTGTCCTAGGGAATTTGTACCTGTACAAGACACACCTTTTGTTTCTGCAGTCTTTGCCCCTCCCTTTAACACCCCTTCCCCTCCTCACTTACAAAGCTTTGCTTCCATCTTATCTCTTTTCTATTTTCTTTCCTCTTCCTTCCTTTCCCCCTCACCCCTCCCTAGTTTCCCTTTCTCTTGAACAATTTCTTCCTGTTTCACAACACCTATTACACACTTTGGTCCTTATTTACCTTTTTGGCTTCTCACACTGAAAAAACAATCCAATATTTATACATGTGTGTCTGTTTATTTCACCTAAGAGAATAGTCTCAGAGTACATGTATTTTCCCAGGAGGATCCCAAGTTTGTTCTTTGTGGCTAAGTAGTACTCCATTGTACTAAGAAACATATCTATTTTATCAGTTTCTCCATGATGGCAATTTGGGTTGTTTCCAAGATTTAGCTATTACAAACTGTGCTGCTATAAACGTGGATGCATATATGTCAGTATGGTATGATGTCTTTAATTCTGGGAAGATAGCCAACAGGAGAATTTCTGGGTCAAATGGGACTTCTAATCCTAGTTTTTGAGGAATCTCCACATTAAAATTATCGCATGCATATTACCTGACCATAGTATAATGAAATTGGAAATTAAAGGCTAAAGAAACTACAGAAAAAATATATGAATACCTGGAAATTAAATATACCTCCTGAACAAACAATGGGTCACAGATGAAATTAAAGAAGAAATTAAATAATGTCTATAATTACATAATGCCAACTTAACATACCATAACTCAAGGGACACAATGAAAGTAGTCCCAAGAGGAAAATTTATAATGGTGAGTTCTCACATCAGAATAATGGAACAAATTGAAATAAACAACCAGGAATGTTGAATTGAAAACTTCTAGAAAAAACAAAACAAATTAAATCCAAGGCTCACACAAGGGAGGAAAGTAGAAAGAGAAGAGTAGAAATTGATGTAAGTGAGACTAAGAAAACAAAACAAAAAATCAGTAAAATGAAAAGTTGGCTCTTTGAAAGATTAAATAAAACTGATTAAACACTTAGCCAACCTTATAAAAAAGAGGAAAGCAAAGATTCAGATCACACAACTGGGAATGAAAAGGGGAAAATCACATGGATCCTGTGGAAACCCAGACCATCAGTACCTACTTTGAGAACCAGTACTCTAATAAGATGGAAAACCCAAAAGAAATGGGCAGCTTCCTAGATACATAGAAATTGACAAAACTAGGGCCGGTGAAATACCTCAGTGGATTTGAGCACGTGCTTAGGCAGACACAGCTCCGGGATTTGATCCCTGGCATGCCATGCCAGCCCTGCCCCCAGGCCATGCTGAGACCAAGATTGAGACTGAGCATGGAGGCGTGCACCTATAATCCCAGCAGTTGGGAGGCTGAACACAGGCAGATCACTATGAGTCTGATCTACATAGTGAGACCCTGTAGACCCTGTACTAAATATCAAAAAAAAAAAAAAAAAGCCAAAACTGAATAAAAATTATAAGTAACCCAACATCAGTCAACAAAGTTTTTTATTGATTTTTACAATTCTTTTATAATTTTTGATTGAATTTTACAAATTATAAGTTTTTTAAAACTTACCTACAATAAAAAGCACAGTCCTGGTGAATTCACCATTGAATTCTACAAGAAATTTAGAAAAGATCTAATGCCACTACCATTGAATTCTTTAATGAAATTCAAAGGAGGCCAATACTCTCAAAGCCGTTCCTTGCCTATATCTTGTGGTTCCCATGTTCCTGTTGGACCCTGAAGATCAGGTGTCTTGTAATAACTTTCACCAGAGCCCTGACTCTGCTTGTCTTAGCTCCATCTTTTACTGGACTGCTCTGAGCCTGAAGTTTCAGGGTGGCAGCACCAACAATAGCCTCTTTAATTCTCTTAGTCTCATAATCCATAGGGAAACCTGAGTTTCCCATTGCCCAAACCAACACCCAACTCCCACTTTCCGGGTCCCTCTCCAAGCCCATCTCCTAGAAGGAGAGTAGGCACTGCTGGCACGGGCCAGTGTCTTGGGCTCAGCCATTGATGCTGGGTATGCAGCCACTTGAGACATTAGAACCCAAAAGGAGAGGCTGGAAGCAGCGTGGCATAAACCGTGGCCATAAGATAGCCATTTTCTTGCCAAACTGTGAACCATTTGCCTACTTTGGCCCAATTTTTCTGGGAAACTTTCAGATAGGAAGTTGGAACCACACTCAAGACAGAGGTTCCTATAAGTGTTACAGCAGATGTGACTATAATAACCAAGAACCCAGAAAGGAGATGAGTGGCCCAGGGGACTTAGAGGAAGAAGGTGGAATGGAACAAGCACATTCCTCCAGGTCACCCAGGCGTGCACAGCTCGGGCATCTTCAAACCCCAAGCATAACCGGCATGACCCAGACATCTGCCGCACAAGAGCTGCATGGAAGAGGCTGGGTCAAGGGAATGAATGTGGAAAAGGTATGGGCAGGATACTGAGCTCTCCAGGTAAAATGTGACCTCCAAAAGCTGGGCCACAGCTGGCTTTCAGGGAAGACACAGAAGTAACCACTAACAAGCGTGACCCAAAAGCCCAAAACAACCAAGATGGCATGAATCTGTCCCAACAAGAGCGATGCACCCAGAAGCCTAAGCATTGTGCAATCCCCAGAGCAGTGACAGCATCTACTGTGTTGGCACGAAACAGAAACAACTAGAGTTCTTTCACAAATTCTTCCTGAATCCTGGCTCAGGGCTGGGTATTAAGTGTACAGTGACAAGGGAGACAGAGAGTCCTACAGTGGAGAAGCCTCCTGGTGGAGCAGGCATCTAAGTCAGCCGCAGCTCCAGGGCAGAGCACTTGGAGCAGGGAGGCAGCCAGCTCAGGCGGTAGGACCTGGACCTGTCCAGTTGCCAGTGGTCCTGGAGGGCTCCCTGATGAGGTGTCTGAAGCTGTATGTAGAGCAGAAAGAGCTAGAAGTCTGAGACCTGGTCTCAGTTCTCACCACAGCACTTTGGACCATTGTCAAGCTATAGAATGGCTGTGGGTCCCGCTGATAAAATGCAGCACCATCCAGGAGTCCTTTCTTGAGCCCCACCAAGAGTGTGCAGTAGCTGCTCCTCAAGGAAAGTGGAGTGTCCCTCCTCGAGCACATTACATGGCCCCCAGCAAAGCATGATTCATTCTTTCCTTCATTCATCCTAGATCTTCAGAGGACGCCGGCTCATGCAGCAGGAATGAGGCTTCAGGCTCTCGTGCACCCACTCCTCATTGCCCGTTTCCTCCTCCATGCTGGCCTTTCTGGCCTCTACCCCCTATGCTGCCAGAGGTCCTAGAGTGAAGACCGTGGCATGTGAATGCCCACTGCCTACTGTGGAGCTCTAGAGCTTCATTTAGAATCATGCAGTGAAGGCATAAATGGAAGGATGAATGAAAGAGCTGAATGATCACTGGGATCCCTTTCAGCCTTAAATTAATACCAAAGTCTTTAAATGCTAAGGCACAGATGGTCTGTGTGAAGGACCAGAGAGCACAAAGAGGTGCCTGACTCAATCCAGGAATGCCTCTGAAAGAAGACGCTTCTGTGACCCACCCACCGCCAGGCACCATCTTTATCCAACTTTCCAATACAGGGGTAGGGTTTTGTTTGTTTGTTTGTTTGTTTGTTTGTTTTTTGGCCTGGTTATTGACAGAGTCAAAAGCTGCCATCTTTAGGCAAGCTTCCAGGCTCTAGAGCCCGATGAAGCAATCATGGTTTCAAGGGAGAAAACAGCTCTCGCCAACTTAATTCTCTCTTTTTTAATTGCAAAGAATTACATGTTCATTATGAAAAATTACAGAAGTCAAGCAAATATCCCATCCGAGCATGTGACCTCTGTTACCATGCTGGTATGTGTCTTCCCAGGACATTTCTTGAGCATCTTTTATCCTCATGTAATGTTACTGGTAATTCTTGCCTACAATTTGCTCCACTTGATTTTGCTGAACATTACATCATAAGCCTCTAGCTGTGCCATTAAAAACGCCTTCATAAACATCATCCCAAGTTTGTACAGAAGTTCTATTTTCTGTAGATGAGTCACAATTCACATAACCAATCCCAGATCAGACATTTAATTATTTCCAATATTCATTATTGTAATAAGCAGCCTATGGCCAGCATGCTTGTGTATGAAGCTGTGTTTGCATTTCTGGTCAGGTCCTTCAGACAGAACTGTGGAAGTAGAATTAATAGGTAAAAAGGCACAAGCCAAGTTCTGGCACTTGTTAGGCGGCATCAGCTTTGTGAAGTGACACTGCCCTGTCATGAAGCCACTCCATGAGCAGAGGGAAGCACCCACCTGCCCTTGGTCATGTTGGTTTGTTTTCTTTCTCCTCCTCTTTGCTTTCCCCATTTTCTCTGTCACCTCTTTTCTTTCTTTCTTTCTTTCTTTCTTTCTTTCTTTCTTTCTTTCTTTCTTTCTTTCTTTCTATCTTGCATATCATAAAAACCTGGAGAAGAAATGCAGAGGAGGCAGCACAGATTGCATTTGGATCGAAGGAAACGCTCTGGGGATTGCACAATGCTTAGGCTTCTGGGTGCATCGCTCTTGTTGGGACAGATTCATGCCATCTTGGTTGTTTTGGGCTTTTGGGTCACGCTTGTTAGTGGTTACTTCTGTGTCTTCCCTGAAAGCCAGCTGTGGCCCAGCTTTTGGAGGTCACATTTTACCTGGAGAGCTCAGTATCCTGCCCATACCTTTTCCACATTCATTCCCTTGACCCAGCCTCTTCCAGCAGGGAGAGCAAAGCCACCGCAGGCCTTGGCATCTTAATTAACCTCCTGGCAATGGCAATCTGATCCTGACAGATAGTCATGGCTCCATGCTCAGTGCCAGGCCCCCCTAGAAAGAGACAGCCAGACTGCAGGTGCTGTGCAATGGCCATATGTGACCACGAGGCTAGCAAGGAGACCGTCTGGGGCAGTGACAGATGTCCTGGACCAGGGGCCACATGACCTCCTGCGGTCAGAAGCAGGGATGGAGGGGCCCCTTGGACGTGCAGGAAAGTACTTCCCTGACCTCCTGGAGGCCTGCACTAAGCGTCACTATGACACGTGGTGGAGATCCAGCTCGAGCCTAGTCAAGGTCAGGAGGAGCCAGCTTCTACCCAGCTCAGAAGAGCACCTTTCATCCCAGGGGCTTGAGTCTGCAGATCATGGCCAACAGAAGCCAGCCTTGGGGGGAAGGCAGCAGGCTGTGAGGTGAAGCCTGTCCCACAGATGCCTTGGCCACACCAAGGACAGCACACAGGTGTCCATAGGCACGAGAGCTTAACGGTGGGAGCAAGGTAGAAGCCAGGCTCATCCGCTCCTTCCGGGCTCTTTCTGCTACAGCGTCCTGCCTGTATTTTGTTCAGTGGGAGCCAGTCACTTGGGCTTTGATGCAATGTCACTGTAACAAGAACTAGACTGTAGGACAGAATGGTTCTCTAGGGAGGCCACCTTCCTCCACTGCTGTGTCTGAGCCCCAGTCTTGAAATCATCTTCTCCCTTCACTGTCCCTGTCACTGAATCAGATGTATGCTTCTGAGTGAAGCACGTGCTCACCTTAGGCCTGGCTGGGGTTTCTTCTGAAGAGCTTTACAGCAAGCTGAAAGCTCCATAATGAAAAGATTCCACAAAGCACGGAAAGCCTGGGCACACTGGGCAACATCGGGAGAGATGAGCACGGGCATCCAAGCCTGGGCTCTGCATACTGTAGCTGCTCTGGGTCTCCAGCCTCAGCCTCTCCTCTCCGAGGCAGACAGGACCTGCTCTTATGGGCATTTGTCAGAAGTCCTGGCTGGCCCAGGCTGTGGTAATGTATGTGAAGGTGCACTGCAAGCTCCAAAGCAGCCCCGAGCCCAAGCCAGCTGTGCCCTTGGTGGGAAGGCGCTGGGGGTTGGGAGGAGTGTGGCATTCTGGGTAGGCAGCAGCTGCAAGCTACCTGGTCTCGCCCCTGCACGGGGAGCTGAGATCCTCCTAGCCACGTGGTGACAGATGATCTCTTACAGCAGTGAATCCCAACTATTTTTTAAAGTGTGCACAAGGAAAAAAGAAAGATTTCACAAGACCCTGAAGGATGAAATTGTAAATAATATCATGGCTTTGATCAGACTGGGCCAGCAGGAAGAAGGAGACTAAATCGCATGTTTTTTTGTTTTGTTTTGTTTTGTTTTTTTTTCTCCTTAGGTTGCTACTCAAATCTACTTTAAAAAATACTTAGATACTTGTCTACTTGTTCTTAGTGCAGCAACTCTCCTAGATACTTCTGCTCGGGGTTCTCAGCCCTGGGGGCCTGGGAAGGGCCTCAGCTAACTCTGGATTCTTCCACCCAAAATAAAGGTAAGCTTTTGGCTTACCTCGGAGACCTTCTTCTATACTTTTATATCTGAAGGTGCTTTATCATCCTTAATTCATTCATTCACTTAGACATCTAATTATTCAAGAGCAAAAAAGTCTCTAAGAGTAGGCAAGGTTCTTATCCATCATGCAAGGCAGGTGGGGTAGAATTTAGTGTTTGCCCTTCCTTATTGTCCAGATAATCCTGACAGGACAGACAGATCCTCATCTCTTATTAATTGTCCCAGGCCTCAGTTTCCTCCATTAGGAAGCACGACTAGCCAGGGTCCCACGCTATGAAAGGGAGGGCACCATTTGTGCGACCCAGTCACACCCTCAGGGAATGCAATCAGAGTCAGCGCACATTTGTTTTATTAATGTTAATACTGTTTTTCAACTAAACCAGAACCTGCATGCGGCTGAGCCTGCATTTTGTTGCCTCCCTAGAACCCAGCATAGCATCCGGGGGGAAATCCTCATGCATCCTATCCCATAATCCTTTTCCTCTGCTGATGAGAGAGCTCCATCACATGGAGGTTAAATCAGCCAGTGTGATTCACAAAGCTGGTAATGCAACAGCAGGCAGAAACCCTCAAACAATGTCCAGGATTTGGAGGCAGATTCATTTTCCTAGTTAAATACTGATCAGGATCATTCCCAGAATACCAGGTCCTGATCTCTGGCAGTTTAGGGTTATATGGGACAAGCGAGCAGGAAGTACAGAGGTAGAAGGGCTCCTCGAGTGAGGATTGGTTTCTACAATGTGCACCACAGTGACCAGCCATTTTTACTTTTACTAAGGCAAAAGTAACAGGAACTATAATCGGAACTGCTACCTGAGCAACTATCATACCAAAGCATTCGGGCTGCAGAGGCATCTTCTGCTATACTAAGAGCCTCAGCCTGCAGTTAAGAGCCCAGAGCCCTCTGCCTCTGAAGCTCTGCTTTGGCCTGTAGTGGAAGAGCTAATTTGGACAGGACTGAAAGGAGAGGAGTGACAGAAAAGGGGAGAGAGCACTTGGGGTGTGCCAGCTAAGGTTAGGCTCTCGCGTCAAGATCCCTTCCCCCACGTGCCTCTGTTTGAACAACTTGGGTGCATAATCCCACCTCTGTGAGTTCTGGGCTTCCTCCTGGGTATGGCAGGGATGGGACAGTATCTACTGGATGGGGCTGCAGTGGGTGGGATGGTTACATGTGCAGTACCCACGTGATACTCATGAGGTGTTTTTGATGTTAATCAGGTAGAGAGAACATTAGTGGTGAAGCACTTGAGAAGCAGAATTACAGAAAGTAGCTACTGCTTGCAGGAAGAGAGAGAGAGAGAGAGAGAGAGAGAGAGAGAGAGAGAGAGAGAGATAACTAAAAGGTCATTCTGCCATCCATGGCGAGGGCAGCAGGAGACACACAGTCTTTCCCTGGAGCCGAGTCAGATTGCTGTTGAGTCAGAAAGCACGCTGCTTGCCCTGCTTCCCCGCAGCAAGTGCTAGGCTTTCTGGAACATGGATTAATTCTGTCCCCCCTTCAACTAAGACTCATGTTTGGATACCTAAAATAATATTGGAAAATCAAGAAAAACTCTCATGCATTTTTTTCTACTCCTGACTCCGAAGATGCTTCGTAGCTACTGCTTGCAGAGTACCTTCCAGTTTACAGAGCACTCTCACCTCCATTGCTGTGAGAGAGAAGAGAAAATCCATCAGCTATAACTGGCGTGTTGAACAGTCTGGACTCAGCAGGGCACAAACACAAACTGGTTTCACTTCTTCCCTACTCACCACCTTCACCCATGTTGCCAGAGCTCCCTTTCTCACCCTTTAATACGACCTGAGGCAAATTCTATATTTTCTGGGTTCTTTTTGAGTCTGTGAAGGTTCAGTTTGATCTGAAACTTCAGTCTCATATCCTATCTAATGCTCGTCTGACCCTCTCCCTGACAAGCCATAGCCAGCCTTGGACTCGGCACCTGCTCATAGAGGTAGAGAGGAGGAGGGCAGGCCCACATCATGGCCAGAAGATGAGCTCCTGCTCCCTACCTGAGTGCTATTGGGGCTTCACAGCTAAGCACAACATCCTCGGGATAGCAGGAGCCCAAACCCTAGCACTGTCATGGGTATCTGTGGTCTCTGCAGAGGACTTGGTAGGGCAGCTTTCTGCTGAGAAAGGAACTCACACCTCGACCAACCCCTTCCAAGCCTACCCTGCTGCCCATCTGCAGCATCATCTCTCCCAGCAGCCAGGTCTCTTAGAGGAGGGCAGCAGCTATGCCTAGACTGGCGACTTTCTACAGTGGATCCTTGCCTCTGGGCAGCTCAGCCCCGGTCACTCCACAGGGTACAGCCTCCCCAACTCTTTCCGCTCTGCCACCTTCCCCCAGCTGTCTGCACCCCCTGCCTGCGCAGGCCTGAGGCACACCGGAGATTCCACTGCAAGAGCAGACACCAACTGCAGAAGGAGTCCCCTTCTTGGTGGCACCCACAGTCTGTATGGAGGACCTGTGCACCCTCCACAGGGGCAAGACTAATGACCTACAGGATGCCCCCCTCTCCCACCAGCTTGCAGGGTGAATGGGGGTGCAGGCAGGGCTTAGCTGCATGGCCCCTGTGCATTTTTAAGCTTAGTTATCCTAGCTGTAGGTATTCACAACCTTCCACCCTCATCCTTTTCCTTCCCATCCAGTGGAGGGATTGCAGAGACAGGATTTGCTCCAGGGCCCTTCTTTTTGGACAAAGCAGGAATAGAAGCAGAGGGAAGCCAACGAACTGAAACAAATTAATGTTTATGAGAGGGTCGAGCACAGCTGGGCCCTGAGGGCCTACGGGTCCAGAAGGAAAAGGCTTTTGGAGAACGTGGGGTGCGTAGAAGTCATTAAGCAATAGAGCCAGCAGCAGACAAAGCAACACTTCGAGGCGGGCTGTTGCCTGCCGAGTGCACTCTGCCTGCTGCAGCTGGAGAGTGTGGCGTGGTTTGAAGCTGCTCCCCAGCCACTCTGGACCCCATTTGGAACCATGACCCTGAATGAAGCCGAGCTCCAGGCACATTCCAGCACCCCTCCTAACCATCGCTCCAGAATGCTGGCATCATCATTTTCGTTTCTAAGCTGTAGAAACTGAGGCATCACGAGGTTAAAAGATAGCGCCTCCTCCAGGGAAACGATGACGCCTCCCGTGGAGAGGTGGCGTCTCAGGCTCCTCGGTAAACGTGGGCACCCAGGGCGGGGAGAGGCCGCCTCTGCACTCTCAGGCCCTACCGTTCCAGAGCCGGGAGCAAGTGAAGATGACACACAAAACCGTTTTCCAAGAAAGTAACCAAGTGCCTAGCCACGCCACGTGAGCTGTGGGGAGCCTATCAAAGCTGAGGTCCCACCCAGAACGCACACGCAGGCGCTGGAGGCTGTGCTGGCGCTCCTCAGACGTCAGGATCCACCTCCACGCTGTGGGCGCCACGCCCCCCCTTGTCCAGCTTGACCTGACAGATGAGCATGTTGAGCTGCAGAACATTCTAGTGCAGCACAGAAAGCGTCTCTCTGTGTTGAGAGTCATCCACCCTCACTCGGGTTCAGCTACTTCCCCTGGTATGCTTGACTTCATTTCTAACTTAAGCAACAAAAGGACAAAATACAGTACACATTCCCATAATTTAAATAGACATAAATGTGTTCATTACCCTCTACTAAGTGGTTATGTTTCCAAAAGTTTATTAAGTTTATTCTTTTTTCATTTTTTTTTAACTGAACATGCTGTTTACCTGGCACTTTGCTATATCTTGTTTGATCTTTCTAACAGATAGCTTTTGTTGTCAGGAATTTGATCCACAACCCACAAACAGAGGCTCCAGCAATGTTCACCATCATCTTCCTCAGACTTCATCATGTAATATAGACCACGACGTGGATGCGTTAGTGGAGATGTGGGGCGCGGGTACAGCACCCTCATGGGTCACAACCTCGCGCAGCGAATGCAGCTCAGGCACCCCAATATCCAGCTACACAGCCAAGTGGCGAGGGGTCTTGCGAGGGGTCCCGAGCAGTTTGGGTCCTCCGTGGCCCTGTGACATGAGACAATGATGCATGTACTCCCTCGGTTTACTGGAGCAAAGTCCAGGGGACGTGGGCAGGGACGACAGGCAGGGACAGAGCTCTCAGGGAGGCATACTCACAGCCCTTTGTCGCAGGCCTCACGCCCGTGAGGAGCGGAAGAAAGTAGCGAGAAAACAACAGCTTTTTAAGTGTCAGAGCACTGTTAAATTTTCTCATGTGTTTGCACTGCCATGAAGTACATCTTCATGTCAAGGACCCCAGTGCCAGCTCTCGCTCTTGCGCGCTCTCTCGCTCTCTCTCTCTCTCTCTCTCTCTCTCTCTCTCTCTCTCACACACACACACACACACACACACACACACACACATCGGGCTGGATCATGAACTGCCATTCACAAGCGTGTTTTACAGACTTGAAATGACTTGCCTAAGATCGATCCTGGTAGTGGTAGCGACGAGTGTGGCTGTCCTGTTTGTCCTGGTCACCACTGTTTCCCTTATTAGGACAATTGTTTCCAACCACATCATCCCCAGCTGCAATAATTCCATCATTTCAAAATATATCTCTAAACCCAGGCTCCTTTTCTTTAGATCAGATATTTCATCTCTTTTCAGTTGGAAACAAGACACAGAGTTCGGCCCCTCCTCAACCTGGCATATTCAGGACACATACTAAACTACTGTGCCATTTATGCCAGAGGAGGAGTGCCAGGTGTAGCCTTGCCAACATGCAGTGGTGAACCACATGGAAACAGTCAGTGCTGAGATGCCCCTAGCAGTCCCCTAGCTGCCCTGTCTACATTATTTCATTCTAGTTCTCCTTAAATAATATGGTATTCTCTCCCATGTGCCTAAAAGGAACCTGAAGCTCAGAAAGACCCCTGGGGACACACAGCTGGTGGCACAAAAATGACACTCAGACCTGGGCATGAAGGTTGCCCAACCCATGCTCTTGCTGCTCCACTGCCAGGAGTTTCCTCTTTCACGAACCACTGCACTTCAGTTCGTTCGGCAACTCGAGAGTGTCAACCACAAAAGCTGAAGCCTCTTTTATCTATTTTTTTGGCTCTGCCATGTGTCTCATGATCATGTATTTTCTAGAATCCAGACGATTTTCAGCTTGGTGAAGGTCAAAAGTATGTTCTCAATTCTCCTTTTCAAGAAAATTAAAATAATCAGCACTTCCCATCTAATCTGTTCCCCTGAATCTCTGTTGTTGTGGCAATTGCTGAGCAAACATACGACTTAAAATAGTCACATCTTCACTATTCTCCATCTGGTTTATTGGTTTCTTTAAATAAATTTCGTCGTGATGAATAATACCATCTAATAAGCACGCATACCAGAGTTAGCAGGTTCAAGTGGATTCCCAGAGTGCTCTGCGAGAGCCACCAACCTCAGGGACTCTCAGAAGTGTCAAGTAGGGTCCACTGTCAGCCTCCCAGTCATGCCTAACTACTAGGTCAGTGTCCCTTGGCGTCCACTACCACCGTCAGTATCCCAGGGCTCAGCTTGTAGGAAATGAATGAATCCATTCAGCCACTTTCTACTCGACCATAGCCACCTGATGAAAGAATAATGCAACAGTCAAGTAAATGGTCCATGAAACATAAGCACAAGTGGGTGGGACAGTGGACAAGAGAATGAGTATGCGGACAGGTAGAAGGCTAGAAAGATAAATGGGTAAATAGATGAGATGAGTGAGAATTTAAAGAAGAGAGCCAGGATGTAGCCCAGCAGCACAGTGCTTGCCTGGCAAGTGCAAAGCCTTGAGTTTGATTCTGAGAGAGAGAGAGAGAGAGAGAGAGAGAGAGAGAGAGAGAGAGAGAGAGAGAGA
>NW_004524625.1:5648064-5650869 GCF_000260255.1 Octodon degus | reverse complement strand
TAAAAACAGACAATTGCAACAATAGAAGCCAAAAGGGCCATGGAGTGATGCTCATTGTAAGAAAACCTTGACTACTTACTAGGCCTCTGAGTAATGTGTGCACGTGTTACACAGTTACCTCATCTATTCTTCACAAGTACTGTGCCACTGTTACTTACATATAGATGCAAAACTTCATAGACTACATACGTGCCATAACCCACTTCTGCCTTCATACCCAGTACTGCCATCAAGCGTCACATAGACCAAGTATGACCCCTTCACAAGACAAAATTCCAATATTTGAGCTAAAATCAGTGAACATTAATTGGGTTTCCATGTTAGTCAATGAGTTATATTTGATATTACAGATTTAGGGGTGAATAATACCCAGATCTGTCCTTCGAATAATTTATGAAACAGAATCAAGAATGATGATGACAGAGATTACACTCACAGATGACAATGTGCTAAATGACAACACACAAAGAATTTTTTTTTTTAAATGTATTTGACACAGAGTTTCACTGCGCAGCTCAGACTCATAGTGTTCCTCCTGCTTTCCATCTCCCCAGCGCTGGGATTATAGGTGTGCACCACCACACCCAGACTCATTCTCCCGCTCAATGCACCCCGGGGGTGGGGCTGGCATGGCATGCATGACCAGGGATTGAAGCCTACTTACCAAGCAGGCTCTCAGTCTGCTGAGCTATCTCGCTGGACCCACAACAAGAATCTTTAGGCCTCCAAGGGAGCAGGTGATGCTTGACCGTTGAGGGGCTGGCAGTCATACACTTACCTGCTGTTCCCTTCTTAGGAAGAACTTCTCATTCCTTCTCACCGACAGTGTTCCAGGCCCTTATCTGCCTGCCACCACCCTCTGGGTGTCTCCAGCTTATCTATGACTTTTTGAAAATGTCATTACTGAGAAAAATCTCACTGGGAAGGAGAAGGAGAATGTAGATAAACATTTCCTGTCCCACTACTTGTCTCAGTTGCTGGAATAAAATGGTTACCTTAGGAAGACGAAGGGGGTTCAGTGTCCTTCTGGACCAGGAGCTGGCTTGGCTTGCGCTGATGGTCATGATAACCAGCTTTCTCTACCCTGCTTTGTTAATAAACCATAAGAGCACATCAGACTATCTTTGCCATTTCCTTTTATCCTGTTCTATTTCAGATATGATTTTTTTCTAACCCAAACATGGCTTAATGAAATGTGCTCCATTCAAATCAATACCAACTAAATTCACTCTCCCCTGCAATGATGAACTGTTAACATGACATATTTTTAGAAAACAGAAAGATTGACCATGCCTTCCCAATTAGACGGTGACAGCTGAAGTCCACATCTGCACTTCTGCGCCTTATTAAATAAGATTAAATTGAAGGCACAGTTGTCTCAGTGCATGTTATCAGATGTCATACCTTTCCCACACTTAATTTATGTATCATGTACTCAGAGGAGGAGACAGTGATGCATCTAAAACATGGCGTTAGACAGTATAGTGCCAATTTTCCTCACTCGTCTATGCTCCTCATGAATCCTGTGAGTTCTGGTCCAGATCTATTTAGCTGTCCAAACTTTCCATAGACCAGTAGTTCTTAGGGTAGAGCCCCCAGAGCTTCAGCAGCAGCAGATCCTAGAACTTATGAGAAACACTAGTTCCCAAGCCCAACCCAGCTGGAGGTGGGGGCCAGTAACGTCTGTGTTAGCAAGTCTTCCAGCTATGCTATGCACAGAAATGTTTGCGAACTCCTGCCCTGGGGTGACCATCCCTGGGCAGTAATCAGTTAGAGATCTACTCTAGGGCAGGTCCTAAAGATAGGCCTGGATGGAGAGCCACAGAAATGACCAAGACACAGAACTTGTCACTAAGCAACCAACAGTCCAGCAGCGGAGCATGTATAGCCTGTTGGCCAATGCTGCACAATCATGTCATCTCAGGCATTTTACTTTTTGTTTTGTTTTGTTTTCCATAATTTTACTGAGAAACAAATAGCAGTGAGACACTTTCAAAACCAATTACTAGCACAGTTTCAATAATTAATACATTGCATATTGTTGTCTTAGTGGTTCTTCATTGTACAAGATGCAGACATGATATTCTGTTCACAAACAATATTAGAACAAATATTTCTATTCATTGAATTAAGAGAATTTAGCCATATATCTATCCTAACTATTTTGAATATACAGATACAAAATGGTCATTCATTGCATCCCCTTTTTTGTTTAGTTTTGTCATTTAAATATTGTAAGTGTATGAATTCAGCAATATATTCCAAAATAGTCCAGTAGTCCATAAGAGTAGTGAGTTATCCATAGGACTGGCAATGTCAGAAATTGTTGATTTAAGCCTTTTACAGCTCAGCATATTGGCTCTACTTTTTTGTACTTCGTTTTTATACTTTTCTGCTGGATGGTTAAGACCAAGATAAAGCAAGACCTATATAACAAGAAATACAGCTTTTGTATCTGAGAAGATCAGTCAAATCCCCTCCCAACTTATCCTGAAACCCTGTACTGCAGGTTGTAGATCCTTTGTCAGCCATGTGGATGAGTCACAGCCATTGCTTGACCAATTTGCTCTCTGTGAAAGACTGAGAGAATGTTTTTTTCTCTCCATGTGACTCTCCTTATGCACACCCTACATCATCAATCACTTTCCTCTGTGGCCCCATATTCTCCTTGATCAGAAAATTTGGGACACAACTGAGTTGCATGACATTATAGTACAGGTTCTCTTATGTCCTGAGTCTTCACTGAACCTGAAAGGCTAGGGCCAAAATGTAGGCTGTCCTTACGGCCCTCCTTTTTCTCTTATT
>NW_004524625.1:5636681-5638212 GCF_000260255.1 Octodon degus | reverse complement strand
CAAAGCCATGCAGCAGAACTGAACTCTTGAAGGAGTTGTGGCCTCTGCTACAGCCAGCAAGCTGTAGAATGGAATGTTGCCCATGGAGTGGATGGGCACCGCTACACCGCCTACTCCAGCACTGCACTAGGCTTTGCTCCAGTGGAACAGGTGTCCCACTGGGAACTTCTGCTGTAGCCACACACAGTCAGATGCCACCATGACTGCTCAATAGCTGAAGAAACTGGAGAAGCTGCATCCCACAGCATCCCACCTTTGCATGAGTGAATCTTAGTAGGACAACCTGAGTCACATCTGAGACTGTAGCCATAAGCCTGGGAAATATGGGTTCTAAGTTTTCAGTCTACATTATAAGAAGGTGTAATAGAAAGAGACCAAAATGAGTGTCGAGCAAGTGTCGGTCTTAGCTCAGGCTGCTGTGACAAACTACCATCAGCTGAGGAGCTTAAGAAGCAAACATTTATTTCTTCCAACTCAGAAGCTGAAAAATTCGGGATAAAGGTGCTGGCAGATCCTCTGTCAACAAAAGACACAGACTGGTTTGCAGAAAGCTGTCTCAAATAATATCCTAACAATGCATAGAATAGAAAGAGGAGCTTTTATATCTTCTTCATTCAGTTTTGGTAATTTGCACCTATCTTAGGATCTGTCCAGGGTCAGGTGAGATAGCTCAATGGCCTAAAGCACCTGCTTAGCCAAGCGTAGGCAAGCACAGAGAGCACAGTCTGATCCCCGGCTCCACATCCAGGGCTGGCTGAGCCCACCACAAAAAAAAAAAAAAAATCTGTCCATTTCTTCTGTGCTTTCCATTCTATAAGAGTAAAGATTTTAAGGGGCCAGTGAGATGGCACAGTAGAATAAACTCTTGTCTGGCAAGCGCAAGTGTCTGAGTTCAATCCCCAGTTCTTTTTTTCATTTCCTATGTGAGTTCCTCTATACCTTTCTGCAGCTGTTTCTTTATTTCAGAAGCCGTTGATTCATTGCTTTCAGCTGTGTGATTCCCAATTTGTTCTGTGTTAGTGTCCTCTGCACTTGTTATGGGTGGGCTTGGGTTCTGAGGTTACATTTTGTTCCTTCTCATTGTCATTTTGTGTAGCACTGTCTTCTGATCTTTGCTGTAGAGCTTTGGTGCACTTATAACCTTAGCGCATACTGAAGTTCAGGTGCAGGTCTACAAAGTTTGGATTTATCCAGCTGTGCCTGGCTTGGGTCTGACTGCTATGTTCAGCTCCTTCCTGCTGCTGCCCTTGGGGGTGAACCTATTGTGCCCCTCTGGCAAGATGTTCTGCTGCTGGAAGAGCTGGGTAGTTCTGTCCCCTATACTCTCTGCAGGGTTGCAGCTGCAGGGTTTCACCTCAGGCCTGTATGCCAGGCCTGAGCTGAGTCTGGAGGGGACAAGATGGAGTAGGGGAGAGAGGCAGCTCTCCCACACACTCACTGGGCCTGGGCTAGGACTGGATCTGGGGGTTCCCAGAATGTGACAGAAATTCCTACTCGGTGGCTGGGTGGGTGGGGTACTACAGAGTGGTGG
>NW_004524625.1:5617436-5635961 GCF_000260255.1 Octodon degus | reverse complement strand
ATAAATGAATAAATAAGAAAGAGGAGCAAGTGCCCCATCGCTTCTCTTCAGGGTGCAGCTTCAGCCCCAAGGGAGGGCTTCACTCTCAGAGCCTAATTACCTCCCACACCATCACCCTGGACTAGGGTTGCAATATATGAAATTATAAAGCACAAACATAGCTGTTTTTAACCAGGAGCAGCCTGGGTTTGGGCTTCACGCTGTCTAAAAGCCTGGTTTCTAGGCTTTCCAGCTGAGTTAGTCCAGAAGTGTTTGGGTCTTTCCCCCAGTGGCACCTGAAGGGACTCTATAAAATTAAGACTACACAAAACCAAATATTGCTAAAAGCTAACCCTGCACTGTGGAAAGAGCTACTCAGAACTCACCGATGGATCACTCAAACACAAATGTGGCAATTGTAAATCCACATCAGCTGCCCAGGAGTCCCACATGCAGGCAGCTGTGCTGACACTCAGCAGCTGGAGACAGCTGTGTCTCCCCTCAGGCCTGCATCCCTCCACTTGCAGGGGAGCATCTGAATGGTGCAGCCTGAGTTCCTCCCTCCTTGAAAATTGTATGATTCTTAGGATAAGTTGATTCCCAAGAAATAGCAATGAATTAAGCACGCATTGAACTGAAGCAGCTATTGTAAAAATCCAGGATTTCATTAGCCCCAGGCAGAAGAGGAGCAGGCTGGGAGCTTCGGTACAGGGTGAAACCTGGGCTTTGTGTACCGGATTAGTGAAAGGGCATGTGTCCTACAGATTAAGTTTAATTCCCGTGTCCAGGACAGCCTTTTCTGAGGCAGCGCTGACCTGTCACACTTGTCTGCAGGCTCAGCCACCCTTCCCCAGTAGCTCAGCCCTCTGTCTTCCTTCAATTTCATTCTGACAACTGCAAAGATGACAGTGGCAAGATGGGTGCAGCCCAGGGAGATAAAAACAATGTGAAATTCAGAGATTGGGAGCTTATCAGCCAAACAGGACATGGGATATAAAAAGTAATCAACCTAAAGCTCTTATCAAAATCTCTCCCAGGAAAAGGTTTTAAAATGCTGTCATTGCTCAAGGAAAAATTATGGGATTATTATAAAGGAATTTCGTTCGCTGTGTTTTCTGTACACAGACAATGCTCTTACCATGCCAGAGGCTGCAGGTAGTTAGTCTTAAACACTGTGTGTGAAGATTCTAGGCATCACATTATTTGCAGTTAAGACACGAGCGGTATGCCAAGAAGGCCACCACCATTGCAGTGACTGCGATGCTCCGCATGGTCCTTTTAGACATAGCGGAAATGTTATATCCGTTGTTCATGTGTTTCCCTCCATAGTTCCGTTGTGTCGGCTGTTGCTTTACCATTTCCGTTTTGCAGTTGGGAAACCAAAACTCAGAGCAGCTGTCCAAGGACCAGAATAAAAGGTCAGAACCAAGATTCCAATCAGGCCATGCACCTCGAAAGCCAAGGAAGTACTTAGGCAAATGAGAAACGTCCAGGTCTGATTCTCTTCCAGCGCTGTAATAAGATCCAAAGTGCACCATGTCAGTCCTTGTGGGGAGCACAGTATAAAAGAGGACATTGGAGACTCCCTTCTACCAGAGGAAGGGCCCAGAGGTGAGCTCTGGAACCAAGAGGAGGCAGACAGACAGCCAGGGACTGAGGAAGTGAGGCACGTCTGTGCAGCCTCCAAGAGACACAAGTTCCTACCCGTCACTTATCTGTCTCCCCATCTTCAAAATGTTGCTCTGTGGTGGCACAAGCTGGAGTGTGCTATTTAACTTGTGCGTTCAGTGTTTGTCCCTGTGGGACAATATGTCTTCTTTAATTGATCAAGTATTCTGGATACAATGTGTTCAAGGAAAGCTAGCTTGAAATTTTTCATAACTACCTGCTGGAAAACCTGTCTGAGTGGTTCACTAGGGGAAAATAACCATACATAGAGTAGCACCTTGAATGGTCTCTTTCGCATAAAAAAGGAAGAAATTCAAGTTAAGTTGCTGTGCCAGACCAGATGGGCTTCACCACCAGTCCTGTAGCAGAAGCAGGCCTGGGCTCCAGGCCTGACGCCCCCAAAGGCTCTTCCTGGCCTGCTGCAGCCCCTAAATTGCCGTGGTCAGGAGAGAGGGTGGTGTTACTCAGCTAGCCCTGAGACTCAGCAGAGAGAAAGGAAGGCGCCAGGTGGACAATTTTGATGGAAAGGGGTGATGCTGATAAGGCTAGATGACAGTAAACTTCAGAATTATATAAAACACCAGGACTCGATCGTAATTTTTACATCAGCTGATTTAAAAAGAACCCGTCAGCATGCATGTGATGAGCAGTGTCAGAGAGACAGGACCGGCCACGCCACTTTCTGGTTGTTAACAGCTCCCGGTGTTGTCCAGATACACCGCAGTTAGTACCGCAGCTCTTGCCCACAGTTCTCGTTCCATGGCTTCCTTCGCTTGTCATCAGCCGTGGTCCAAAACATTAAGTAGAAATTTCCAGAAATAAATCCCTGAGTTTTAAATTGCATGTCATCCTTAGTGATACAATTTTACACCCTGTCATTCTATCTTGCTCAAGACAAGCACCATCCCTTGGTCCAGCAAATCTATACTGTATACACTAATTTGTGAAATTATAAAATTATGAATTAAATTGCTATATGTGTTTAAAACAAAATATATATGAGGTTGGTACTGTCTGTGTTTATTTACCTCTTGGAGGCCTGGGACACATCCCCCATGGAGTGGGGGTGTTACTATTTATATTGATTTTTATAAACAAAAGAATGCAATGTCTGCCCCCAGAATTAACTGGACAGGGTAATAGCCTGTGGGAAGGGAGCTGCCGGCCCCAACCCTGTGAGCCATGAGCCGGTAGACTGGCAACCCTAGCCGTCAGCACCAGGATGGAAGGCTGAACACAGCTGTGCTGGCACTCTGTGAAGCCGTCTCGCTTAGGCCAGTTACCTAGTTTTGGACACTGGGGAGAATGCCCTCTCCCGACGTCCTACCCCTCCTCATTCTGCTCCTCTTTGGAGAAGAGGCAGAGCTGGCAAGGTATAGGCAGCACCAGAAGGAGCCCGGCAGCCTCAGCAGCCAGGGTGTGGTCCTGCCGTCTGGAACATTGCTCAGCCTTCGGGAAGCAGGCAGCCAGCTGCGAAACAGAAGCTCAGAATGAGCAGCACCCAAAGGTGCGTCCTGGGGCCAGGGTGGCAGGGCCCTTGTCTGTACTCAGCGGGCTGTGGCAGGAGAGGCAGGACCCGCAGCCTGGGAGGCAGCCCTCCCAGAGCCTTTGCCTAAGGAGCCAGAGGCTTCCAGGGACTTGGTCAGGCTGGCCTTGCATCAGGGAGCCTCCAAAGTGGGATTTAGGACCTTGGCTTGGGTCTTGGTGACCATGATTCATCTCAGAAGCTAAAATAGTCATGCCAAAGAATCGTCTCCATTCTCGGGTTGGCCTCTTCCAGCAAAGCTCGGCCAGCCTACTCCCCCAGCCCCGGGGTACAGCGTGGCCCCGCGCCTCTGCCTGCCGCACGCACCGCTCGTGCTCAGACTGGCCATGCTGCAGCAGTCTTATTGGTTGTCTCCCCGCCAGACCCAGCAGGCTTTGAGGTTCACTGAGGCTTCTCTCCGCAGCACAGGTTCTGGCGGGCAGAGCTGAGGGCGCAGCAGGCAACGGCCCGCAGACCGCACCCAGACGCCGCCGCCTGGCCTTTAGCACATTCTCGGTGCGCAGCTGAGCTGTCTACGCCCACGCTGCGCACCACCACAGCACAGCTACGCATCCGATAGAGCCACGCGCTTGGCTCACAAAAGCTAAGCTGGCGATTCCTCATGTGTCAGTTCACTAGGGCTAGCATAACAAAGTGACACAGACAGGGTGCCTGGCTTGCTTATTTCCTTGAAATTCTGGAGGCTGGAAGCCCAAGACCAAGGACCCTGCGGAGGCAGGGGGAGGGGGTCACGGGGATGCAGGGGGGGTCTCTCGATCCTCCCTCACTCAGTATCCTTCTGAGTGTGTCTAGGCTTCAGTCTCCTCTTTCCTAAAGACTCCTGCCCGTAGGATCAAAGAGTGCTGTTCTACCAGTCCCATCCTCACACACTCAGTGTCCGGGATGCCAGGCTAGGCGAGAAGCCTAAGAACTTTGGGAGGACTCGGTGGTCCCCTAGTGCCTGATACAGACCCATAAGCCTGGTACCATTGCAGCGGCTGTGCCCTTTCAGCCAGTCTGCACTGAATGCGTAGCTTGTGCTCCCACTTCCTTGGCCTTCACCATCTCCCCCACACCACGCTTAAAGCTACAGAAGCTCGGAGAGCAATTGCACAGCAATGGAAACGAAAAGCTGCTTGCTTAAGCTTTTTCCAGCATCCATTCACAGGGGGCTGGAAAACCCTTACACCTGCAGTTGTGTTCTTTCATGGTTGGGGATGTATCTGCGTGGTACATTCCCCATCAGAAAACCAGCACTGCTCCTCTTGCATTTACATATTGACACCAGAAGTGTGGAAGCTGAGAACGAAAGGCACAGAGCCATGTGGAAATGCCGTCACAGCACATGGCGCCCAGACTCCGATGCAGAGGGTGTGATGTGATTCTTACGCATCCGAGCTGTGAAATGCCAACCCCTCCAGGAAAGTCGGGTGCCTGTCCTCCCTGATGAGTTCAGATTGGAGCCTCAAAGTGCACATTTCCAAGGCTTGGCAGGAAGCTAGGCAAATACACAAGCACGAGATGCACAGTGAAATGCAGCGAGGGGTGTGCACACAAAGGTGGACCCACAGGCAGCGTCAGCACTCGAGGACAATTGTCTGACTCAAGAGAGTCCTTGACTTGCCACTTGAGAGGCAAGGGGGCCCAGACGTGCTTGATGGCCATGCACGTCCTTGCTTCTGTTCTTGAAAGCAACCTGGGCCACCTGGCATGATCTACTCGTTCCCACTGCTGTCCGCTCCTATGAAGATCAAGGGCATTGTGCAGAGCACTGGCTCCTGAGGGCTCCTGGTGAATGGTAATTCTCCCCCTGTAGCACCCCTGGACACCGCAGGCTCACCCGTGCCCACATGTACTTCCCCACTTGCTGTGCTGTACCTAGACATGTAGTGAATGTTCCCTGCTCCCTGCTCCCTGCTCCCTGCTCCCTGCCATCGTAGCCTCTCGTCATTTACCCTGGGGTCTCGCCAACACCAGGAAAAGCTGCCTAGTCTTCCACAACTCAACTTGATGTCTCTTTTGAAGTGGTTGTTGATTCTGCCCTTCTTGGCCGTGTTCTTCTATGTCTGTGGATTTCCAAAGCCTAGCAAACTACAGACCAAGTGATTCTGGACTGCCTGTTCCCCGGGCTTCTTGGACATAGCTTGACTATACCAAGCAGCATCTTTGCATATTCAAAGACAGCAGTCTTTTGTGCTGAAATAAGAAATGAGTCTGAGGCTTTCCTAGCTCAAGAACCTGGAGCTGGCTTGACAAGTGGAGATTTTTCTTTCCATTCCTGACCTGTGATTTAATAGTGGAATCAAAAAATGTGTTAGAGTGAGATGGGGTGCTCAGCCTCCAGGTACGTCTTGTGCCTTTACAGAAGTGCTGTCTACTGCAGGTGCAGAAGTTGGCTCCACTTCACTGTGCTGCTCTTTAATTTTCCCAGTAACTGCAAGAGTTTGTGTCACTATCTCCTTGGGGTGTCACACAGCTCAGCATTTAGGAACTGGTCTTTGAAGTCACACAATATGGGGGGGCGTTGTACCCTGCCCAATGTGTATTGGGGGCCTTGCTTTAGGTAACTTGGTCACCCTATGCTTTCATTTCTAAATCTGAACAATGGGGATAAAACAAGAATCAAACTTACAGGGTTGTGTGAAAACAAATGAAATTATGGACACTATAAAACCCACAAGATGCTACAGATAAGAGACTTGGTACAGCAGATGCTCAGTAAAAACAGCTATTGTCAGTCCCCGCCTTATACATGATAGGCAAAGACTGAGTATGGCCTTCTCCAGTGACCCTCATGAGCTCCCTGAACTCCACCTTAGGAAACACTCCTTAGCCACCAGGCCCACAAGGAAGGCCATGGGTGGGAAAGGAACACTCCCTAGCCATGCTCAAAGAATGTGGGAAAGTACAAGTTTTCATCCTATGAATGGGGTAGTGAAGTGTTTTTTCTTCCAATTATCAGTAAGGAAGCTCCCTGCAGTGCAATATTATGTCCTCCAATGGTGTCCTGTCTTCAGGAATTAGGGAGCCAAGAGGAGCCTTATTTATATTGTCTGCTTCGGATCAAGAAGCACAGAAGCAGGGCAGCCTGTAAGTGCAGTTTACGTGGGGGAGTCCTCGTTTCTCTCGTCATTCCAGTGCATAGTAACATTTCTTTCCATTTCAAAACTCTCCAGGGAGGCCTATTAATTATATGGACCCAATTTTTATTGGAATAAACAAGTGTCTGGGTATTCTAGACATCTGTGTTCAAATCCTGCCTCCACCACATAGTAGTTCTGTGTCTGGGTGAATTCACTCCATTCCTCTTTTGTAACTTCAATGTAATGCCATGAGCTTCCCAGGAATTGTGGAGACTCAAAAGCTGATCGAAGTATGGGAGATACAATACGCATTAGGCAGCCCACAAGGTGAGCTCCCATTCACCTGCTCAGCCCCTTCTCCCTTTACCCATCTGGCTGAAGAATGTAGACCCGTATTTCATAGTCCTCCAAGTACCTCTTTTGGCCATCCACTCATTTAATTCAATTCAATATGTTTGAACAAAGATCTATGTACTATGAGTAATTTTCACAAATACATCTCATAGAGGGCATCCTTTAAGAAGCTCGGCAGAGGAAAATGCAAAAGGCCATGGGTTTTGGGGAAAGGGTTCCCTCTGGTTGGTTGGGATTTCAGAATAATATAACATCTGGAGGAGATTTTCAAATGATGGTTATGACTACAGCAGGCACAACTCAAGAAGAAAATTCCAGACACAGACAGCAGCATGAGGACAAGGTACTGTGCCGTGCACCCCAAATGTAATAATGTTGAGTAAACTGGAAATAGATTGTAGAAGGTCACGAAACTAGAAGTAACTACAGGGAGCCCTGGAGGTAGGGGAAAGGAAGTCTGGCCTCACCATTGCCAAGCAGTCAGAACAGCCCTCTGGCTCCTTTTGAAGGGAACCAATTGCAGGCAGTAAGCAGAGGCAGGGTGCCTAGTTCAGAAAGTATTATGCAAGCATTGTTTAGCCATTTTTCTTAGAAAGAGTTCAGTTCAACTGGTCCTAATTGTCCCCTAATTCTTCAAAGCTAACAAATCAAATATCTTGTAGCAGAAACGTGTATTTATAAATTTCTCCATTTCTCATTATCCATCTTAGATGAAATTTCATTTATTTTGTCCAATTTTTGTTCATAGAGCCAAGTGGATTGCTAGCAAGTTGGTTAAGTAAAGCTTCAAAGAGTTCACAGATCTCTGAACTCCAGGATCACATATGTTATATAATAAAGACTATGCCTTTTATGTCTGTAAGAATCAGAAGTATAATAAAGAAAGAAATGAAAATTACTGAAAGGAAGAACAAAGCAGACAATATTTGAATTAAAATTTGTTAGGCTTACCAGAAGATTTAATTCAACAGGGAAAAAAAGTCAATAAAATTGAAGGTAAGACAACATAAATTTTCCAAAATGAATCACAGAAATAATATAAGCTATAAAAATAATGTGGATTCAAAAGACAAGATGCAGACATGATATCTTGTCTAGACAATATTAATACAAACTTTTATTCTCGATGAACTAAGAGAAAGTAGTTGTATACAGTAGTTGTATATCTATTCTAACTTTCTTGTATATACATATATTTTTTCTCTCTTTTTTGCACAACAAAACAGTCCTTTACTTACACTTTTGAGAAGTTCGTAAGGTATGACATGAGGTTGCCTAGCAACCAACTGATAGCTGACCTTAACCAGACAGGATATTCATCTCAAGCATGAGGTGTCTTGTTTCTTTAGGCACTGGGCTAAGTCCAACCTACACATATTTGATTGATTTCCTAGCTTCATGGCTCCTTTTTTCATTTCGTTTTGTCAGAGGTGAGTGTTCCACCGCAATTAGAGAAGCTGTCCTTGAAAGGACCTTTTCATACTCGCAGCCAGTCTACTATGAAGGCAACAATATGCAATGTATTAATTATTGTAACCATCCTACTAACCTGTTTTGAGTTGTTTCATTGCTATTTTATCTTTTTTTCTCATTAAAATGAATAAAAAACAAAAATTAAAAAAGATAATACTGACAGTTACCATATACCTTGACTTAATATCTCATATTGTTATCATCTTATATATCACCACTAGTAAAAAAAAATAGTGTGGAGACTTAACAACCTCTATAATATCAATTAATTTAACATACATGTAAACTAAAGTCTCAGAAATAAGTTAGAAAAAGGAAGCACAAAACAACTAATATTATAATAGCTTTAAATTTTCCAAATCCAAAAATTATACATATCCTCAAAAGAAACACAAACAACATCATACCAATGCACACAGTAACTGGACTATTAAGATAAAAAGAAGAGAAAATTTTAAAGTTAGTGAAAGAAAATGGACTACACGCAGATGAACAAGATGAGAAGTTCTGCAGACTTTCCACCAGTTGCAATGCCAGCTGGGAGGAAATGGAATAATGTCTTCACTGTGCTGAAGTAGAAGCAGGCTGCCGGCGCAGCACCCCACTGGCACTGCGCTGCCCAGCTTCAGGCAGCTGAGCCCTCCCTTACCGAATCACCCCTCTCACCGTAATACTTCCACAGGAGTGCAGGATGGCTGCCCAAGCCTCAGTCAAAAGTCTTAGTAAAACAGAAAGAAAAGCAGTGTCCACTCCTTAAGGTACTTCCTCTAAGTAGCACACCAACATGTGTGGAACTCAGATACAAAGCCACACCCAAAGGCAAGAAAGTGTAGCCTCCAAGTGCAGTGGCCATGTGCTGAGACCAAAGCCTGAGCCCTGTTACCGAGGAAGCTGGAGAGCATAGATAGTAATGGGTAACTAACAACTTCTGTCATGAATGTTAGCAAACTCAATAAATATCAGTTCCCTTGTGTTCTTGGTGCTGCTATTAGCAACATGTGTAACTCTGAGTCATCAGCAGATCCTTGTGCAGATGAAATGCAGGAGCAGGAGCAGGTGCCCTGCAGGATCCCTCCACCCTGACTATGCTCCTTGCTCACGTCTCGTGGGACTCTACTAGGAGATCTTCTCCTAGTAGACAAACTGAGGCTGGTGGATGTCCTTTTGTTGGATCTGGAGCCAGCTCACTGTCCTACAGCCCAGATCGGGTCTGTCACCTACTTTTGGAAATAAAGTTTTATTGAAATACAGTCACCTCCATTCAATTACATGTTACCCATAGCGTTTCTCCGGCAACAATGGCAGCGTTGTGTAGCTGGTAGAGTGACAAGACCCCAAAGATTGAAATACGTGCTCTGTGGTGCTGTGGAAGAAAGTGTGCCAATCCTTGCATTAGGCAAATGAACGAGTGCATGTGACCAACAAGCTTAAGGAACTTCTCTGTCTTTCTGCCATTCACTCCTTTCTAGCCTATTTTGTATCTTCTATAAACACAGTATGGTATTAATTTCCAAGAAGTTGGTGAGAAACAAATGTGAATGCTCTGCCAAAACAACAAATGGCTGAGTACTTTCTCACTTCTTGGAAAAGCTTCCATTTGCCCTTGAAAAATCAGGTTTTAAACACAGTAAGCTTCCTCCTCAGGAATTATACTGGAAAAAAAATGCTTTGGAACATATCCCAAAAACAGTGAGAATATAAGAGATAAAATCCTGGCAAAACTTCTCAGAATAGTTTTGCATTTGTAGAACATGTTCTCATATCAAGGAAAAGGATTACAACCCAGGGAGAGCTTTTTCTGAAAGAAGAGGAAGCCAGGCAAGGTCTGTCTGCAACTCAAGACTAAAGAAAATCACCAGATAAGGACTGGCTTTTCAAATAGGCCACGGGAAGTGCAAACTACACAAAATAAAAGAGTATGTGGCAAACCTGGGCCTGACCCATGGTGGGAGAGGCCCCATGGATAGGGTGCCTAGTGGCCCAGATGTCCAGGGTTGGAAAATGGTGGTTGTCCAAACCACTGGAGAGGAAGGCTTCGTCAGTGCTTCTCGGGTGATGATGCATGGAGGCCATCTCCCAGGGCAAGGTCCTGAAAATAATCGATCACCTTATCCTTCTCAGCAGGTGGAGAGCTTGAATCAGAAACCATAAAAAAGAGACTTTCCTTTAACTAACGTCAGGAAATCAGGCATTTGGGTGGACCTCAGAGACCACACAGAAAGCTGGATTTCACCCTCAGCAGTCAGACTGCCCTGCTCAAGGCTCTTCACTCCTAGACACGAGGTGAAGTCTAACACTCCACCACTGGCCCTTGTTTCCCAATGTACAGATGCAAACCATAGCTGTCCTGCAAGGTTGCCAAGCCTACCCTGGGAAACAGTAAGAGGGTGCGAATCACACGCGGATCTTAGGGGAGAGCCCTCACCATGAGGCATTTCCCAGCGGCAGAGGGAGAGGGGCACTCACTCCTGATATCGCTATGTAAACATATACCCACGGTGTCCAATGCTCCTCAGGGTCATGCCCTGTGCTGACCTCTTGACTGGTGGCTTTTTGCTCTGATGTCGCCATACTTCATATACTGTCTTTATTCAAATCTCTGCTCAAATCTTATGTTTTCAGAGATGCCATCAGTGACCTAAACAAAGACCTCCCTCCAGGCCTCCCCTTCTTTCCCTTTAGTCTGCTTGCCTTTCACCAAAGCACCCACTGCTTCCTAGTGTACATGCATGTGTTTCTTATCCAGCTCAACCTAGAACAGCATTAGCTCCATGAGGCTATAGACTTTTCTTTGTTATCCAGTGTCTCTGCACCTAGAAGTAATCTGAAATATAGTGAACATGAAGTAATTTTCTATTAGTAAAAAAATTTTGAATGAATATAATCCAACCATCTGCAGGAGAAAAGAAGAAATTCTCTTCCGGTTCTCCACAACAGCACAGGATCAAGGTGAGAAGGAGAACCCCATGCAGGTACTTCGAATCTGTAAACTCTGCCTTAATATTTGTGTCAGGGAGAGTGGAGACAGATAGACGTGGGCAGCAAGGTACTAGAGCAGCTCACAGGCCAGACTCCTGGGTTTTCTAAAGCTAGATACACCGTCAGGTCCCTTGGCATCAGGAGAAATGAGAAGATCACTGTCCACTGCAGTCCGAGGGGCGAAGGCAGATGAAATCCTGCAGAAAGACCTAAATGTGTGAGAGTATGAATTAAGGAAAAATAACTTCTCTGATACTGGAAACTTCAGTTTTAAAATCCAGGAACACATCAATCTGGGCATCAAATATGACCCAAGCATTGGTATCTATGGCCTGGACTTCTATGTGATGCTGGGTAAGCTAGGTTTCAGCGTCACAGGCAAGAAGCGCAGGATAGGCTGCACTGCGGCTGAACACAGAACCAGCCAAGAGGAGGCTGTGCATGGTTCCAGCAGAAGTGTGATGGGGTCATCCTTCCTAGTGAATAAATCCCTGTTTCTGTTCAGAAGACCAATAAAATGTTTTCAGTGAAAAAAAAAAAAAAAGAAGAAGAAGAAGAAATGATTGTGTCTTTAAAAATAGGCAATCAGCATAGGAATCAAAGTTAGCATGTACATAGGCCCTGCACAGCCACGCTTATTGTGATATGATCCGCAATAGCCGAGGTCAGATGCCTAAAGAAAGTGGCATGTCATGCGGCCAGAAAGAGGAATTAAATTATGCCATCGGTAGGAAAATAGATAGAACTAGAGATCTTCGTGTTAGGTGAAATAAGCCAGACACGAAAGGCCAAGTATTCCCTATTTCTCTAATACATGGAATTTTTTAAAAGGAGGGATAAAAGAGGTAAGGTGACAATTATTACAGAAGAGGAGGAGAATCAGGAGAGGAAGGGGTGTGGAGGAGGGGTGGGCATAATGCAGTACCACCCTCATTCGCGATAACTTTTACTTGCAATCTGGTTTGCACACAGAAGCATTTGGCAGAGTTTTGTTTGAGTTTTCAAGTTCTGCATCAGGCGACAAACACGGCCGTGCCCGTCTTCCCCACACAAATATAAACATGTCCACCTTGTCCAAAATTCTAGGACACATTAAGTTCATGAGCCACATAAAATTAATTGTCACTAATAAAAATGTCTCAAATAGGCCACCAGTCAAACGATAATAGAAAAGCAAATATACTTAAATAAAATAGTCAAATAGTAATGGTAAAAAAGAGAAATAATTACCCTAGAAAACTTAGGTTATGGGCACTATTGCAGCAGAAAATGTGCCGTAGCCCTACCAATCTCGCCTGCCAAGGCCATAAAAGAAAGGAAAAGCAGCAATGATCCAAAAAAACTTTTCTGAAGAAAAAAGTCCATCATAAATCACCAATTTTCAAATACCGTAATAAGATTTCTATCCAATAAAGCCTTACCAAGAGTCACAATAAGATAAGCAAGGAAAAGTCTACTTAGTTCTCACTTGTTTTTAAGTTCCAAAAGTGACAGTAACTCATCAAGCCAGGTTGTAGAGTTAGAACCTTAAGTCAACCTTCGTATTAATTTTATTTCTCTATGTTGTACCATCCTGCTGGGCTCTGAAGCAGCCCGTTTGCACACGTAAGTAGCTGTGGGCAGCACATTTTTAATGGCTTGCCTTGCAGTCTCAGGACACTCTTCAAATCAACCAATCTGCTTTAAAGGAGAGCACAGGATTTTTTTTTTTTTTAATTACTAATGACCTCCAACAACACCTTGATTTTTGTTAACAAGAGGATAAAGGAGAGAAAAGGAGAATTCAGAAGCTACAGCAAACAACAAAACTGTTCCTAATTCAATAATGCCACAGAACAAAACATTTCAAATGTGGCTGCTATTTTTTCCTCCGGCCCATTGTGTGAGAGCAGGAGCCTGCCAAGAATAGAGGCACCTGAGCCCGGCCAAAAATAGCTCGGCCAACCTGGACACCACGCGCTGCAAGGGTGACCACACTCGCGTGAGCGTGAGATACAGCGTGACTTTCAAAAGCCAAAAAGAAAATGCAGAGGTCTGACTACCTGCCTCATCAATGTCACCTAGGCAGGAACCTCAGATAACACACGAAAACTCCGGCAGACGAGGACCCCGCCCCTCGGGCTCCGTGCGCTGCGGGCGAGTGTTTCCCACGCACGCCGTGCGCCCACACACGCACCTGCTTGACATTTCTTTTCGCAGTTGAGATCTCTGATTCAACTGGGATCTATTGTCATGGAAGGAATGGGGATGAGCCCACCTTTGTTTTTGTGCTGACGGCTAGATATCTGTCCCCGAATGAGCACGTTCTATTTCCAAGATTCCTTTTTCCTGTTTCATAAGAAAGACTTTTCTGATTCCAATCAAGCACGCGTAGGGCATCTGGGCAGCTCTGGAGAATCAGGAGCTTTCAAGTTAGCTCTACACCAGTGCACTTCAGTCAAATCCAACGCTGCTGTGGCAGAGACCCTGCATTCGGTGGTCTGGGTACCGCGGAGCTGAGCGCCTCCCAATCCCCTTGCGGCTCAGCGCAGGAGCCCTGACCTCCGCATCCTGCCCAGAGCTCACGCAGGCTCTTTGGAGAATTCTCGGGACAAGAAGCTTGCTCCCTAAAAGCACGGCCTATTCTGTCATTGGGCACAAAACCACCATGTATTTGCACCTTTGAGTTCTACAGTTGGTCAAAGTCTGTCACTCACAAGCACACAGAACAGGCTTCCTGCCTTCCATACAATCACCTTCTTGAACACAGGCAATGCCGTCCCTTGGTCGTCTCTGATTCAGTCTTAACCGCTAGTTCATTCAAAGAAAACCAAAATCCCAAAAGACACGGGCAGAACTTGTAGGATTAGATGTTCATATCGGAAATAGTGCTAAATTTAGGGAGAAGGTAGCAATTTGAGTCCCGACTTGGACTGACCAGCTGAAGTCCCTGGGCCTCTGTTTGCTTACCTACAAAACATGCGTGATCATCATTATGACAGTTCTGTACACTGAAAGAGACTGATACTGGTAACTCCAGCACCAGTCAGCTGAGAGCAGAGAGCAAGGCTTTGCCCTGGGGGCTGCAAAGGTGCAGGTCCTTACACAAATCCTGCTCCACCTCAAGCCCAGGAAACCAGTGTCTGGGCGGGGAACTCCCCAGCTAGAATTTCATCACTGTGTTTTGGTATATAGTAAAATGCCTGCGTGGCACAGAAATTCAGTTTCCTTTCCCTGCTGTCAACCTCACTTTCTATCCACACACTGGTGGCAATCATCAAGGCTGATAGGAAAGCATCCTCATCCTTCCTGGTCTAACTCAGAGGAAAATGCAAGGCTGGGGAAGCAGGTCAACATGCAAGGGTTTTTGGGTTTTTTTGTTTCAAGAATCAAACTCAGGACCTTACGCTTGCCAGGCAGGCGCTGAGCCACTGAACTCTATCCCCAGCTCGGAGTACAAGTCAAGATGAAATATACACGTCCTCCTGCTAGCTTGTTCAGAGGAAGGCAGTTTTGCTCCAACAGGCAAGGAAATAAATAGATGTGGGCTGCTTTGTTAGGTCTACTGTCTTGTTTGCAAATAAGAGGATTCGTAAACTCAGTGAGACCATTGAAGTCTGAGAAAAGGAAATTGCCATGAAGTTCTGGAAGGTTCTCCACATGCACATCAGCATCTGAGAGACTCAGTGGGCTTGAACAGTGTAGTAGGTGTTTCCTGGTACTGGGGCTTATGAATATTTAAAGGTAATAAATGTCACACAAAATGTTTAACGATCTTGTTTACATGTAAAAGACCTTGAGAAGGGTCTGTTAGAAATGAAGCTGAAGCCAATTTCAAAATCTCTTTCTTCTTCTGTTTTCTTTTGAGGACCAGTAGGTGTCCTTTAATACCGTGAGGATTTAGGGAACACTGTGTCCTCAATTACAAAAGTGTACAAACAGATGTTGGAATTTGTACCTCAGAGTTCTAGAGCTCTCAAAATGACCTTTTTTTTTCCCCACTGATGAAAAAAGAAGGGCCAGGGAGCTGGCTCAATAGAATAAGTGCTTGCCTGGCAAGCGCAAGGGCCTGAGTTCAATCCCTGGTTCCACCAAAAAAAAAAGAAAGAAAAAAGAAAACTTTAGAAGGAAATTCCCCCTCCTCCAACTCCATCACTTTTCGGTTTTCTGGAATTCATCAAGCCCCAAATAGAACCCAGCAAAGCTGATGACTACGGCGAAGGAACCGCAGGCTTTGACTGGTATTCACAGACAAGTCCTTCCTCTTCCCTGAGTCTTAGCACTCCTTGCTTGTAACCTGCCTCTCAGGGGAGCTGCGAGGTTCAACTGGCATAAACGGACTGAGGAATGATGTAAAATAGCTGGGACACAGATGCTTGCTACACGGTAGTTATCACATTGTATTTTATTTTTATTAGGCTATGTTTGCAGTTCATAATAACATTCATTACAAGAAGTTGGTATACACACACAACAAATCTTAACTCTTTTGGTCACCCCCCGCCCTTTCTTGGCTGCAGCGTGTTTTGTATAAGACCAACGTTCCAGCCAGTAAGACTTGTAACTGAGTGTGATGGCACATGCCTGCAATCAATCCCAGCACTCAGGAAGCTGAGGTAGGCAGATCGCCAAGAGCTTGCAGTCTTCCAGGCTACACAGTGAGATCAAGTTTGGCCTGGACTACACAGTGAGGCCCTGTCTAAAAACACCACAGAGGGAGGCAGAGGGGAAGGAGAGGGAGAAAGGCGATGAAGCAGCCAGCTCTGCAGACAGCCAGTGAACTGGGTTTTCAGATCCGCAGCTGGTCGTCCGGGTAGAAGGCTTTATCATCTATTAATTATCTGCCATGCAACCATGATTGTTCCTCCCTGGGTGAAGAGCTCAGTGTTCGCAGAGGGAAGAATGCTGGACTTGGGTCTGAAAACCAGATTTCAAGGTCTTTGCCATTGTCTGACTGAGTTTCCCTTGACCATGTTCCTCCCTGTACACACTGGGAATGGGAATGATGCCCTTCTTCTTGACGGAAGAGCAGCCAGAGAGATAGCTCAGCAGACTAAAGTGCTTGCTTAGGCAAGCTTAGTCAAGCACAGGGATCATGGTTCGATCCCTGGCACCACCTGCCATGCCAGCCCCACCCCTAGAGCAGGCTGAGCCAGCCAGAGTCCTGTGGTGGTGGTACATGCCTGTAATCCCAGTGCTAGGAAGGCTGAAAGCAGGAGGACCACCAGAAGTCTGAGTTGCATAGTGAGACCCTGCAACAACCAAATACATTAAAAAAAAAAAAAAGAGTTGATAGAAGAATCCAATAAGAAACCTGCCTACACCAGGAAGGGTTGCTGTTTTAGTTTTTTTATTACTGCCAAAAAAGTTACCCCCAGGCCTCCTGACTTTGAGAAACAAGGCACACTGTCCCAGAGCATCTATGATTTAATGTAGCCCAGTGGCTCAGGGCCTCCTGCAAGCTGCGAAGAAGGGAGGAAGGCCCTCCAGGGGCTGGGGAGCAAGAAGCCAGGATCACCAAGAGCTATCGGAGAAGCCCCACCACATCGCCCAGAAATGGGGACTCGTTGCTTGCATCTTATTGCAAGCGCACCAGTTTTCCTCCATGCAAAGCTTGACCTTCTCTATCTCATTCTCATGTGGACAACTTTGTCCTAAGAGACTGAACTATCCAAGTAGCTCTCTTACCTTTTTAAACTTCACCTTGTTCCACCAGAAGCCTTACAGTGAGAACACATACTACACTATGAAAGCCAAGCATAATAAAATAGAAAGCATTCTGGAACATATATAAAGGCTAAAAGTAAAAACCGTGACTAGAAAAAGATATTAATGCCAAGAGAATCTACAAAGATCTCTCATCTGGCTGAGTTTCTTGACAACCAAAACCAAAAAGGGGACCTCCTGATTACATGGTCTTCCCATCAGAGGAGGAAGCAAAGCCAGTCCTTGAGCGGCAGAAGGTAGTTAAGTATTTGTTCGCAGCTAGCGCTTTGTTTTTAAAATTGCTTATCAGGTTCCCCAGTGATGCTGGGAATAATGACTTTAACAATTTCCCTGCAGAAAATAGTTTTATTAGGCAATTTTTGTATCATTTTCTAATAAAAACCTAAAGCATAGCTGCCAAATGCAAAAAATAAAATAATAATAATAATAATAATAATAATAATAATAATAATACAATGCAATTGTAGAGCCCTCTGATGCTTGGCTTAATCCTTAGAATACCTGCAATGTCCAAGGCTTACTTGAAGGCCAAACCCACATCACTGCTAATGGCTGCCCAAGGAGCTAGAGGGGAAAGGACCCTGAGCTCCTATCTACACTCCGTGGGAAAGAACATGGCAAGCAGTGACATCCGATAGAGCTCAGGAAGGAGGGGAAATAGTCGAGACTCTGTTTCCTAACCCTGGTCCAGGCCAGAAAGCATCAAGTTCCTTTTGACCAGAGCATGTTAATGTGCATCCAAAGATATCTCTGTCTTATGTTTGTCTTCTTCCTGGGCAACAAAGAATTAAGAAAATAAGAATAATGACAACAAAGAATTAAAAGAATAAGAATAATGACCAAAGCAAAACAAACATTACTTAGATAGTATCAATACAATCAATAAAAACCAACCACGCTTACTAAAGCTCCATCTCATCAACTCTAAAATGTCGCCAATTGTAGCCCTGACTATTGTTATATGCATATAGCTTAAAGCTGACAAACACAAAATGGATCCAATAAATTCTGACACAGTAGTTTCTTAATATCTGTGCCTCTTAGAAATAAGGCACAGTTTGGTTGTTGACTTAGGCACTTGCTCAGATGCCTCACACCAGCAAATTAGAGGAGGACAGGATTATTTTGGCTTGCAGTTTGCAGAGGTTTCAGTCCATAGTCGGGCAGCTCCCAGACAGAACAGCATGGCTAAAGGGTCCAGGCAAAGGCGCTCACCTCATGGCCTTCAGAGAGGTCAGGAGGGGGAGATATAACCAGCTCACACTCACAGCAGCCCGCCTCTTCTGGCCGGGACCTCCCTCCTTACAGCAAGCCGGCCGTAAGGATGGCATCATGCTATCCCCACCCCAAGCTTCTGCGTCTGATCCCTCAAGGCTGTAGCAGGCCATCCAGACATAAGTCATAACAACTGGCAAAAGAACACCTGCAGCTGACCCTTGCATCCAGCTCGAAATGCAGATACTATTCTGTTCACCAAGGAGCACTGTATTTGGGAGACATCACTGGACCTCTTCCGTGTGCACCTCCTTGCTCCCAGTGCTGAAGAGCTAGGAGATGAGGCTCCTCCCCTAGCATCTGGGTATCTTGTCCCACCTTTTTCCCACTTATCTGTTTAATCAACGCCCGCAGTGACCTTGGTCTGGTTCTACTTTTAGTCTCAAAAAGGTGTCACAGACAGAAGGGAGCTAGAGACTGAATCCAGAAATTCTTTTGTTTCAAACTCCAGATTTTCCTCCTCCTCCTCCTCCTCCTCCTCCT
>NW_004524625.1:5596914-5617197 GCF_000260255.1 Octodon degus | reverse complement strand
TTCTTCTTCTTCTTCTTCTTCTTCTTCTTCTTCTTCTTCTTCCCCTTCTTCTCTTCTTCTTCCCCTTCTTCTCTTCTTCTTCCCCTTCTTCTTCTTCCCCTTCTTCTTCCTCTTCTTCCCCTTCTTCCCCTTCTTCCTCTTCTTCCCCTTCTTCCCCTTCTTCATGTATTTGGTTCAGGGTCTCACTACACAGGACTCATAGTGATCCTTCTGTTTTCAGCCTCCCTAACACTGAGATTAGAGGTGTGCACCACCACTCCCAGTCTCAGTGGCCAGTTCAGGGTGCCCAGGGGTCAGGACCAGCATGGCATGTGGTGCCAGGGATGGAACCCCAGTCCCTGCTCTTGTCTAAGAAGATGCTTATTCACTGAGCTATCTCGCTGGCCCTACACATCTTCTTTTAAAATGCTTACTTTTGTCACTCAGATCACATATAGCAAGCTATCCAAATAGCTATTTTTGAAAGCGAAGGCCATATGTCTAATACATCATTTCATCTAGAGCTAAAAGTTTCATGTAGGTGCCCGGTCTGTAGTAGGTAATAAGTCAGGGAGGATGCTGCTATTTCAGCCTCTGAATTCTCTGAAAGTTGTGATTAATCTAAGGATGTCTCCTCCACTGAGCACTGTTAATTAGTTGGACACTTGACGTGGGGACCTCCCAGCAAGGGAGCTGCCTTCCTTGCGCCCCAGCGAGCTTGACGCAGACCTGCTATGCTTCTGGGAATAAGCTCTCACATGTGGGGGGGTCTCTGCTGGTCCAGCAGGGCTCCCTGATCAAGCAGTGTCCTGACAAAGAGCCAGGATGATGGTGTCTGCAAATGCAGAGATAAGGGAAGCCAGTCCTGACAATCCTAGAATGTTCCCAAAAATTCTTCCACATCTGACACCCTCTTAGATAGGTATGTTCTTTCTCCTGTTATTTAAAAGTCCAAACCAAGAAATAACAGTCTGCAAAGGTGCTATCCCCCAAAAATGACCACCTAGAAAAACAATGTACCTCTACCAGCCCTATGTGGGCCATTATGCTGTGGGGCACAACGACAGCTCACGAAAGGGTTCTAGGGGTTGTGTCACCCGATGCCTTCTCCAAGGAAGCACGTGGCCTAACAAAGGAGTGTGAAGCTAAGGAAGGGAATGGGAGTCACTGCAAATCACAGCACAAATTGGCAGTAGCCACTTTACCACCCTGAGGGCTGGAGCCTGGTTTAATTCTTATCAGGATTGTCTCGTGTCTAAAGTGTCCCCTTGCCCTTGCTGAGATAGGCAGGGACGATCAGGACCCAGGTCCCAGTGTTCCCGGAAGTTTGCTGTTGCTGCTGCTACTGCTATTATTTGTTTGTTTCTGCTAAGCAACAGGCCTAGAAAAAGGGGCTTCTATTTAGTAGAGCAGCACAGGATCTTTAGGCCTGGCGAAAGGAGGGTAGCACGGAAGTGGGAGAGAAGATGCTCCCGGCAGAACACGCGCCTTCATCACCTCCACACTGCAAAGCAGGCCATGCTCATAGAGGCCCTGTGACACAGTTTACGGGGAAAGCAGGGTGAATGGGTTCTACCTACCTCATAGTCATATAAAAGAGACACAACGCAGGAAGGGGGAGACGATCCACTTATTGAGTATATTCAGCATAAACTGAGCCTTAAGGGCAGACTTCAGAAACACCTCTTTCTAAGCACCTGCCTGGCAAGTGCAAAGTCCCAAGTTTGATCCCTGGTACAAAAAAAAAAAAAAAAAAAAAGATTCTCTCAGTCTCTTTGTCTCTGTCTCTGTCTCTGTCTCTGTCTGTCTCTCTGTCTGTCTCTCTGTCTCTCTCTCTTTCTGCCTGTCTCTCTGCCTCTCTCTCTCTCTCTCTCTTTCTCTCTCTCTCTCTCTCTCTCTCTCTCTCTCTCTCTCACACACACACACTCGCACCCCAAAGAGACAGAAGCACTTGGGCTCATAGATGGGGTTCAAGCTACCTTAATATGAATGTCAAAAGACAGAGAACCTGCACTGACTCCTCTGTGTTATATGCAAAACCAACTCGAATGCCAACCAGCTGAAGTGTGTGGTAAAGAACGCAGCAGACCATACACTGCGAGCTTGCAGGAATTCAGTTTTGAACTCAACAGAAGGAGTGCTTTGCTCCTCCTGGACCCCGGGATGTGCAGAGGGAGGGAAGTACCCGTGCCTTTTATCCCAAGTGCCACAAGGGCCATTCTGGTAGTTTTCTCTTTTCTGAGAAATGAGGAAGATTTATGAAGTTCAGTGCATGCTTCAGAACTCAGCCTCTGGAGTTGCAGTCTCGGGTTCATGCCCTGCCCCTGGCCCAGGATGCTTGAGCTGCCTAAACCCGGGCCCCCTCTAATCCTTGGGTGACTGTGGTTCTGAGCATCAAGTGAAAAGATGCCATATGCCCCACACAGTATGTGACCCTGATGGCCACGCCTAAGGCCCAGTGCCACAGTGCCAGCTGCTGGCCCTCTGTTAGGCTGACGAATCCTCAAGCTCAGGGCTCTGTGCAGCTGCCCACCTGGAGGCCCCATGCACAGAACTGCCCTTGTGAAACACTTCTCACCCAAGCCAGCCTGCAGGTCCACGGGCTGCCGCCCTCCCCCGCTCATCTGCATTGGGCCTTGATATGATAAACTGCTGTCTGTGTTCTCTGTCCAGCATGTCTCCAGATGTCTGCCACACTCCTCCCTCACAGAAGCCACATGGCTTTCTTGAAGGATGTTTGTCAGTCATGTTCAGGGACCTTCAGTGACAGCCACGCTGAGTCCATATCCAGGCTGTCAAGGCAGACTGTCTCAGACATGCTGGCCCAAACTCATGCATGCATTTTAAAGGTATACCATAATACATTCATAAAAGGAAACTCAGTTTCACTGTTACAGATTATTACTTGATGATTGCTATTGCTGTCATCAAAATAGGCGTTGCCATCCAAGGTCTTGGAGCTTCCCAGGGCTGCTGAAACAGCCTGTTACGAACTCAGTGGTTTAGAAGAACAGCAGGGTTTCCTCTCACAGTGCTGAAGGCTCGAAATCCAAGCCCAGGCATTAGCAGGCCTTGCTCCTTTCCTAGGAAGTGTGAGGGAGAGTCTGCTCCTTGCTTTGCTCTGAGCTGCTGGTGGCAGACGGAAGTGCTGGTGCTGCTTAGTTAGGAGAGGCGCCACTCACCCTCTGCCTCGATTGTCACATTGTGCCTTCCTCCCTGTGTGTCTGTTCACATCAAGAACACCAGTTTTTGCATTACAGCCCAACTTGACCTGCTATGACCTGGAAGGACCTGAACTCCAAAGCAGGTGGCATTCACAGGCCCCGGGTGGACATGGAACTTGGGAGTGCGCACTACTTAAGTTCTGAATTCACAGCAAACATTGAAGGCAGAGGAGATGGAACACCACAAATGTTCGGGACTCTAGAGCCATGAACATTATCTCTGTGGGACCCTCTGTGTGTTTCTCAGGTGAGAGGACTGGGACCTCGTCATCCTCTATGTATGAGTCCTTTGTGTAGGACACGGGTCCTTGTTGCTAGTCTCATGTATTTCTTGCACTTATGCAGTAATTCCGTGGTACTGGAACATGCATTACTATTTACATTTCAGTACGTAAATTCAGTCTTCTCAGTCACGTTTGACACGCTGACCCACTTATAACTAGGAATAAAACAGTTTGCAGTTCCTGCATGTGCTTGGCATAAGGATAGAGTGAGGAACTTTGTGGGATGCACAGCTAGAAGCAGGGCTCTCAGTTTGTGTCAGGCGATACGATTTCCATGCCTCTTCCAAACTTTCCATTCACCCCAAAATCCATACCTCAGAGGAGGATGCACAATGGCCAGGAAAAGCGTAGCATATGAACTTGCATATGAGTTCTTCCCAGTGCTGCCAATATCCGTGTGGCTGTTTGTGCCTTTATGATGTTTGGGGCTCCATTTAATTCACAGCTGTTCATTAAGCAGCTCTGCACACTGGGCAGCAGCCTAGGCACTGAGAGTAACGCAGAGCGCTCTAAAGTGGAGTAAGGTGCAGCCCCTGCCACCGAAGAGCTTGGAATTTTCTAGTGTATTCGTAGTGAGTGATCATTCAAAGCACAAGATGATGGATGTTGTGGAAAAGCGCAAAGTATAGTGCTTTGACAGAAGAGACGATATGATGGATTCCACCTGGGGTGCAGAGAGGTGCTTTCACAGAGCTGCTATTGCGATGGGGGCTCCAAAAGAAACAGCAGCCAGGGGAATGGACACAAGATCCCAAGCAGAGAGAAGAGCAGTGGCACTGGCACCGTGACGTGAAAGCCCACATGAACTTGAGCTGCAGCAGGCTCTCTCACAAGTAGACAAATGGCATGTGTTGGAAGAGATGACAGCAGTGAGAGATGGCGTGTCAGAGCTGAGGCCATTTGTGAGGGCTCCTACCTGCAGGCCAGGACAGACAGGACAGTCCAATCGCATCCAATCCACTGGCATCTCCCCCAGTTCCGCCAGTGAGGGTCTTAAGATTACCATGTGTCTATAATTTTTTCTTTCATCAAAAAAATAGATACTCATGTGTTAAATACAGCATTACTACTGAGATTGAACAAGACAATTTTTCAAATGTTCAATGTGATAAATAATGATTTTAAAAATTGAATTTAGATTTTTTAAAATAAATATTGAGGGCTGGGGTGATAGCTCAGTAGTCTAAGTGCCTGCCAGGCAAAGGCAAGGACCAGAGTTTGAGCGCAGTACCATGTGCCATGCCAGCCCTGACACCCCGGGCATGCCCTGCCAGCCACTGAGTCCGGGCGTAGTGGTGCACACCTGGAGCCCCAGTGCTGGAGAGGCTGAAACGCTGAGCGTCCAAGCTGCACAGTGAGACCCTATACCAAATTAATTAATTAATAATTAAATCAAAATGAAATACACGTTGAGTTATTAGACTGAACAATGATCAGTTGCAAATGTGTTGATTTTCATTCACCAGGCAATCGGAGATAACTGAGGTTTCAAGCAAGATTTGAATGTCAGGCTTGGTGATAGAATGACCCTTCCAAAGGCAAGAGAAGGTTGAGAGGAAAGGCAATGACACCTGGGGATGCTGGGCTGGACAGAGTGGAAATTAGTGGAGGAGAATAGACAGGGAATAGCTCAAAGCCATGAAGTCAGAGGAGCTCTGAGTTTCTGCTCAGGGAAGCCACACTCATTAATGAAAACACAAGATGCAGAAAGAAAAGAAAGCTCTAGAGGGGAGGGAGGGGAGTTCAGTTTTAAGCTTCTTGATACTGGACATCTGAAGATGCCCCGCAGGAGGCTGGCTCACAGTCCACAGCACCTGGGTGGCAGCTCGCGTCTTCGTGGAGTGCACACTCACCATAAGTGTACAGAGAGCAGAGGGACAGGCAGAGCCAGCCTGGGAAGGCAGACACATGGAGCGCAAGAAGCAAGGCCAACAGAACGTCCAACTCTACCACTTAGGGCCTGTGTGCTTCCCATCGTGTGTTAGAACTGAGGGTCTCTTACTCATCCTCCAAGTCCACCTTTTCATGCAAGAATAAGGAAACAGACAGGAAGCATGACTTTTCTTGGGTGACACATCACAAAGGAGCTGTGGCAGGACTAATCCACAGCACCCCAACCTCCCATCCAGGTTCCTTCCACCACTGTGGCCTCTGTCTGGCCTTTGTAGCCAGCATGGAGGGCTCACCAAGGGGACACTCTTCCCCCTGAGGCAGCCTCCCTTCCCTCAGTCTGGCAGAATGACCCGGAGACAGCTTCCCACCAACTAATGGACCAGCAGCAGTTGTCTGCTGTGACTTCTTAATTTCCCCCAAATGTGAGTTGCTGATTCTGGGCCACAGCTTCAGGCAAAAACACATTGCAGTCCCAGCAAGATGCCTGGAAACCAGGGGGAGGCTGATGGGGGCAGGCTGAGGGGACCCGTGTGCCGTCTGTGCCTCCACACGTGAGTCAAGTCTGGGATTTATGAAACCAGAATGAGCAGCCTCATCAGTATGCCCTTCTAATGCATGGAAAATAGACCCTGTTGTTGACCCCACTCTCTTGAGACTCCTGAAGGTCCTGGGTGGGCAAAGAGGCCTTGTGCACTGAGTTCAGAGGGATGGTCCTCCTGAATATGCAGGCCAGAAGGAAGTGAATGGACATTTAGCTACTCATTGCAAAGAAGTGTGCTGCAGTAGGCAATCATTAAAAGATACCAATGTGATGGGACAAAGCCTCCACCGGAAGGGCATGTTTCAAGTGTTTGGTGAAAGCTCAGGGATGGGGGGCTTCTAGTCCCTCTAGCCCCAGCCTCTGGGGACTGGACCCCCCCCAGCCTCTCTGGACACCTTTGCACCCATGCATGTGACGCCCCCATTATCTGAAAAGCGTGCGTGGATTGGTCAGCCCCCACAGTGCACTGGTGACTCCTGCCCCTGCCTTCATGCTTGTCCCTGCAGTAGTCTGCCAGCTCCTGCAGAGCACACTCTGAGCCTAGGACCTCGTGCCCCAAACCCAGGAACATCCTTCTGCTCTTCCTCTCCCACTATCCGCCCTCCATCAGAAGCCCTGGAAGTTCTGCCTTCACCATGTACCCTGCATCTGACCGCCACCATCACCTCCATCTCTGCCAGGCGGGCTGGAGCCACTGCCAGCTCTCTCGGGTCCCCAGCCACTCTGCTTAGTCATCCTAGCCGTCTGCCTGTCACCCACAGTCTGCCCCTCCTCCCCTCGCCCCCTGGAGCAGCAGTGAGCCTTCTGACACCTTCCCGCCCCCATCACCCAGGGCTCTGTCCTGCCCCCACGCCCCCACCTCGGGCTGAGCCTTCTTCAGATACCCACGTGGTTGGCTATGTCTTTCCACTCAGCCAGGTCTCTCACATTGACATCCTCCAGGGGGCTTCCCTGGGCCTTTGTGCAACATCCCTCCTGGCGCTTTCCGTCCCCTCAGCCCACTCAATATTTTCCCTGAGCACTTATCTCCACCAGACATTCTACCTTCGCCTATTTATCACTCCCACTAGAATTTAAATCTGTCCTCTCCAAAGCAGGGCTGCTTCCATTTTGCACACCAGTCTATCTCTACCGTGGCTTCCAAATTGTACTAGTTATACACTGACTGCTCAATAAACCCCTACTACAGCAAGAGAAGAACAGGAAAGGGGAGAGAGAGGGAGAGAGGGAGGAAATAACACATCATTATGGGGGTCAATTTGTCTTCAGGCAGCCCTGAGGAGGCAGGACAAGTGCTGTTCCGACTGCGCACGCGCCCATGAAACCTAGCACAATAGGCCAAGTGTGGCTGATCCCCTTGCAGCACCTAAACTTCTTTGCTCTGCTAATCGCCCTTCATTGTTAGACCGCTTTACAGAGCCAGACGAAACTCATCGTAATCAAAAGTTGCTGCTGAGTGCTCCTTTGTTAGCAACATTGTTTGCTTGCTAATTATTGGACCTTAATTAGTCTTCTGTAAAGCTTTAGACTTTAAGACAGTGCTTCCACATCGTTACCGTGTGACACTCAAAATAACCCCGGGAAGGAAAAAATGAAAGGTTTGGTTTTCTCATTTTTCAGTTGAGGTCATGACGGTTCAGAGAGGTTAAGTGCTTGGTAAAAAGGCTCTCAGCGAGTCATTATTAGAACCTGAATCAGAATCGAAGCATCTGCCTTCAGCATCACACTTCCATTATGCCAGAAATAACTGGATTATCACGTCGCAAAGCAACGTGAGGTCCTCCGTGACGGTTTTCATTTGCTGCCTCCAAATGCCTTGGTAGCATCATTACTGAGAAAGAGGACTTCAAACCAAACCTGACCTACTATTGCAGAGTTAGGAAATAGCCATCTCTGACAACGATGTGACCGGGAGAGAGACACCCATGTGTCGCGCTCCAAGGGCTGATATTTTTAAACCATTGCAGGAGTCATCTCCAAGGACAGCTTGCTTCCTTCCCCTCAGGAAAATGCAACCTGCAATTATTTGAAACTGCTATTAATCATGGGATAGTGCGGGCCCCTTACTCTACCTACCAGAAATGAAAGAGGATTGCTCCTCTGAATGAATGAGGTGGGCTTCTAGCTCAAGAAGACAATAAGGAAAAGTTAATTGAGACACCGAAATACCTTGCAGTTAATGGGACTGTTGCTTCGGAACAATCAATGATTCCTTAGCGATAGCATGTCTACTAGGACATGAACAGTGCGTCTTGCGATTGTAATTGTCAGGAGACTATCATGGTCATGCTTAAGCTTACATAACAATTTTTTAAAATTTTGCTTACTAAGGTAATGCAGACTAGTATGGTGGGTTTTAAAGACCCACGTGATTACACCTCTGCTCTTAGAGATGCGTTCCTCTGATGTGGAGCCGATCTGGCCCCGTGCCCCCATCTCTCTTCCTATGAGATGGATTAAATGCATTCTGTCTTAATGTCAGAAATGGTGAGCTGAACGAGCCCCAGGAGACCATCTAGTTGAAGCTCCTCACCCTCCAGATGTTCAAGGGGAGATGTGGGGGCCAAGGGGTGCTTTTATTTCCTCCTTTGTGGAAGGTAAGCTCTCTCTTCTGCCTTTTCAACTTCTCAGCCAAGTCAGCGTGGCTCCTCCCGCACAGAAGGAAAGGACGACTGCAGAAGGAGGCATTCCACACACAGAAGCAGTGGTCCTCAGTCACGCTACCAACGGCCACACGTGCAACATGCTTTAATCTAGTTGCCCTGGCACTCAGAGGTTCATAGTTTAAGATGAAAGCTAGAGGAGTAGAAAGACAAAGCCAGACACCTCCCCCAGGAACAGAACAATGAAATATTGATACGACCCATTTTCTTAAACAGAAACTCCTTGGGAAAGAATCAACGCAAAGGCCGCTGTCCAGTAAGCACATAGAATTTCCTAGCACCAGGCATTGTTCCAAGGACCCGACAAACTTGCAAATGTTATGGACTATCCTTCCTCTAAGCCAGGTTACCTCATCGTGTCCATCTTACTGATGAGAAAACTAAATCTTGGAGTGGCAAAGCCCATGACCAATGGCCCAGTGCCAGGGAGTCATGAGAAAGAACTTGGTAGCACCCAGCTCGGGCCACCATCCTGCTGCCTTCTCTTACTGGACATACAAAGCTTGGCCCGCCCCACTCGCTGGCAGTATCCCCTGCCACCAGGGGCAGGGGCACACCCAGGGCTAAAGAAAGGCTCGATGCCTCCCGAACATTTTTCTTCACGTTTCCTAACACTGGACCCCATTATCGAGTGTTTTTAAATTTAAATATGTTTTAACTGACGCATGCAAAGATAACAATTGTACAGGGTACCATATGAAGTTTCAATATATGTACACACTGTGTACAATTTAAACAGAGGTGAATATACACATCTCCTAAACATTTATTATTTCTTCATGTTAAGAAAAAATATTCACAATACTTTCTTCACTCTTGGAATTACAGTACCGGGTACATTTTCACTCTGTCTCTCTGTGTGCATCCCCCAGCAAGCTTAGGCGTTCATCAGCTGATGAGACGTGGGCTGTCCCCACCTGGGCTATTCTGAGTTGCTCTGCATGCACGTGGGAGAGCAGTCTCTGTCCTCCGGCTTCACACAGCCATTTCCCTTCCTTGGGATGCAGACCCCCCATGGTGGGATCGCCGGGCAGACTGTCGGGGTCCTGGTCTCTTGAGGACTCTCGCTACTGGTCTCCATGGCAGGTCAGTTGATTTCTGTCCCTACCTACAAGGCGGAAGAGGAGGCCTCTGCTGTACGCAGCCATGCCAGCACGTGTTATCTTTTACCTTGTTGAGACTAGCCATGTTCATTGAAAGAAGTGATACTTTCTTGCGGTTTTGGTTTGTATTTCCAAGGTGATTAGTGATGTGAATTTTTTTTTTCATTTTACAGTTGGCCACTTAGATATCTCTCTAGTGTTATTGTCTGGTTTATAACTGAGATGTTCACCTGAGCAGTCGGGAATTGAACTCAGGACCTTGTGCATGCCAGGCAGGCATTTATGCCACTGAACCATCTTTCAGGCCCTTTTTTTTTGAGGGGTATGGTTTTTTTATGTTTTTGCTTTTGTTTGTTTTCATTTTGTTTTGCTTCTTTGATAGTGAGTTGCTTAAGCTCCTTACATACTGTTACTACTAGCTCCTCATCAGGTGCAGAGTTCACCAACATTTTCTTGCATTCTACATGTGATTTTTCACTCCTTTGTTTCCTTCGCTACAGAGGATGTTTTGGTTCAATGTGCTCTCTTTCATCTATTTTTGCTATTGATTTAAAGGTCTTGTCCATTTTAGCATTCTGAAAAGCTTTCTGGATTTTCTCTGGTAGCTTCATGATTTGGGGACCTTACATTTCAATAACTTCTCTGAGTTACTTTTTGTATCTGGTGAGAGTAGGGAGTTTGCCCTCCTCTGTATGTGTCCTATTTTAATCAGTTGGTGAAGTGAGCTCACTTCCGGGCAGCCAGCTGCATCCCTCTGCTCCGTACATCTGTCCTCATCCCAACACTGGGCTGCTGTTACCACTTTGCGACACTGTAACTTAGTGCTATGGGCATCAGAGAGAAACACTGCCACGCTATCACTGTTCATACAGCATGAAGCCACTTCAATGGCTTTGTAATATATATATTTTTGTTTGTTTGTTTTGTTTCCAGAACCGGGGATTGAACCCAGGTTCTTGCGCTTGCCAGGGAAGCGCTTATTCCACTGAGCCATCTCCCCAGCCCCTGTACTGTATGTTGATGTCTTATCTTTAGGTAAGAGGTCTTAAGCTCATCTTAGATAAGGTCTCCCTGTTTTGTTCTTTTTATTTAACAATGCTTTAGCTACTTGGGGTTTCTTTTGCTTCTATACAAATTTTAGGATTATTTTTTCTACTTCTGTGAAGAATCATTTGTGTTTTGATAGGAATCGCAATGAATCTATGGTGTAGATAATTTTGTGTAGTATGGAAAGTCTGGCAACACTGATTTTTCTGATCAATACATCCTTTGGATGTCTTTCCATTTTTTGGTTTCATCTTCAATTCCTCTTAGCAATGTTTTAAAGTTCCCATTGTGGAAATCTTTTACCTCCTTGATTAAATATATCTCTAGGCATTTGTTATAGATATTATAAAGGAGCTTGCTCTCTTGAGTTCTATTATCAGACAATTTGCTGTTAGAAGATAGCAACACTGCAGGGGTTGTTGTATGTTGATTTTGTATCCTGCAACTTTGATCAATTCATTTATTCATTCTAATACCTTTGCGCTAGACTTTTCTTATATATTCAGATATTATCTGCAAACAGTGACAGATTAAGTTCTTCTTTTCACATTTAAATATCTTTTTTAGCTTGCCTGATTGCTTTGGCTAGAACTTCTAGTACCATACTGAATAAAAGTAGTTAGAGAGGCTGTCTTTGCCTCACTCTGGATATCAGAGAGAAAGCTCGCGATTTCCTGCTTAGTACATCAGCTACCGACGTAGCTATCTGGCCTGCCTTACGCTAAGGCGATGCTTTCTACACTCAGTTTCACCAGGGCGCTACCCTGAAATGGCACTGAGTTCTACACAGGCCTTGTGTGTATCTGCCGAACCGATCCTGCGACTCTTATCGTTCATTCTCCGGTACTCATTCTAAATATTTGCCCGAGTGAGGCAAAGTTGGCTAAAGAAAAGGAGGAAGTTGCTCGCCCTTGTGTTCTGTTGCTGCGCTCCCGGCACCTCGTACGTCCTCGCCACACCCCCTGCCTTGCTGTGCGTGCCCCTCTGTGTCCTCCAACAGATGAAGAACACAGGGGCTCAGCAAAGCAAGCTTCTCCCCGCAAAGCCACGAGGCCAGCAAGCGGCCAGCCGTCGTTCCGCGCGTCACCTGCCTGGTCCCGCAGTCACCACTCTTACACGCGGTGCCCCATTGCCTCTCGTCAAGTTTTCATGCTGAGTTGACTTTCGGTTATGTGTAGCGTACTGCTTGGGATAAGAGAGCAGCTAAGAAGTGGGCTTTAAAATGCCAGGGCCCCTGAGGTGCCAGCGATTGGCTTGGCTCCCGCGGGCTGCCTGCGGGTGCCACCCTCACTGGGGTAAAGTCTTTCCGCATCGAGTTTCTCTGTGTAGCCATGGGCCAAGCTGCAGCGGTGGAGTCAGGCCTTGTCTGAGACCCGCACTCCTGATGGAAAAGACCATTCTTTTTACACAACTCGCACACACACACACACACACACACACACACACACACAGGGAAAATTACAATCATTAATCTCAATAAAGAGAAATATCAGACTTTGATTCCCTGGCCATGAGTCCCCATTATTCATCCTTTAAATATTTGCTACAGCAACAATGACAAGTGTAAAGGCAGATAGCCAGGAAAGGGGGGCCAGGAGGACAGGCAGCTTTCTCCTGGCTAGGCGACTGCCCTCGGCAAATCCTCATGTTCCCTCGCAGCTTCAGGACACAATGCACGTTCGATGGTCCCCTTCCCAAAAGCAGGCTGATTCTTCGCCGGAGACTCCTCAGGGACATGCCTTTCCCCACACTTGCTTTCGTCACAGAAATCCTCTCCCCACTTTAATGGTGAAGCTCCCCAAGGCTCCTGAAAGTCCAGCTCCAAATCCCTGTCCCAATACCTCCAGCTAGAAAAGCACACCAAATGTATGTCCTGGGGAAACTCTTCTGGGAAACGAGTTGGAGCTTGGGTCTCCCGCACCCCCGAATCACAGTCTTTCCCTCTCTCCCTCTCTCCCTTTCTCCTTCCTCTCCCCACCCTCCAGCACTGAATCCAAGGCCTCACACATACTAAAGTCAAGGACAGCTCTTACAGCCTTACTTTTAGAGCAATGGCTCTAGATCTCCTGTCTGTACAGAACTTTTCCTGACATCCTCCCAATGGTAGGATTTTCACTTCAGAATGTTTCCTAGAAATCTCAAGATGCTGTGGTGTACAGGACCAGCCCATCCAGGAGGCCTGAGTTAAAAGCCCACTCTCCAGAGAGAGAACCAGACATGTATTTTACGATGTTATAGAATATGTGACTCACAAATGCAGGCTCTGGACTCACTTCTATTCTGACTGAGTAACTTCTTAAAACGTGATTTTCCCTGTCCAAAGTCTGCTCATCCATACATGAAGAATATAAGACTATACCTCTGCTACGATCTGAGAGAGAATTCAGCGAGTCAGTAGCACTTGATACCTGGTGAATGCCAGCGTCCACTGTCACTAATAATCTCAACTATCACTGCTCAGAAAACAGGGCAGCCCATGGGGAAAATGCGAGCTAGAGAGTGAAAGGGTAGAAAGAGCAAGGGCTCCCACCGCAGTCGAGGCCTCCAAGCGACCTGAAGGGGTAGCAGGACATTGAACAAATTTCTGACATGTGTTTTTTGGTTTTTGCTTTTTCCGTTTGTTTGTTTTTTGATTTGATTTTTGTATTTTACAGAAGAGTCTACAGGGTGTTCAGGGTCTCACTACTAGATTCGACTCATAGTGATTCTCCTATTTACAGCCTCCCAAGAGCTGGGATTACACACACCACCACGCCCAGTCTCAATCGCCACCTCAGGGTGCCCCAGGGGCAGGGCTGGCAGGGCAGGCCTGGGGATCAAACCCCCAGCCCCTGTATCTGCTTGCCAGTGCTCTAATCCAATGACCTATTTGGCTGGCCTCTGATGTGTGTTAGTGGTCTGGATCAGCCCGGGTCCCGTTCATTACTATTCTGCTTTGGTTACTGTCTTGGTCATTTTCTCATCACCAAGACCTGCTACCCAAAGCCCACAGTTTAAGTGAAGAGCCAATGGGCTTGGTAACCACCTAGATGCAGGAGGAGAGGGCTTGTCATGTCAGGCTCCCATAGTGGCCCTCAGATAACATCCTCTTGGAGAGGAGCAAGTAAATAAAAGACTGAACACAGAGTAGGTGAAGATTTCACAACCCACACCTCTAAGGACTCAGAAGACAGAGGCTCTGGATGTCAAACGCTGCTTCTTTCTCACATTTCAATATTGAAAATTTGTTGGGTGCTTTAAAGCTCTACTAAAAAAATATGCAGTCAGATGGAGGTGTGCAGACTTCATAAATTTTTAGTCAGTTTCTTCAGTCTTGGGACAGATTTTTAAAATATGAGAAAAAAAAAAAAAAAGAACAGGTGAGAGGAAAACTACATTTTCTGCCAATCATTTTATAAACAACCTGGCTTTGCTGATGGAAAAATAGACCTTGAAAAAGTGCAATTCATCAATACAGCAGAGGTCAGACTCCAGTAAATAAAAGAAAATTGCTATAATTGCTGATAAAATGCAGCTTTTGTCATTTCATTTATGCATTTCAATTGCAATTAGATTAACAAGGATTTCAGGGGGGAGAAATTTCCATTGCAAACTACTTTTCAGATTGAACAAGCAAGGAGTTTCAGAAATAGCTCAGAAACTACAGGCAAGGGCCCAGAGGGACAGCCAAGGCCAGGCTTTCTATTTCCATAATCCTCAAATCTCATCTCCAAGGGAGAGGTATTGGAATCCAGTTGGAATGTAACCAATAAGGGGGCCTAATTTCTGTACAGAGTTTAAAAGAAAAGAGAAAACCAAAAATGAGATTGGTTTTTATTATCCTTGTAATTTTACAATCCTAAACAATATAAAGATAAAATACATACTCCTCCCAAGAGCCCTCTGCTTCCACAATGGTCCATCCGTGGAAAGCCGATGCCCAATTCAGAGGCTACCTACACCAACTGTGGGCTCCAGCCTCTGATCGGTGCCATACACTCACTTACCCACTCACTAATTCAGCAAATGTTTATGCATCCCACTCAGCCTTATCTTAGTAAGTAGCTATCTTGCTTCCTATTTTATAATATGAAATTTAAAGCTCAGAGAAGTGGAAAAATATTGCTCTCCAAAAACAAAACTTGGATCAAAGCCAATTTGGGTCATAGCCTGTGATCTCTCCACCTTCGCAGTACCCTGAGGATGACTGACCCTAAGTGTCACCTGGGCTTTTCTTGGGTGGAGACCACGCCTCCCAGTGAACCAGCTTAACTCCCTTAGGCTTCCTTCATGAGGAGTTAGCCTTCTGTCAGGCTGCAATGGACATTGGGAGGAGACAGTTGTTTAAGATTCCAGATATGAATAACTTTTTAACCTGCTATGTAATACCCTCAAATTAATATTTCTCTCTCTACACATATTACTGTACAAACGAGATGTTTCTTTCTCTACTAATGAAAGAAGGGCAAATGAGAAAAAGATGAATAGGGAAATGATTTTCTCATGTATTAATGTAAGAGGCCCTGACCTGATTTTTTTTTAAATGGAAGATGTCACATAAGCGTAAGAGACATACAGAAAGAGCTGTTCCTAGGAATATAATGACTTCAACTCCCCAACATTCCCACAGCACCTACTTCATGCCTAGGATACCAACCAGTTAAAACCACGGTGGTGAATAGTTCAGGATCAGGGTCCCTGAGCTCATGTCCCTGTGAAAGCCTCTCCATTCTTCTGTCTTCTGTCTTACAGGATGACATTCAAATGAGTAAATCCCTTGTCTTACCACTTCCCTTGAAAAAAAAATAGTAATTTTCTATCAAACCATCACAAATAATGACCAAATTTTTCAAAAATACAAAATCATACTTTGCAAATGTCACACCATAATTGTTGTGGGAGGGTCCATAGCCCTCCACAGGCTGAGGTGTATGAGAAAGGCTCCATGTGGTCCTGACCTTACCAGATGCTTGCTGCTCAGGAAAGCTGTGAAGGCAGGAGAGGGAGGGTGGGAAGGTGCGAGAGAGGGCGGAGCTCTGGACCGAGCTAGAGGAGCCCCGGGGGGGCTGCGGTGCTTTCTCTCAGAAGAAAAGCTTGGGCAGGGCCTCCCCGGCCCGGTGGGCTTTGATGCACGTCCTGTCGCAAGCACTATCATTTTGTCAAATGCATCTCACAAGGGGAGAAGGGAGTTTCAGGTAGAAGGAACAGCTTGACTAAAGGTTCACCAGGGAGGAAAACACAGGTAGTGGAGACCCAACAGCTAGGCCTAGAAACCAGACAAATCAAAGAGAGAACTAGGAGAATGGAGAGATAATAGCCAGAAACCTCAAAAACCAGCCCACTACCAGGATGCTAGCAGTTTCGAGATGTGAGGTATCGTTTCCTGAACTAAACCGAGTGGAGCTCCTCCACTTCTTGAGGCATGCCACAGCAAGGCATTTGTTGCTCTAAAGGGTTTACTGTTAATCTTATTTTGTGGAAGAAAAAAAAGATGGTTCGAAGTCGTCCAAATATAACAACTGGCCATTAGGGAAGCTGTGATGAATTGTGAGGATACGCAAGTGCCTCTCATGCTACTGGGTGGTCTCGGGGGTGCCTATGCAATGGAACTTGGGTATCCGCGGTGTTTTCTGAAGCCGTCTTCTGTCTGTGGTTGAGGACAGCTGGCCACATCTTGGACCTAAGAGACTTAAATATGTAATGATGAAATTAATGCCCAGCCTATATAGGTGTCACTAGGTTTAAATAAGATGTTATTTGAATATAGTAGGTACTCAGTAAATGCTTATAAATACTGATTTTGAAAACAAAATTATAGACAAATTCTACCCAAGGAACGACATTAGCAAAACCGGTTGAGGGAGGGCCACAAAAAGTCTATTCCTGTACAAAAGTTCTAAATAAACTAGCAAACTGTAACCTCCACAGATGGCAGACACTAAAGAATATATTCTTAAACATACTCTTAAAAGAACCAGTGGGTCAAAGAAATCACAATAAAAATTATAAAATACTTTAAGATGAAACACAACATATAAAAATGTGTGGAATTCAGTATAAATAGGACTCACAGGAAAATGTATATCTTTATATGTCTATAGTAAGAAAATGAGCTATTTCAAATTAATAACCTAACTGTAAAATTTAAGAACTAGTGAAAGAACAAACTACACCAATAGCTAGTAATAGGAAGATAATATTAAAGATTGAAGCAAAAATAAATAAAATATAGAACACAGAAGCAACTGAGAAAGTGAACCCAGAAATTCCTTGTTTGAAAGGGTCTACAAAATTAGCTGTACTAAAAATAAGTCTTAAGATTTAAATTAATAAAATAAGGAATAAAATTGGTAACATTACTGCCAAGTTTACAAAAATAAGAATTATAAAATATTTACCATGAATATCAGTATCCCAATAAATTAGATGATCTACAAGAAAAGGGAATATTCCTAGAAGAACCAAACTAGCAGAACTAACTCAAGAGACACTGAAAATGTGAACAGCCCTATGACAAGTAAAGAGACTTATTCATGAATCAAAATAATTCAAAGAAATAAAAGATGGGAGATACCAAAGCTGGGCAAAGGCATAATAGGAAAAGACCAATATCTGTTATGAAAACAGGAGGAAAATTCTAACACAATACACGTGATGTTAAAAGGATTATGCTCCATTACCAAGTTGAACCTCTCCTAAGAACTCAGGAGCAGTCAATATGTAAAAGAATATTCGACAAAATCCAATAATATGTGTGATTATAAAAGAAAAACATACAAAAAACTAGGACTAGAAGGGAACTTCTTCACATTGGTAAAGACCACAAAAAAATCCAAAGTTAGCATCATACCTAATGGTAAATGGTCAGATTCCCTTAAGCTCACATATATTTTCATTAATACTATTTAGTATCGTATTAAAAGTCCTCGTCAGGGCATTTAGACAAGAAAAAGAAATGAAAAGGTATCCATAGTTGAAAGAAAGAAGAAAAACTGTATCTGTGCCGAGATGGCATAAAGTTATTCATAGAAAATCTACTTTAAAAACAATCGTAGATAATAAATGGCTTCAGCAAGGTTGAGGACCACAGCATTAACATACAAAACTCAGCTGCATTTCCTCCAGCTTGCAATGAATAATTCAAAAATCAAATTAAGAAAATAATTCCATTTAGACTAGAGTAAAAAAAATAATAAAATATGTAAGAATAAATTTCACCCAAAGAGTATACTCTGAAAATGACAAAGTATCGTTGAAAGAAATTACGGAAGACCTAAATAAATAAGAAGACATTTCCTCCCTAGTGTAAGAAAGTGAAAGAATAAATAAGATCCAAAGTGATGTTTCTCTTCTTTTCTTGTTTAATTGCCCTGACTAGCATTTTAATACTATATTAGATAAAATGAATGAAAATGTACATGATCTTAAAGGAAATCTGACCATTCACCATTAAGTATGATATTAGCTTTCAGTTTAAAAAAAAATAAATAAGAGCCTTTATGTATCAGTAGACATTATCAAGAAAGTGAAAAGAAAACCTACAGAATGGGAGCAACTATTTGCAAATCACACATCTGATAAGGGTTCAGTATCTAGAATAGACGGATTGAGGGGGGCTGGCTCAGGATGCCTTAAGGGCAGGTCTGGTAAGGCTTGCTGATCTGGAGTTCGAACCACAGAATGTTGAGCCTGACTGCTTCGCTTAAGCAGGCACTTAAACAACTGAGCTAATCGGAAGGCCCTCAAATAAAGTTTTGTTTTGGTTTGGTTTTGGCGGAACTGGGTATTGAACTCAGGCCCTTGCGCTTGACAGGCAAGCACTTATTCTACTGAGCTATCTCTCCAGCCCCTCAGTACCTAGAACAGACAATGAACACCTACAACCACAAAGCTGAAATGCTGTACACTATCTCTTGTTTGAGTAAGGCAAGGTACAAACAGAGCACAGTGAAGGGTGGAGACAAGACTGAGGCAAGTGGATAGATCTCCTGCCAACTAGAAGGGGTCCACGAGAATGGGGTCAGAGGAGAGCGGAGGGGAAATAAATAGAACGAAGACGTGCCATGCACAGGAGCCTAACAACCTCAATGAATACGGGCACTACCTGTCACAGGCCTGAGATAAGATTGATGGTGTCAACAAGGGCAAAGATAGGGAAAGGGGATTTAGAGGAGGGGGGAGCGTCAGGAAGGGTGGGGGATGAGATTTTTAAAAAGAGCCGCGCTGTCGTTTGTGCATACATCCATGCCTTCAGATGACTGTAAACTGCATTACTGCAACTATGAGCTAATAAGAAAATCAACAATTCAATTTATAAAATGGGCAAAGGGCTTTTGAATAGGTGGTACCCACTCACTCCCCCCCACGCACACACACAAAAGATTGAAAACAGGCGTTCCAGCAAAAACACGTATGTGATTTTTCATAGCTGTGTGACTGTTACTGATAATAGCCAAAGCGTGGAAAGAATCCAATCCAAGTGTCTACAAACTGATAAACAGACAAACAGCGGGCATCTGTTCGTACAGTGGACTATGCGGTATCCAGCCATAAAATACACAGCACAGCGCAGCAACCCCGTGAAGGCGCTAAGCCAAGTGAGAGAAGCCAGACACCAAGATAATCTACTGCATGATTCCACTTACATGGGATGTCCAGAAGAGGCAGATCCATGCAGACGGAAAGCAGATTAGTAGCTACCGAGGGCTAGGGCGGGGGAACTGCCTAATGGCTGTGGGTTTATTTTCAGTGCAACGTAAATGTTCTGAAATAACATAGTGCTGATGGACCAGCCGCACTGTAAACATGCTCAAAGAGAATTTTACGCTTTAAGATGGTTCCAGTGGTGGGGGAAAAACAGCACTGGGGTCTGGGTGAGGTGAGAGGTGTCACCTTCAAGGAGGAGCCAGACAGCTGGGGGGATACAAAATAGACATAAAAAGAATAAAGCAAATCAAAAATAATCAACCAAAATCAATGAGAAAAATAAAATATCTGACTAAAGCATTAAAAAGCATGAACATTTCAAGCATCCAGAACAAATTAAAAAGCAAGGCGTAGGCAGATGGCTGTGCCTGCGTGTGCGTCCGTGTGCATGCGTGTGTGTGGACACTGCAAATACAGCCCTGGAGAAGTGCAAAAGCAAGAACAGACCAAGAAATAGAAGAAGGCTCTTATGTGCAACAGCTGTCCACCCTCTCTGGAACTAAGGAAAGGCCAATTAAAATGGGGCAAGGCAGCTTAGTCCATCAAACTGCAATTTTAGAAACAACTCCACAATATGGTAGTAAGGCAGGCACCACAAAACAGTGCCCGGATGACTACGCCTGGCACAGTAGGAAAAGGGATTTCATGGAGCATCCGTACCTGGAACTATTCAAATACCACCTAAGACTCCATAGCTTTCAAAAAATGAAATAAGTCGTCACAGACTCAAATGCAAGGATTTTTTTTTCATGGCAGCATTATTTTTTTTTTATTTATTTATGTGTATTTATTAAATTTATTTATTGTGTGTGTGTGGCCAGCTCAGCCCACCAGGGGGCGGGGCTGGCTGGCATGTGGTGCTGG
>NW_004524625.1:5563756-5596814 GCF_000260255.1 Octodon degus | reverse complement strand
GCTGGAGGATTGAACCGTGGTCCTTGTGCTTTGCCAAGCTTGTTTCAAGTAGGTGCTTTAGACCACTGAGCCATCTCTCCAGCCCTAAAAATCTGAAGTGCAATACAGTTTTTTTTTTTTTTTTTTTTGGTGGAATGGGGGATTGAACTCAGGCCCTTGCACTTGCCAGGGAAGCGCTTATTCCACTGAGCCATCTCCCTGGCCCCATGGCAGCATTATTTTAAAGCAGTCAAATAATAAAATTTCCAAAAGAATGAACAAAACAATCAACTCGAATTTTATCATTCAGTAATAATCATCACTAAAATAAGGTGACAACATTTGAAATTTGCTCTTGAAGCTGCAGACAGAAAATGTGTAGGTGAGGTGGATTGGTAAGTGTTTGGATAAATGAAAATAATTTCACAAAATAGCCTCATCTAATGCTATAATTAGGAAAACAAACTATTCTGCTTACTTTATACAGAAAAAAAATAGAAATTGCAGTTAAACTGGAGGATAAACTTCAGACAAATTTCTCTACCACAAGAGATTTCATTTCTAAAATATACCTTTAAAAACATTGAATTAAGTTTTTTTATGGCGGCTTTAATAAAATACCACAAGTTAGATGGCATAAAACAAAAGAAATTTTTCGTCTTCCATGTCTCAGGATGTGAGAAATCAAATTCTGTCCTCTATCCAGCTTTGCTTCCCCAAAGGCATTAGGAAAGCACCTGGGTCAGGTCTCTGGGCAGTTCCTGGCGACCTCAGCATCCCTCGCCTCAGAAACGGGTGGCTGTTTTGCCCTGCAAGTCGGTCTCTGTCGGTCTCTGCTTCTCCACCAGGACAGTGACCTCCTTGGCTCGGAATCCTCCGTGATGTCCTCCCTAAGCGTGACTACCTTTGCAAACGCCCCATCTCCAACAGGAACACAGTTTGAGGCACTGCAGCTTAGGGCTTCGTTATCCATTTAGAGGGACACAATTCAATAATACATACGTAAACAAAATAAGAAAACTCCTTTAAGAAAAATAGTCCAAAAAGGAGCTTCATAGGTATGAGTCATTATGTTTTTAACTGTGTGGTCTTATTTAACCAGTATTGATTTAACTGTTCTGTGAAAAATGAAAAATTAGCACTTTTATAGTTTTCCTTTTCCTCTGCCTTTTGTCGCAAGTTTTTACATGTGTTAGTAATTGTATTTTGTCAATATTTATATGTAAATTGTGGATATAGCTGTTATTCCTGCCATTGCTGAGTCTTGCTTTTATATTTGTTTGAAGTCAGTCAGTCAGTCAGTCAGTCAGTCAGTCAGTTAGTTAGACAGGATCTTGCTATGTAACTCAGACTGTCCTTGGCCTCACTGTGTAGCCCAGGCTGACCTCAAATTCACAGCAATCCTCCTGCCTCAGTATCCCAAGTGCTAGATTACAGTGATTTTATTTTTAAAATATTTTGTTTTAACACTTTGTTTTATTTGAATTTTGTTTAAGTAGATTGAATGCTAACCTACAGTTTTTTACCACTAAATTAAAACCTACAGTCTTACCATTTCCATTCTAAAATTCCGCATATTGGTTCAACTTATGGTAGCTAAATTTCATCAACTGTTTTTTAGCAAAATGTGATAGTTATAATCTCCAACATACTAAAAAAAAGCCTGAATAAAGGCTCTTCTGTGCTTACGCTTAAGGGACAATTCAGCTGAACATAGCTCTTCTGGGTCACGTCTTCCCACCTGGGTCACATAGACATTGTCATACCGTTTTCTTCCCCCTGAGTGTGGTTCAGTGTTTTCTCCTGGGTCTTCTCCATTCATGCCGGGTGCAACTAGATTTCAGCCAAGTCATGTTCTCTGGTAAGGTTTGTGGATGTTGGGCCTTTGTGTCTCACTTTCCCATGTGGACTTTCACCTGGAATTTTTAGGCACTACTTTATTATCTTCTTTTTTTATTATTAATTTTATTGAGAAACAAATAGCAATAAGAGAGTTTCAAAACCTATTAGTAGGACAGTTACAATAACTAATACATTGCATATTGTTGTCTTCTTAGTGGTTATTCATAGTGCAAGATGCAAACATGATATCCTGTTCACAAACACTCTTAGTACAAATCTTTCTATTCATTGAATTAAGAGAATGTAGCTGTATATCTATCCTATTTTGAATATACAGTACAAAATGGTCCTTCATTTATATCGCCTTTTTTGTTTAGTTTTGTCAGAGATGGGTATTCCATTGCCATTTAAATATTGCAGGTGCGTGAATTCAGCAAAATAATCCAATGTAGTCCAGCAGTCCATAATAGTCATGGGTTATCCGTAGGACTGGCAACTTCGGGCACTGAACACATGTGAAGAAAGCTGCGGTCGGCTTGGTTTCTCTCCTTGAACTGGACTTGCTTTTCTCTGCTTAGAGGTCAGAACAATTATTTCTTCAGAATTCTATCTCAGGAGCAAAGGAGTGCTCTTTCTTGTTTATTATGCTGTATCTTTTTTTCTGAAATATGGTTTTGCCCTTTCAATCCTCAGAGAACAGAATGAAATGTGCTCTTGCGCGTGTCGGGCGCTCTTCAGCAGGCATGCCAAGGGCCTTCATTTGTGGTCAGCTGTGTCCGTGCTACGGATTATCTTCTCCCTGACAAGCTTTTCCTCAGTTTCCAGCAGTTTCCACTGCTATTACGGCTAACATTTTCTCTAGGTCAGCAGTGCTGTTTTCAGCTAAGTCCTTTGTGCTTATATTTTATTATTTGTATAATAATACATTTTCCTACAATTACATAGCATTGTGATCTCATTGAGTTATGTCAGTTCTCATTGTTGAGCCCTACTTCACAGTTTTCAAACTCATATTATGTTCTCCTGTAGTACAAATATACACTAGAAGTTTTCCTTTTTCTTCAGGGTATATTGTCCTGCAGGTTAGGTGTTTCATATAATCTCCTTCCTTCCTTCCTTCCTTCCTTTCTTTCTTCCTTCCTTCCTTCCTTCTTTGCTTCCTTCCTTCTTTTCTTCTTTCCTTTTTTCCTTCCTTGCAGGGTGGACTGGGTTTGGGACTGTAATATCTTTGTCTCACTGTCCTACATTTTTCTTTCCTTCAGTCTCATGCCTGATATAGGCAGTTCTGGTTATACTCTAAGAAAGGTGATTCAACTTTTCTTGATTTTTCCTGTTTCGTCTGATATTTGTTCTTCTCCAGGCTCTACATTAATCACTGTAGGACTGTCATACCAGACTCTGCCTAATCTCAGCCAGTGCTTCCGCTTGCTGGTGTGTTTCTCAGTGCGCACATACTCTTAGAAAAATGACAAGCAAGTGAAGGTAGCTACCTTACCTCAGATCCCAAGAAGCTTGGGATAGTATGTAGGGGCATGAGGCTTTCCCCTGGACAGCTGGCCAACACCCTCCACATACAGGGTCTCCAGTCCTGGGCTGCTTCTAATCTGATGAAGTTCATGGGAAGTACATAGAAAGTTCATGAACAAAAACCAAACTGCGGGGGCTGGGGAGATGACTCAGTAGAATAAGCTCATGTCTGGCAAGCGCAAAGGCCTGAGTTCAATCCCTGGTTCCACCAAAAAAAAAAAAAACTGCATGAGAAAAACTTCAAAGAATCAACAATTGGAATCTCAGCATACTAAAAAGAGCTTGCATATCTAAAGAAATCACCAATAGAGTGAAAAGAAAACCCAAAGAGTGAGACAAAATTTTAGCCAACTGTCCCTCAAGCCAAAGACTTCGATCCATCTATGGAGCTCTTTAGCTGACTCAAGAGGTACAAAATGAAACAACACTGAGTTTCCATCTTACCCTTGGTTATCATCTTAGAATGGTTATCATTAAGAAGTCAACCAATAACAAGTGCTGAATGGGGCCACGAGGAAAAAGGAACCCTTCTCCAGTGCTAGTTGGGGTGTAGACCTATACAACCACTGTGGAAATCAGTGTGGAAATTTCTCAGAAAATTAGGATTAGAGGTTCCATTTACTACTCAGCTATAAAGAAGGACAAATTCAAGGTTTTCACAGATAAATGGGTGCAACTTGAGACCATACTCATAAGCAAAATAAATCAGACCCACATGTGTGAACATCATATTGTCTCCCTAGAGTAAGAAACTGAAAGAGTAAATAAAATCTGAAAGGTACAATAGATATTATGAAAAGGAAAGAAACTGCTCAAAAGGAAAAAAACAACTGGGATGAGGGAATGGAGAAAGGAAAAGTGTAAACACACATGATAGCTAAGATAATTACTAATTTCTACTAGTTCATTGAAAAGAAGATTTGTGCTTACCATGTTTGATCAGTTTTGCATGCTTGTGTCTTGTAATCTGAGCAACTACTTTGGATAACAATACGCAGTACATTAACCGTTATTAATTTCCTACTATTGTGCTTTGAAATTCTGTATTATTATCTTTATTGGTTTTTTTCTCCTTAAAAAACACTTTAGCAAGGATGGAATAATTCTGTAAATTCATGGCATGAATTTGTAAATCTTTCCTTATTTCTTGCTACTAACGATTCAAGGGGCGAGAAGACCAGCAGAACTTTAACTCTGCACTGTCCATCAGTGTGAGGGAGGAGAAGGCGCCTGTGCCCCTGGTGCACTTCAGACAGGAGCCCATGTGGCCGCTCGTGTGAATGAAAGTGTAGCGGGCTCAGGAGCACAGTAGCAGAGGATTGTACGAGTGAACTCAGCACGACCTTTCTACCTGAATTGCAGTCTTCAAGTATACTTTCATGTTAAATGAGGAAACAAAAATTCACAGGGTACTAAAGAGTTTGTAAAACCACATGAACAATGTGGCCCTGATATCTATCTCAAGGAGCATTTTTACATTTGTAAGACCTGGAGGAGAATACACTGAAACGCTGACTATTAGTTATTCTGGGTGGTTACGTAGCCTCTTGACACTTTAGTTTCAGTTAGAAAAGAATAAACACTGTGCCACCAGAGAGATAGCTCAGTAGACTAAAGCTCCTACTTAGGCAAGCTTAGGTAAACACAGGGACCACAGTTCGATCCCCCACTCCACTTGAGCAGGCTGAGCTGGCCACAGAAGGGCGTGGTGGTGCACGCCTGTAATCCCAACGCTGGGGAGGCTGAGACAGGAGGATCACTATCAGTCTGAACTGCATAGTGAGACCTTGTAACAATACTTTTTTTTAAAGAAAAAGAAAAAACATTGCATATTTAAAACACAATGAAGTGTTGGTTATGTGGCGGCTGTAAAGCAAGCACAGGGACCAGGTTTCACACCGGCCAGCCCCCTTATTCGGAAATGGAGAGATGCCTGAGAGGTGGGCTGGAGGGATCACTAACTGAGCTGTATCAGGGACCCACAGTTGGCATTGAACAGGCCATGTCAACAGCATTGTTCAGTCAGGGACCAGACAAGCAGGGGCCAGGAGCTGGTGCAAAGGACAGAGTGGGCAGGAGACGAGAGCATGCAGAAGCAGGGAGCTCATTGTTCTGCATGGCACACGCGGACAGCAGGCCGGCGACTCTGGATCGGGAGTACAACCAGTTCCACTGTCACGAAGCCCCTCCTCCCCAGGAGGCAGATCGGCGCTTGGAGGCAGAACGGCGCATGTGCTCCTCCAGAACCATCTCAAACAGGCTGCAAGGGCAAACCTGAGAACACCTGGCCTGTGTCGGTGGCGCCCCACCCCCGAGCCACAGGGCCTCTGTGTCGGGGCGGGGGGCTGTGATCTGCCTCCCCTTGCTTTATTTCCTCCTCTAGTTCTTTGCAACTGTGGAATGAGGGGGATCATAGCCACCATTAGCCCCCTTGTTAGCATCAGAACTATAGTACAAACACATTCTCCTTGGCTAATACAGTTATTTTTTATGTAATGGAAATGCCATCAAAGCATAGTTAATCGGAATTGAATTAAATCATAATTGAAGCGCTTGTGCACAAGGAAGAAAAATTATTCTTTATTGTTGCAGACTGAAAATGCACCAACTGTAATTTACTTTTTTAAGTAAATAGCCATTGTTGCCAGAGGGGCGCGTGCCATCAACACTGGCTCCCGGGTAGCTGGAGCTGCAATACCTTATGTCCACATAGCTACTGATGTGGCCATGATGGGGAAAATGCACAGCCCCGTGTGTTGGCTGCCCGACTGGAGGACGTGCTGAAGCATTTCTCCCTGGACGTGCTGATGCCCACCGAGCGGCTCTGGCAGCTGTGCAGTGGCGCCAGGGCCTCTGACCTCCAGGATACCATCAGCAGAGAAGAGCTGAACCGCAGGCCCGGCTCCCACGCTGTAGCCTGTGCCTTGTTCTAATGGCTCCTAACCTGGCTACCCGCAGGACTGCAGAAAGACTTCTGAACGCCAGAGATGGACACCTGGTTCCCATCCAGGCCTTCTTATCAAGCTCTCCAGACTCCTGTGGAAGCTCACCAGCTTTGGGGACGACTCTGTTAGCGCTTAGCGTTTCTCATGCTAAAATAACAGCCACACCAGTGTGAGTCTTCAGCAGGCTCTAGGTGAAACAGACCAAGACTATGGCCCTGACGGAGCCAGAGGCCTCACCTAAGTACAGAATCGCCTCAGCGAGCACTGGCTCACGTGCCCACGTGTACATCTGTGTGTGCACCAGGCAAGCGGCCCTTGCCAGCCCACACTTCTCCTTTCACTGCTTCACCTCTGGGTCTGAGGGCAGTTCTGGCATCTACCTATGGGGACTCCTCCTCTCCTCCAACACAATATATTGGGCTTTGTTTCTTCTCCTCCTCGACAGTTCATGGAGAACAAGTAAGCATCTTGGCACGGCCCTGGAGTGAGGGTGAGAATCTCAGAATGGGTGGTGGCTGGTGAATTCGACATTTCCGTGCTCAGCGATGATTCAGGACTCAGAGTGACCTGTGTAGATGTCACTCAGCCCTGGCCTCCCTGGAATACCCAGGGTCAAGGCCAAATGCAGGAGAGGAAGAGATGGGAGCCCGGGTGTCCTGGGGCCTGGGTGGCACCTTAGGCTCCACCAGCATTCTGGGCATGAACGAAGCCGCCAGCCCTGGGTCAGGGTGCCATGGCTTTGGGCCGTCGCTGCCTAAGCACAGCCTGCTAGCCTCGCATTTCTCATTTAGAATTAGATCCTCAGCTATTTCTACTTTAAGGTGTGAGGAAAATGAGACTGAAAGGTGACCGGGAACCTGCTCAGCCACGGCATGGAAGCACAGCTGAGGCAGGGGTCAGGTCCACGTCCGCACGTCCGTCCCGTTTTGCAGCCCTGGGTCACTTTGCAGTGGGACACACTTCAGTACATGCTTCCCTGGGCAGTTGTGACACTCTGTGAACATCAGAGCAGGTGCTTATAGGAATGTGGACGGCTGCAGCGAGCCAGCCAGTACAGGCTCGTGGGACCACCGCTGTGCATGTGGTGCACTGCACTGTGCGTGCGTGTGGCGCTGCTGGCCAAAGTCTCCTCAGCACAGCCTGTGACGCAGCTGCATCTGGGCCAACGGGTGGAGAGCGATGAAGACAGAGCCGGGGCGCTGCCCACAGAGGAGCAGCCAAGCAAGCACCCTGAGCTTCGGCCGCCCGGGGGAGACTTCAAAAGGCTGCCCCAGGATGAGACCTATTTGTGGGAGAAAGGACAGGGCTTCAGATGGAGCGTTCTAGAACCACAGTGCAGCCCAGTTGCTCTGCCTCCTGGCTGTGTTCCTGAGGAGCTTAGCTCTTACGGGCTGATTGCCTGTGTGTAAAGATGGGAGTAATAATGCGTGCTTCGTGTCTGTGTAAGGGAAAGGCCGACTGCACGCGCATACTTAGCATGCTGTCTCCACAGGAAGTCACTCACGGGCAGTGCTTGCACAGGGCAGCAAGTGACCTGACATCACTCTGAGCGACAGCAGATGACGCCAAGGGGCAGGCTTCCAGGGGCCCCGTCAAGCGCTGACACTCATATATGTCATCTGCTCACTTTCCTTTAGACAGACCCAGTCACAAGGATCCCCTCACCACGAAGAAGACTGGGGCTAGGGAGCTGTGACATCGCTCAGCTGGGCCATCCTGCGCCTTGGCTTCCTCCTGGCCCTGGCTCTCACCTCTCATCCTAGTCATCCAGGGGGTCTCGAGAACCCCGATATCTGCCTGCCTATCTGCCATGAGTTCTAGCACACAGGGGCTTTGGAAGGATAGTTGTGGAAGTGACACAGAGGCACTCAACCCAGGCCCTGCACCGTGGGGGTCCCCATGACCTGCAGCTCCGTGTGTCCTGGCCAGCACCTTCCTGAGATTAACCGTGATAAATCCCAGCACAGTGCACTCACGTCACTTCGCCATCAGGGAGATGGCAAAGCAAGCAGGGAGAAGTGGAGGTGCGCCCCAAGGTTAGGCACCTCCCTCCCGAGACAGCCTCGTGAAGGCTGTAAGCCGGAGTGACTTTTCCAACTCTGTAGCTATTGATTCCCATTCTTGCTGGGGGAGAAAACTGTCTGGAACCCAAGGGAAGAGCTGGCGCCTTCTCTCCCCACCCCAGGAGCTCAGACCTGGCTCTCAAATGATAGCTCTGTGACCTTGTGCAAGTTGCAGAACCCCTAGCAATGGTCTAGGGCGCCTCAGCGTCCCTGTGGCTAAGACGGGAGAGAGAGGAGCTTACGCATGGAGATTTTGTGAGGAGTCAATGCAATTGATACCTGTGTCACACACCTTGGCAGTGGGACTGCGCCAAGTGCCGAAGGACATTGGGTGGGAATTGTAGTCACAATGATTATCAGCATCTCCACACACAACCCGAATGCTGCAGTCTTGGTGTCTTTCGAAAGCCACACCTTCCATGGTTCAGGGTGCTCCTGGAACACCTCAGTCTGTCTGATGACAGGCCGTACAAGTCTCTGTCGCCTACAGCGGCACAGAAAGCTCAGGCACAGCCCAGAAGTCCATAGAGCCTGTTATGACGAGCCTGACTGAAGCTGGCTCTTAGTTGTTCTCTTCTACTCTGTCTTCAGACTCAAATCTCCTCCCAGCCACGCCGAAATGGGACTTGGCCGATTCCGTGCTCGATGGGGGCACCCGGCAAAACTTTACTCCCTCTCTCCACCTCAGTTTCCTGGTCCGCAAAATCGGAGTGGCGTTTGTTCTTTCTCCATGGGAGTCTTGTGAGCACTGAACAAAAGCACGCGGACTGCATGCCTGGCACCGTCCACAGGATGCCCACAGCACCCACTCTTCACAGGAAGGCGAACTGCTGCTCTTCCTGCTGTGATTGCTAAGCTGACACCAAGGCTCCTGAATGACCAGCCCCTGGGTGAGACTGAGGGCAGGAGTCACGGCAGTCACTAGAAAGAGCCGATGCCTCTCCAGTCAGAGCTCTCAGAGAAAGAGAGGCCCACAAGGTCGACCGAAAACATGTAAACACACTTCTGGAAAAGAAGAGGTTGTACACATATTTTAATACTAAGTGTATTGAGATATCATGAGATTAACACAAGTTGTCTTTGGTCTCTCAATTACAAGAGGGGCTCAAAGTGGTGGCCGTGAGCACCATGAACTGTGTGGGTGATTTTGGTCATTGAGGTTGCTGTACGTGCATTTTCAATTTCTTCTCTGAGGACCAGCAGCGTAGTGGGATTTCTGTGATATGCGACATCCTGGGGATCGCCCATGCAGAAGTAACACCTTCTGTTGAAACAACATTATATTATTTTTTCCGAAACTATGTATACATTGTTTTGGCTCTCTGTCTCTCTGCCCTCTCTCTGAACAGAGAGAGAGAGAGACAGACAGACAGACAGACAGACAGACAGACAGACACAGACAGAGAGACAGAGAGAGAGAGACCGAGAGACACAGAGAGAGAGAGAGACAGACAGACAGAGAGAGACAGAGACAGAGACAGAGAGAGACAGAGACAGAGAGACAGAGAGACAGAGACAGATCTTCCAGGTATCATACATATCACTAAGAAAATGACATACCCCACCATGCTAACTAGGCACTGCACAAGTATAATCTCATTTATTTTCACCCTCCGAGCCCTGTAACAAAGTTATTATCACCATTTTTAGGTGAGGAAATCCGAGTGGAAATTACTCAAAATAACTGAGGACTGGGGCATGGACTCCTCACTCAAAGCCTTGCACTCGCTGAGGCTACAGCCAACAGTTTAGTGACCTCAAGTTTCAGTTTCTCCAACGATAAGCAAACCTTGTGCTTACCTATACACAAGGATAGTGGGAAGAGGAGAAGAGGACTCAGAGGCTCTAAGGGTGCTTTTAAGATGACAAATATAGGTTATTTGCTTTATTATTGTAACAGTGTTGGACTCTGTTATCCCAAGTTTGCATGGAGGCAGACAGCAGGAGAGAGGATCACTTCTGCTCAGCCTTGTCCTTTAAGCCTAGAGGAAAGACAGTGGCACGGCCACCCTCCCTGAGTGCTGCGGCGTGAGTCTAGATGCCACCCCGAGCCTCGAGTGACTATAGGGCTGTCTCAGAGGTGGCAGACTCTAGAGTGCATGACTGATTTGTAGTGCAGTGCTGGGAAGAAGGGTGCCAGGGTTAGTGCGGGGGACTGCCGGATCGGACCCCTGGCTGGCTCGGCACCACCCTAACCCCAGGAGACTGGACACAGTACAAGGGGCAGAGAGAGGACAAGCCCGAGGATACCCTCTCTCCTGTTGCTTTTGCTGCCTTCTGTTGCCACAAGCGATTGCCCCTCTGCCGCACCACCCTTCTGTGGAACCAGCAGATTACAGACTAAAGCCTCTACAGACTGTGAGCCAAATAAACCATTCTCCCTTTACCTTTGAGTGTAGGGTATTATTGTCTCAGCAAAGAGAAAGGTAACTAAGACAGTAAGTCTAGTGTGGCTCTTCCCCGGGCCCCACCAGGCATGCCAGGGCTCTGGGATGCCATACTACTGAGGCAGCTGGCGTCTGCAAACAGCCACTCCGCACCCATCTCCCAGCCAGAATGTGAGCACGCTGAAGACAAGAGCTTTGCACGACTCTATCACCAGCTCCCTGACCCGAGAGGAGGCTTCCGATATAGCCGCGTTTGGTAAATCCACGTAGAGTGCGTGAATGGTGGAGTGACTGCGCATATAAGGTCATTCAGGAAGGGCCAGGGAGACAGAGCTCACCGAGCCTCTTCTCCGGGAGGAGAAGCGGGGGCACCTTCCACCTACAGGCGCCTGCTGCACGCAACCTCTATGCCGGGTGGGCGGGCAGACTCCGAATAAGATGGTCCCGAATTCAGGAAGTTCACAGCCGAGAAAAGAGGCTCTGGCCCCTGGGCAGGGAGGCGCCAGGAGCCTGGGCTCTGATGGACGAGAGTCACGTGAGCTGTGACCTTCACCCAGAATGGCAAGGCAGCAGAGGAGCGCGGCCCTGGGGCCGCACCAGAGCGCGCGTCTACAGGGTCCAGGAAGGACTCTCCTGCTGTGGAGCTGGAGCTCCTGGAGAACAGGGCCGGGCGCGCTGGGTACTCGAGCACCGAAGCCCTCGCCCGGTACCAGGTGCACATCAAGTCCTAAGACCGTAAATGGAGGAGTGTAGGAAGCAGGGTGTGTGTGCCTTCCAGACAGCTAGCTACAGAAGCAAAGCTGCAAACTCGCTGAGAGGGCCAGGCTTGGCTTCTTGCCACGGAAGACCTGCTGTTTACAAAGGAAGGGGAGGAGAACAGGGATGGAGCAGGCGAAACAAGGTAAATTAGAACAGGCCTTGAATGCCACACTAACTCAGAAATTTGGAGTGTTTCCTGTATTCTGTCCATGCATATTTCAATTTAATGTTTCAAGCAACAACAACAAAAAAAAATCCTAAGGTTCTCTTTCCTCTGCCAAGCCCGAGGGCATGCTCATAAAATGTAAAATCTGTTTAAATAATTAAACGTGTGGCCAAGAATAGTGGTCAGGGTGGAGGACACTGGCCTGTGACACCATAAATCACCAATATGGCTGGGACGTGGCGTGCCCAGCTACATATGGAAAACCTCTGGCACAGCCAGCGCCTGGCAGAGGAGGGATGCGCTGAGTCAGTGTAGCACCCCAGGTGGGCATGAGTTAAGCAGCGGAGCCGGGGGCTCCCCGTGCTGCTGGCCCTGCCACAGACCACCCTGCCAGGGCAACAGAAACCCACATATGTGGAGGCAGATTTATTTACATCGAGGGGCACTGACCAGGATCATTCCCAGGACATCAGGCCCTGATCTCTGATGGCCTAAGATTGGACAAGCACACAGGAAGTACAGAGGCAGAGTGGCTTGAATGTGCATCAGTGACCAGCGATTTCCAAGAGACAGGAGCAATGGGAACTGAAACAGGAACTGTTATCCGGGCAACTGAGGGACGGAGGTGTACTCCGGGGGCTGCTGGGGCAGGGGGGAAGCATCTCCTGCTACAGGGCAAGACCACAGCCCTCCCGCTCCTCACTCTCTTCTTCATGTCAAGTAACCCCCACCCCAGCAAGGCATGGCGGAGAGGTGGGGACAGGCCTGCTAGGGGTCCACTCACAGGCCCAGGCCCTGAGGAGCATGGAGTATAAAGATCTGCAGAGCCCGCGCATTGGAAGAGCAAGGGTCAACAAGTCCAGCTCTGCTGGTAGGCCCAGGGCTGGGCCCTGCGCCCGGCTTGGCCCAGGGCTCTCAGCTGCTCGCTGCTTTAAGACTGAGCCCTCAAGCGTGCCTAGCGCCTCACTCGCGCACCTCCAAGTGGAGCCCTGGGTGGACGCCCAGTCCTAGACACCAGATCCTCAAGCCAACTCTAATGGTCAGGAGCTGGGTGGATGTGGTAGTTATTTAACCTCTCTGAGCCTCAGTTTCCTCATCTTTAAAATAGGATGAATACTGTGGTCATTGTGAGGCTTGAATGAAAGTATACACATGTTGATCACCTGGAGTACTTTCTGGTTCATAATAAAAGCTGTCTACTCAGAATATAAGTAATTTAAAGAGCAAAATAAAGAAAAAATGGGTGAATACAGGGAGGTAGAACTTTTGGAAATTGGAAGGGGAACTAGGAATGGCAGGAAAGACAGGAAGGGGAGTAAAGAGAATTAGGGCACAGTGAGTATATATTCCAACTCCTCACAATGAATGAATTCATTACATGTCACAAATACTATCGAGTAAACACTACTAGCTCTGATGACCACCCCACTAACACCTGCGCATGTGCCAGGCTCCAGGAGGCCTGCTCCGCTTAACCATGTTCATTCATTCATTCATTCATTCAGCAGGATGCATGTGCCCACTGCCTGCGAGATACCAGTGTGGAGCCTCCTCCGCATGAGCCCTCCTACAAGACATCCTTGATCTTACATCCTATGCAGGTCAGAGCCAGAGATTTGTATGGCCTGCGCTTCACATGTGCGCCCCGTCTCCATTCCCACAGCTGCCACAGCAAAGCACCTCACGCCGTGGCTTAAGCAAAAGAGGTGTATGGACTCACATTCTGAAGGCTGAAAGGCATCAGCGGGGTGGTTTATTCTGCGATAAATATTACTGTGATGAGTATATATATCAAGTCCCTGGATAAATGTATTCCTGGTGTATGGCAAACCTGTACTAACAAAAACTGTTAGCCCTGATGACCATCCCACGACATGCTCAGGAGCATCTAAGCATAAGCAAACTCTTGCAGTTGTTGTGCTCCCTGGCCCTCCCATCTCCCCAGAAAGAATCTGCACCCCACCTCTCCTCCCTCCTGGTGGTTTGCTGGCAAACTTTAGTGACTCTAGGGTCACCAGGACATCCCCCTGATCGCTGCCTTTGCTTCAACATGGGGGCCTCAGTTTGTGCCTGCGTCCAACCTGTCCTCTCCATACGGACCAAGGCCCAAGCATGATGAGCTACTTGGACAATCTCATGTAACTTGATGACTCCCTCAAGACCTGCTTCCAAATGAGCCAGCTTGCTGCAGTTCTTCTCCGGTTGAGTGCCCCACATCTCCTGGGGGGGAACAGAGCTTACCTCACACCCTCCCCACAGCCATCTCCTAGACCGTGCTTCCAGTGCGCTCTCACTCACCCCACCAATACTTGCCCTGGTGGGAACCCCAACAACGAGTTTCCTATCGTCCCTGCACATGCCTGACTCCATGAATGGGCACATGACAGGCAGCCATGTGTCCTAATGGGGGGGGGACATTCTTATGTGCACTGACAGCTCTGGAGCCTTCTTGGAAATTCAGGTTACACTGAGGTCCCATGTCCTCCTAGGGGGCTCCCACCTCTGGCATTCCATCATCTCAATCATCGTTTTTCCCCATCCTAGGTGTCCAAATGTTTCAGAGTTAATATGCTATTTGCTGTTTAACTTCAGAGCAGCTAAAAAGTCCCCTGGAAAGTGGACCACAGTCCCATTAGTTCTCTGGAAGACCTAAAAATAGCTTGGCACTGGCTCGAAGGGGGACGTTTGTTGGCACAGCCCATAGCCAGCACATGGAGGAGTGAGGGAGTGCGGGCTCCGGCAGAGGCTCGTCAGGGTGAAGGCAGTGGAGGCAACAAGGGAGGTGTTCAACCTTCAAGAGAAATGACCTCCATCATGCCAACCTTATTTGGCTTCTTTCTTTTAATACAGAATGTGTATATGCACATATATACACACAAAGACTGTATTAAAATATGAAAGCATTTTTGTTCTTTCTTCCCCTTTATATTATCCCCCTCATTTTGTTGCATTATTGGTATTACTTTAATATTTTTAATACCATATCTGCCGGGTAACACTGGGACCCTCTGTCCTTTGCCAGCCGCAGATGCCCTGTAGGACAGTCAGCATGCTGCTCTCGGTCCACTGGCACTGGAGCCACAGCTGGACTGGGCCAGCAGCTTCTCCTCGTGCTGAGCTGGCCTGGGCCTCCGTCTGCAGCTCTAGTGCCCAGATGTGGTCGAGGCGCGCCTCACCCACCACCCTTCTACTGTCTTTCACACTTGGTTCCAGGCTAGCTGCAGCCATCAGCTGAGAACCTTTGTCTGGTTTTCCATCTCTGGCTAGATGCTGTCCATATCTGTGAACTGGGTCTCAGCTTCCCCTCCCTGTGCTCTGGGAAATGATTGGCGCCAGCACAGGGGTCCTGGAATCAGAGTCCGGCACTCGGCTCAGCAGTGTGTGCCCTTGGCAGGGCATTGGCCTCTCGGAGCAGTTTTCCCCCACAGCCCAGATCTGGACAGGCAGTGGTACAGAGAGGCTGCTCCCTAGCGCACCAGACTACCACGGCATGACAGAGCCTTGGGGAAATCCTGGCACAACAGAACCTCCTTGGGGAAGACTAGCTTTCCCCAAGTCTGCACGCTGGTGTCAGGTTTTAAAAAGCAAATCCAAAACAGGTTCTCTGCTGTCTGCCTCAACTCCTGATCCAAAGTGAGACTGGAGAGGGGATCCTGAGCCTCTCAGCAGGAAAGCAGGCTGCCGGCCTGTGTGACACCAGGATGGAAGGGGACCCAGGTCCCCTATACAAGTGACAGAGCAGGGACCAAAGGGAGGAGATTGCCCAAGGCCAAGGTGAAACAGGCCCCTGCCTCTGCCCGGCACCGCCGTGCTGCTCCCTGGGGTTTCAGGTGCTGCTTGTACATTTAGTGCTCATGCATATTCCATATTTCAGCTTATAATGAAGCTTCTCCTTCCGAAAATGAAGTGTGAGACTTTCCTTAAGGAACCCTGGCACCTCCCGCACTCGCTGCTCACCTGCCCTGCTGCCCATCAGCTACCCGCTGCCTCCACTGACCGGCACACACGGCTGCAAGACCTCTGTACCCCTCTGCCCCTCCTGCCTGGGCCTTCTGAGAGCTCCAGCCAGGTCCCTGGCCTGCCTCCACACTGCCCAAAGCTCACAGTCACAGCATCCTACTTCCGAGTGAGACTGTTCCCTGCTCCCTGCCCTTCCAACCTCTTTCACCTTCAAAATTTCTGAATACAGTTTTCTCACAGTAAATCCTTTCATCAGCTACAGTGCAAATTCTGTGAGTGCCTGAGTGTCTGAGTTTTTACTACTGTATCCCTGGGGTCTAAGACAAAGCCAGGTGTTTAGTAATTGCTCAATTAATATTTGTTAAGTGGATGAATGCGAGGAAGAATGAATGAGGGAGAGAGTAAATGAAGAGAAGGGTACACGCTCTAGGTAAGCAGCTATGGCTGCATACGCTCGTGCATGCCAAAGAAGAAACGGGACCCACCGCTTGGAAGGGGCAAGTCTTCCAGGAAGTGGAAGAAGTGGGGCCTTATTTTACATCTTTCTTGATGCCAGGCGCACTGGAGAGGCCCAGGGAACAGCACAGGCCTGCACTGGAAAACAGATGATATAACTAGGCAGTGGTAAGTGCGTCCAAACACCAGAGATGACTTGCAGTGTAAACTCCACCCTAGGGATGGCAAACCTTCTAGAGCTTTCCATGATAACAGAGGCCGGCTGCAGTGTGCCTGCCCTGGGCTTGCCACCGCCGTTGCGCATGTGAAATGCTCTCAACGTAAGGATTCCTTGTTCTGCTGAGAGCAGGACAAGATGCGCTTGTGAGCCACACGGGGCCTGAGCACAGAGCTCTTTCGGCACCACTTGGCCAGCGTGTGCTCTCTTCATCGTGTTTCGGTGCCCACAGAGATGAGGATGATAACTGTGGGGCTGATAGGCAGCGCATGGAACAGTGAATGGAGGTGCATGCCACGTGGGGCACATGGGGGGTCCTTGGACGAGTCTAGGGCCACGGCCACCAGCGTGGACTCTCAACCACCATGTCCACCTGGGGATCCAGTGAGTGAGATGAAGCTAAGCGAGCTGCCTAACTTCTCCATGCCTCAGTTTCCCCACTCGCAGAGCAGGCTCTGAGCATCTCCCCTACTTTCTGGGCAGGCACACAGAACCTGGCGAATGGAATCAGAGCCCCGTCAGTGTCACCTGTGCTCCAGGCAGCCTTGCCTGTGATTAACGAGAAGAATTCTGGGATCCCTGGCCGACGGGCGTGCCGCAGCTCACCAGTACTTCTCCCAGATTTCCCCACCAGGTTCCCGCCAACTGCTAATCTAAAGACGCATTTCCTGGGGATATACCTTTGGAAACTGTCAGATCCCGAAGGAGGCACTTGGGAATAGAGGAAGGAATCGGAAATCGATGTAGGTAAGAGCTGGAAGTTCAGATGTGAAGAGGAAAGGGCCCGTATGAAGCTCGCGGCAGAGGACCCACCTCCTCAGACAACCCTGTGCACAGGAATCAGTGAGCAGGCCGCAGCCGTGGACTGCAGGGCAAAGCAGGCTTAAGCCAGAGGCAACGGTGGGCAAGAGGGGAATGGTGCCCAAGAGAGGCAATGAGAAGACAGAATGGCCAGGACCAGGCAAAGCAAGTGAGGCCGAGAGAGACACAGCCCAGGTGCCAGGCTGACAAGGCCACACACAGCCCAGTAGAAGCAGCCAGAAAGGACAGCCTGGGGTTCACAATACCACGCCGCTGTGCCAAGGCATGATGGCAGGTGTTTCCCTACATAGATGGGGAGTGCCAAACAACTCCAGGGCGCTTCTCTGCCAATCTGCCTCTAGACACACCGACAGACTCGGGCCAGAAAGGAAGCCTCATTCTTGTCAGTCTGGGTGCTGGGTCACAGCTGTTTTTCTCCTCCTCAGAATCAGCACACACACACACACACACACACACACACACACACACACACCTGGCACCTGGCACATGCCCCCTCTGCCCAGACTCCCAGACACACAGCCCATAGCAAGCAGTCAGTCCACAAGAGAAGCACCTTGACAGGAGAGAGCAGAGCTGTGAGCTCAAAGCCTCCTCCGGCCCTTCCTATCTTCGTTCCTAGGAATCCCACCTGCCTCTCTGGGATGCACTTACCTCATCTGCAAAGCGGGACTGGCTGCCCCTGCGGAGTGGCTGTGAGGCATAGCCAGGAGTGAGTGCAAGGCTGGCCCAGCAGCAGAAGTGACTGAACCAAGGACTGGCAGTTACTGAGTCCACCCCAGGAACAGAGCTGGGTTCCAGGCACCTTTCACGCCACCTGCCATCCAGCACCTTATAGGGATGCTTTCTGACTCCTACTTTACAGATAAGAGACTAAGACCCAAGGTCTCAGGTAGCCAGTGAGAAGGGGAAAGGCCACCTGGGCCTCTGGTCACCGGCTACGCCACTTTGCTCAGTAAATACTTCTAAGGAAGAAGCCGGTATGGCGAAATGGTTTACGCCAGTCACTCCACCCTTCTCAGCTCCACTGGGTGATGACAGCTGGGTCCCCAGTGCTCAGGGTTGCCTGGGTTTAGCACGCAGCCCAAGTGGCTCTGTAAAAGCTCCAGGTTCACAGTGCCCGATGCCAGGAGCTCCTGTGCTCATGGCTTGTACTGGCTTCCGTCAGCGGGACTGCTGCCACGACAACAAAGCCTGGACACCTCACCCAGCAGGCAAAACAACCACAGAGGGCTGGGCTGAAAGTCGCAGGCGAGCCTCTTGGCACAAAACCCTGGGTGGGCAGGCTGCCTCCTAGCTTGGCATTTTCTCCTGGCACCTCCGTGGTCAAATACTAAAAATAACCTGTGAGGGCCCCACAACCAGCCCAGCTCCCCACGAGGACCCGCACGCTTGTGGGCAGTGAGGGCCACGGGCAATGAAAGTTCTGGGTGATCTTGGCAGAGGCTCAGAGGCAGGAAGAGCCCAGTCCAGCTCCCCAGGCAGGGGTCTCCGAGCAGCTGCAGGGAGTGGCCAGGACTCAGCCTGCTGAGGAGGGGAGGGGAGGGGTGCAGGTACCAGGTCACAAGGAGGCAGACAACTGAAACCCGGAGAGAAAAGAGTAAGCAGGGGCCCTGTTCGTGCAAAACAGAAACAGACCTCAGTCAAGCAGCCAGTCGGAGGCAAAGAATATTAATCCGCAGCCTCTGATAACTTCGCATCACTAGCAAGCCAGGCTACACGTGTACAACTTGAGCAGTACACAAGGCACCCAGGCCAGGAGGTGCGGACGTGTTGAAAACGGAAGGTCATTTTGCTCAAGAGAACAGATTTTCTCTCACGAAGACCAGGATCACCCGTGCCTCAATTGCTGGACATCGCCTAGGTGTCCAGCTGTGTGTCAGGGTGCTCTGGACCGTGGGGTGGAGGGGGGACCCATGGCGCGCGCTGCAGCAGCTGCTTGTCGGCCCTGAGAGCTCCGACAGGTTCGCCATCGGTGCTCTAGCTCCTCACTAAGGCCCCCGACAGGCTCCCGGATGGGCCTTCCTTCCCCGGTTTTGCTGAGAACCACAGAAAGTCAGCTACAGGCTCTGACACACAGAGCTCGCAAGGGGTAGAGCTGGATCTGAGCCTTCATTAGAGCAAAAGTCTGCTGTTTACGCTCCGTTACCGGAGGCGGTTCTAACAACACCGCTGATTGGATGGCGGTTACGCCGCGCAGTGTGCTGAACATATTACACGCGTCCAACCCTCAGAAGAGCCCCAAGTTTGGAATGGTCACCTCGTGCTGTAGATGGAGATGTGGAGGCACAGCCATTGTTTGTAGTCACTTCTGTTTATAGCCAGTAAAGGGCCAGGCCGAAGTCGAATCCAGTTTTCTGCCCTGAGGGTCCCTTCTCCTGTCAATTGCAAACTTCACCCCATCCGAGAATCCTTAATCTTCGCAGAATTGTGCACAAAGGATCCCGAACATCCGATCCACACCTCAGGCTTCCCCAAATGTCTTCAAAGGCCCCCAAACCAGGGGGCTCCTCACGGCATAGCTGGCTCTGACTTCCTCCATGGTTCCTGGCTTTGCTTGGCTGGAGGATGACCAAAGTGCCCACCTGCCCAGAAGCCTTTCCAACCCTGCTCCACTCTATCCTGGCGGGAATCGTGGCCTCTGAGCTCTGAGCTTTGCCAGAGGTGCCATGGGGCTTATGGGGATCTGGGTAATGATGCGGCTCAGATCACCACAAAGCCTAAAGGGGGGAGGGGGGATGGATTCACCAGCCTCTAGAAGAATGGTGGCCTGGGGCCCCTCCCCCCAGAGCTTCCTTAGTGGCCACTGTTCCCATAGGCACCTGCTCACCACCAAGTCATCTCCCCCTTCCTCACTCTCCTCGGCCCAACTCTACAATTTCCTATGAAAATATTATATCAAGCAGTTTAATTTGATGTCCTTTCAGATTGTTCCTTAGCTTTCTCTAAACCCCCAAAGGCAGTGGCCTCCAGGGCATTTTCCTTCTGATAGACTGCCTAAGTTGGAAGAAGCATTCTCCATCCTTCCCCAAATAGGGAAAGGCAAGGTGGCCAGAGCATTCTTTTTTTTTTAGTATATTTTGAATTTTCTTTTTTTTCCCATAATTTTATTGAGAAATAAATAGCAATGAGACAATTTCAAATCAAATTGGTAGGACAGTTCCAATAATTAACACATTGCATACTGCCTTCCTAGTGTACATTTGTTGTACAAGATGCAGACATGATATCCTATTTACAAACACAATTAGAACAAATCCCTCTATTCCTTGAATTAAGAGAATGTAGTTGTATATCTATCCTAACCATTTTGAATACACAGATACAAAATGGTCATTCATCTATATCCCCTTTTCTTGTTTAGTTCCATCATTTAAATATTATAGGTGTGTGAATTCAGCAAAATATTCCAAAATAGTCCAGTAGTCTGTAATAGTACTAGGTCTTCCACTTGACTGGCAATGTCAGAAGTTGTTGACCTGAGTCCCCTACAGCTCAACATAACACCATGGCTTTACTTCTTGTACTTCGTTTTTATACTTTTCTGCTGGATGGTTAAGACCAAGGTAAAGCAGGACCTATGCAACAAGAGTTGTAGCTTTTGGGTCTGATAAGGTCAGTCAAATCCCCTCAGGATTCAGAGCATTCTTGAGAACAGAGTCTGGACCTTAACTGCCCAGGTGCAAACGCTGGCTGTATGCCTCAGTACCCTCATCTAGAAGACAGGAAGAGCAGCAACACTTCCTTCACCCATTGACAATACCTACCATTGGCCAATAGGTCATTGACAGGATTGAGTGAAATGATGTAGAGGGTTAATCACAGTGCCTCGTGTGTAGTAAGTCTGTCATTAAGGTGAGCAGTCACTGTTTTCTGTTTCTACATCATTTTTCTTGACTCTGAGACTTTTAAAGATTAATTTTGTTCTCTGCTGCATCCTGAGGTCCAATCTCAGGACTTGACACATAGTAGGCACTCAATAAAAACATTTTTAGAATAGATAAATGAATGAAAGGATAAATGAAAGAACAAATAAATAACATGATTGTCTTTCCACCAGAACCAGAAGGACATCATGAATCATTCTCAGCGCATATTGGTTTGACTTCAATTTCTAGATAATCATTGTGTGTATCTTCTTGTTTTGATGACAGAAGAAAGTACAGTCAGTTCTCCCACCATGCTGCATATGTGTTCTGGAAAATCACAGCACTATGCAAATCCACTAAAAACCACAGAATTTGGGGTGGGGGAGTAGAGTTAGGGAACGGCATGTGAAAGCTTCCCCAATGTCACATTTTTTAAAAAGAAAGATAAGAACTTAATATAATAGTGCCCCTGTTCCTGGTAGACTAAGTGCTTCAACGCTGTAATAAACACGCTACTTTACCTTGAAAACGCTCTGCGGCTTGCTGGGGGAAGTGGACAGGAGAAGGACTAGGAGTCACTAGGACATGACAGAAGTGCTTCTGAAATTGGATGGGACGTCAGAAGGCCAGATGTCGGCAGAGGCCGTGCCCGGGAGGTGCTAGGTACCCTCGCGGGCGAGCACCCTGCGTGCAGCCGCGTAGCTCTGTCCTCTGGGTTCCGGAGTCGCTCTGTACCTTTCATGATGGAGACTGCCTCATGCTTACAGTGCTCCGAGTATGGACTGTGTTGTAACAACACCTTTTTTTAAAAAAATATATTTGGCATAGGGTCTCACTATGCAGCTCAGACTCCTGTTTTCAGCCTCCTCAGCGCTGGGATTACAAGTGTGCACCACCATGCCCAGTCTCAGTAGCTGGCTCAGGGCACCAGGGTGGGGCTAGTGCAGCGTGTGGTGCCAGGGATCAACAAATTCCTGTGTTGGTTTTTTTGGTTTTTTTTTTTTTTTTTTTTTGCTCCGAATGCTTTCAAGGCAGGTTTGGCTGGCTTGAGTTGTGGGGATCGAACCACAGCAACACAGCAACTTGAGCCTGACTGCTTTGTTGAAGCAGCCACTTAAAGAACTGAGCTAAGGGGCACGCCCCCTAAATTCCTGTTTTAAACAGGCACTTTGTCAGACTGACCATAGGTCCTCTTGGTTTTTCCTACTCATTGGTTTTCATAGGCCTGACTTATTATTCAGGTTTTCAGGCAGCACATACCATGTGCTGAAGCTGGAAATATTTAACTTGGTTTTTGTTGTTGTTGTTGTTGTTGTTGTTTTTTGGTTTGTTTTTGTTTTTGTTTTTGTTTTTATTTTAGGGAAGGATCTACAGGGTGTTCAGGGTCTCACTACTAGACTGGATTTGCAGTGATCCACCTGTTTAAAGCCTCCCAAGAGCTAGGATTACATGTGCACGCCACCACTCCCAGTCTCAATTGTGGTCTTAGCGTGCCCCGGGGACAGGGCCAGCTCAGCAGGCCCGGGACTGAACCCCTGTCCCCTGTGCCTGCTTGCAGGCGCTTTAATCTGCTGAGCTATTTGGCCGGCCCAACTGAAACTGGAAATATAAAGGTAAAACTACAGAAGAAAGTATAGATGGTTCCTGATTTTACACAGCTTCCTGTCTAAACAGAAAGGCAAATGATAGGCACTATGTTTAGGGTACCACCTCAACTGGGAAGCTCTGCCCCTGGACAGAGCATTCCTAGTCACTAATCCTGAGAACCCTTGCGTCTCAGGCCAGCCTTCACTGTGGGAATCATACCCCAGGTGACAGCGCTGTCTCCTGCCTACAGGTGGAGGGAAGGAAGCCCCGCGGGTCCAATGCAGATGGGGCGTGTTCCAAGAGTGCAGTAGGACTCAGGGGAGTCGGCATGGAGGACGAGCCTGCTTTGCCAAACCTGAGTAACCCCCCACAAAGGAAGGGCTCCCTCGTGTGGGGAATTTTGGGGGACGTGATGACAGTGTTCCTCCCTCCCTCTTATATGTCAAGTTCCTCCTCCCTTTTAGCATGTCCGAACGTCGCGGCCTAAGGGCTTCTGTGGGATCTGACTCTGTGTAGCTACAACAGCCGCTCCACCCTCCTGTGTCTGCGGCAGTGCAGCCGCCCCGCCCCGCCCCTGTTCCTCAGGCTCTGGCCTTCCCACCTGCAGGCCCTGCCTGGTCCGCTCCTGCAGGGGGGACTCCACTCGCTCCTCAGTGGTGGTCTCTCCTCTTGTTCCTCACTTTAGCGTCTCTTCATAGCTTTGATCATAATCGGGAATTGCCTTCTGAATTAGTTTCCTATTACAGCTGTAACAAATTACTGCAAATTTAATGCCTTAAAGCAAACTAGAATGATTCTCTGAGAGGGCCGGAAGTCAGACATCTAGAGAGGGTGAGTCCGGTCTGCCGCAGGCTTTGGAGACCAGGGGAGGGGAAGTCCAGCCCTGTCTTTGCCAGAATCCGGAGGCCGCTTTCCTTCTAGGCACCACACCTCCACTTATAACGCGATCGGTGCATCTCTGACTCCGCCCTCACATCTTCTCTGGGTCTAGTCCTACCTCCTCAATTTTTCTTACTACATTGGGGCCACCCGGACAACCCAGGCTAACCCCACATCTCAAAGTCCTCAATTTAGTCACAACTAAAGTACCTGGCAGTCCCTTTGGCCACAGCAGTAACCTTCACAGGTCCCAAAGATAGGGACAGAGTTAGGGATAGGGACACGGATGTGGGTATACACTGCGGGGAGGAGTCAACCCACCACATTCCATTTATTTATTTGTCAGCTTGTTAATTATCTATGTCCCTACCACCCTCACAGCTCTAGGAGTTGAGGACCATCTTCTTCACTGCTGCCTTCCTAAACCCAGCATAGTGGCTGGCATATAATAAGTGACTGAGAAATATCCAAAGGACAGGAACTGATGGTTGGGAGTGTCAACAAAACTTTAACCAACCTCAGTCTTTTAATCATATAAAGAATACTTTTTATTCTAATAAGAAGTCAGGACCACAGCATTTGCTGTCAACTTCACAGCCAGCTGTGTGAGTAGGCACGTGGCCTTACCTCTCCAAGTATCCATGGTTTTGTCTATAAAGCTGAATACAAGAAATACTCACCCCAGAGAAATTGTAGGTATTAAATAAGATTGTAACCAGAGAAAGCACTTGGAAGCCGTACCGCATCCACGGTTGCGACAATTGCTGTCACATAGATCACAGGTGATCAAGGTGGGGTCACACATGGAAAGCACATGCATAAACACAGTGAATGCAAGGTCCACGGAAGCCACCAAAGTGCCGCTGTGTACTGAGGGAGTACGGAGAGAAGCAAAGGGAGGTCCAGCTGGGAGGCTGCAGAGCAACCCGGAGGGAGGCGAGAAAGGCGAGAATACCAAGGTACGACACTGCTGCCAAGAACCAAATTCAAATAAATCCCTGAGAGTGGCGGAAGCAGAGCAGAGACACTAGAGGACCCATTTGCAATGACCATCTGGCTTGTTAAAATTGATTAAAGGTAAAAAGAGAAATAGAGATCTATGTCGGTGGCATTAAATTGCTCCGCAGACAAGCCAATCTATGAAACTGCAGACTCTCCTTACTGCAATCTCTGAAATATCCAAGACATGATTTCAATTTATAAAGAAAATTCTTTTTAAAATTCCATGAAAAGCTGGCTTCATTGAGGAAACTTCAGCGTTGCTCAATTGCTTTATTAAATCCTTTTCACTTATGTCACAGAGGGCAGTGCAGTGTTCTGCAGAAGTGAAATGCGCTTTGCCTCATTGCCTAACTGAGGAATGTGGACAGCGCACAGTGCGTTCACCTTCGCCCTTTTAAATGTTTAACTATTTTGTGATCAATATAAGAGAAGAAAAAATACTAAGAGGGGGCTTCGGGGTGAGAGGGACCTGGGCACGTGTGCTGGTGCTCCTGCCTCCCCGCTGCAGGAGCTGCATGAGGCCTGCACGTTCCCGAGCACCACGCACCCTCTGCTAAGTGGCGGAGGTCGTGCTCCTCCCAGAGAGGCAGGAGATGAGCGGCGATGAAGGTTAACGGTGCTTGCTGGTGTCGCAGAGCCTGCCATGTGGCAAGGACTCAGTGAATGTCATCCTGAATGCAGGAGCATTTAGAGGGCCAAATGGGGATGCAGATGCTGGTGGAGTGGAAGTGCTCGCCTCCCACAAGGACAGGCGGAAGTCCATCCCTCCTCTGAGCCTGTGGCCTCTTCAAGGAAACATGAGTTTTTGTCTAAGACTCCTGGAAAACCAAAAGAACCCCTTGCCTTAGCCAAGACATACAGAAACGTACATATTCCATAGCAAAGAATGCAGAAGCCGTACTTGGGCTCATCTAGGAAGGATTCATGAGCAGTAGTTCCCGTGGGCAAGGCTGCTGTGGAGGTTTGCTCACTAAAGCTTGTGACCTCCAGAAAGATACTGACGGTGTTACTTCATGACAACTCTGTCCTCTGGAAGCCATAACACACACACACACACACACACACACACACACACACACAGAGAATCTCATCGCTACCACCAGCAGGCAGTTTAGTAAGCAGCTCCTCCATATTTTCAGGGCTATGGGTGATTATCTTCATTATCCCACTCCAGCCTGGCTTTGCAGCTGGTGTTTGTTTATGTGACCAGTGCATTACGCTTGGGCTCTGGGAGGGCAGAGGCTAGGCCTCAGTCATATGGGCAGCTCTCCTGCTGGAAGGGGCTTCTGCTCCGCTTCCCCTTGGGGCTCTGTCACTCCAGCCCGCAGACAAAGACAAGTCATGCATCTTTCTGGACCTCAATTTCTTCTTGTGGAAAATGCAAGGACAGCTCCTCTCAGAAGGGTTGTGGGAGGCGCAGTGGGGAAGGAACTGAGGATTCTCCAGGATTCCGAGGAATTTGGGTAAGAGTAGGTCAAGTGCTGATTCAGTAGCACTGAGCTTCAGGTCAGAGCCGGGAGACGCGGAGATGCTGGTGCAGTCCCCAAGCTGAGGCTGAGCAGGTGGAGGGAACAGTAGACTCTTCCCCTGCGCACCTCTGAATCCACCCTTGCCCTCAGGGTATATGTCTGAGGAAGCTTTGAGGCTCAGTGAGGCTGCTGGTTCAGGTTCCCAGGGCTGGTTTTAACAACAAAGCAGCTATTTAACAGCAAACACCAGTAATAAGGTGGCCACAGCTCCCAGAAGCCACCCTTGCTCCTTAGATAACCTGTGGTCAGGGGTCTCAGCCGCCTGCAAGAATGGAAAGTCTGGAAAGAGAAGACACAAACTTGAGGGGTGGTACATTAGTGCCTGGGCTGCAGGAGCCCTTCTAGGGTCCCTCTGGCCCACAAAGGGAGTCCAAAATATCAAGGTGGAGAGCAGCAAAGCCAGTTGGGTGGGCAGGGAGACTGGGTGCTGGGCACACGGGGCCATCCTCAGGGAAGCCTCTGTCTTGGGTACAGAGACCAGGGCTGGGTTGCTACCATAGTGGGCAGATGCAAAAATCGCGCACAGTGCAGGGAGCTAAACTGGCAAAGGAAGCACGTCCCTGAGAGCTGGCGGCCAGGCCTGCAGGGCCAGCTCTGCCTGGTCAGCCCTACCCACACGAGCTTCAGCCCAACCGGGCAGCAGTCCATGCAGAGGGCAGAGGCTCACTCAAGGCCCCTCAGAACAGAAATTGATATGCCTTAAATTCATGCACAAGGGGAAGATAAGATTGCATTCCACTCGGAGCTTATCTTCTTAATACTGATGAGTTGTAAGATGAGCATTAGTGGGACATAAAAATTATTATCATGGTAACAACAATAATAAAAAGGATTTAAATTTGTACAGCACTTTATATGCTACAGAATGCCTTCTCATTCATTAGCTTTGTGAGCTGGTAATAGCCCCCTGAGGAATCCAAGATGACTGTCATTATCCCATTCTGTGGGTGAGGAACAGGCAAAGAGAGGTACAATGGCTTGTCTGACACCGCACAGCTCACGGGAATTGGAGATCTCTACCCCAAGTCCTAGGCTTTCTTCAACACCTTCAGAGCAAGTCTTAATCGTCCGCAGACCGCTGCCTTAGGTACCATCCTGCAATGACCCCCAAAGGAATCCTGGGAGCCATCCCAGTGAGCCCCAAGCAGATGAGCCAGACCCCTCCACTGATGGAGGAAATCTAGCTCCTTAGACTTGGAGCACCGCTCGCTCCCTTCCCTGCCGCCCAGCCAGGATTGCTCAGAATCTAGGCGAAGCCACCTACACAAGACTGCCCTACCCTGCAACATCCGGGACCCCGTGACGTCAGCCTTAAAGGCCGCTGTCAACGTGGAAGGAGCCAAGCAGAAAGTGGGCGGGGAGAAGAGTAGAAGTTGGAGGAGAATGGCCAAGAAAGCGCAAACACTTAGGAGAAGGCAAAGGAGGAAGGAGTGCAAGAGAAAAACAGTTTAAAAGAGGGAGGAAAAAGAGGCACCGCAGTGAGGGAGACAGGAAGCTCCTGCCTTAGAGAGGCAAATGCAAAGCACTGATTTTTAAGAAGCGCTTAAATATCTTATTCTCCTGTCCCCAAATGAAACTTTCCCTTTTCCGCGTGAGTTAATCAGGCTTAAAACTTTCTAAGACCGCAAGGCTCAGCTTGACCGCAGCGATGAGCGCGGCCGCGAGGGGAAAGGCGGCAGCCAAAGGAGGACAGAGGATGAAGAGCAGCGCAGCCTCCCAGCGGCACCCAGAAGCGGCGTAGAGCCGCACGGGAGCAGGCCGCCTGTAGCAGAGCGCAGAGCGGGCTCACAGGCGGGGCTCTGATTGGTTGAGGGGCGGGGCGGGGCCTGAGCTGAAGGGGCGGAGTCCACCAGTAGCCGGCGCACCCTAGGAGGGGCCGGCCAGAGGGATGCTCTCACCGCAGATGCTGAAACTTCACTGGTTTGCTCTTTTTTTTTTTTTTTTTTTTGGCAGAACAGGGGATTGAACTCAGGCCCTTGCACTTGCCAGGGAAGCTTTTATTCCACTGAGCCATCTCCCCCGCCCCTCTGCTTTTGCCCAGGGAGTCACACCTTATCAGAAGAATCTCCCCATAACTATTGCTGCATAATAGTAATAGGCTGCAAATTGTGTAGTTTAAAAGAACACACTGGTCGAGAAATTGAGAAGGGGGGGGGAAGAGTGCTCCTCTGGGCTGGGTCTGGGTCTGGGGCCTCATCCGGGGAGGCAGGAGGCAGGAAGCATCTGGAAGCATCTTTACACATCTGAGGAGGACGAACAGGCTGCTGGCCTGGCCTCTGCTGAGGCTATGGCAGGCCGGCGGCAGGTGGCCTCTCCACGTAAGCTCAGCTTCCTCCGGGTGTGGACTTCTGTCGCGGCCCGCCTGGCGCAGAGATACACACCTGTAATCCCAGCACGCAGGATACTGAGGCAAGAAGGTCTGAAGTGTGAGCCCAGTTTGAACAATCTAGTGACTTAGCATTACATCTCAATTAAAAAATAATAATATCCCTGGTACCGAATGCTGTGCTGGCTGGGCTGGCCACCAAGACCGGGGGCGGTGCTTGCCTGTAAACCCAGCCCTGGAGAGGGCTGCGACAGGAGGGTCACGAGGAGTCTAAGCTGCATGGTGAGACCCTGTACCAAATACATAAATTTAATAACAATAATAATAATAGCAAAAGATATAGCTCTGTGAAAACATCCTAAATTCTGTCCCAAACATTGAAAAATAGCAAAGAACAAAGCAGAAGCCACAAGGCATCTTATTGCCTAGCCCGGAAGTCCCCAGCATCACAGTGACTGCACTCTCACAGTGGACAAGTGACTCAAGTCCACTCAGATCCAAGGGGAGCGAAATGGGAAGCCAGCTCTGGATGGAGGGGCGGCAAGTTTCTATAAGAGCATGTTAGACAGGAGGTATTATGTTACCACGATGAAGGTTTGTGTCTAGATAGCCCCCAGAAGCTTCCTGCAATCGCGGGGCTTTGCAGAGGCAGCGGAGTGCAGAGAGTGTGACACCACGATTAGAGGTGGGGGATTAGTACTTCGGTCGACTGAGTGATTTGGCAGAGTTATGGCTGGAGTTTAGGGTGTGAGTGCTACATCTGCCCTAGGGTGGGTTGTCTGCATACAAGGTAAGGGACAGCCCTGGAGAGAGCTGTGACAGGAGGGTCACGAGGAGTCTAAGCTGCATGGTGAGACCCTATGCCAAATACATAAAGTTAATAACAACAACAATAATAATAATAATAGCAAAAGATATAGCTCTGTGAAAACATCCTAAGTCTTGTCTCTCCCTCTTCTTGCTTTTGCTGTCTGCCATGAACACTGCTCTCTGCCAAGCCACCCAGAGCTAAATAAATGTCTCCCTCTCTAACTTTGGGTGTTGGATATCTTGTCCCAGCAATGAGAGAAAAGTAAATCAGCCCTGTGGCCATCATCGGTAACTACGATCGGACGCAACTTTCGTGCATGTATTGCCATGCTTAGGATTCCACCCACGCCTCCTACCGGGTGTAGCTTCGACCCCTGTGTTTGGCTTCCACGTTTATGCAGAGTGTCACTAAGGTGCCTCGTCCACACCCTAGTCTGTGATCCTCCTGCCGGAGCCTCCAGGGTGCTGGGATTACAGAGGTGTGCTGTCACACCCAGCCACCCTGTGCTAGCATTAGCCCCCATTTCACGGGTGAGGAATCTGATCTCATAAAGATTAAGGCACATGCTCAAGACTCCTCAACCACCAATTGTTAAAATGGGGATTTGAACCCAGATCAGATGCCAAACTTTCTCTCTTTATTACTACATTTATTATTCTGAAACAAGAAAAAAGAAAAAAAAAGTATCTCAGAATATGCCACAATAATTTGCAAAAGAGATACAAGTACTTTGGGGGGAAATCTTGAAGAAATTCTTGCAACCTCTCATCAAGTTCTGAAAGTGGTATACTTTAGCTCCACCCGCAACCACACAAGAGAGCGCCCTCAGCGGTCTAGAAGGAAGCTGGTCACCTCTCTGTAATGAGCTCAACATCCCAGGCCAAGTCCCAGTTCTTCTCACCCTTCTGCAAGAGGACTGTGCATGCAACCTGAGAAGTCATTCAGTTCTCAAGAACCGCAATTTGCATAGCTGCAAAGTAAGAACAAGCCAGAACTACACACTAAGTCCTTGTGAGCCTGAGCTCCACACATGACTTAACTTCCTGAAATGGTATGTTTATAAACTTGCTAAAGACCAATATATGGACGAGCAAATACCAACATCTGATTTTAACCACCTTCACTTAGAGTGGTTCCGACAGAACATGAGTTTATTTCTTATTTTATTTGAAGAATGCTGAAATCACAAAAAGTGTAAATGCCAAAGAGATTTATGTATTTTTTGGTTTGAGAGTAGCGAGGAAACTTTCTCTGTAGATAACTGAGAAAAAAAACTAAGACATAAATTACAAAAAAAAATTCCATTGATATCTAAAAAGCACATCTTGAAATCATTATGGGGGAAATGATATAAGTCATAAAGAAACCGTAAAATCAGCTGACGCAGAAATTAAGTTGGCAGCACAGGTGCGCCAGTCACCCACAATGACAGAGGGTTGACAGCCGCTCCAGGGTGTGGGTCTGTCTTCAGGAACGTCCGATTGACCATCGTCCCTGGACTCACAGAGCTGCATCAGAAGCCCAGGAGCAAAGGCCTCGAGCAGTGGCTGCTCCTGTGACTCTCGGTCGCTCCTGGTTTGCTGTTGGTGCCACATGTCATGCAGATGGTAGCAGCAGGTACTGGCCACGGTGTCATCATCCTGTTTTGAATCTGAAGATCGCTTGCTCCCATAAGAGTGGGATACCAAAGACACAACGCACCTACTCCCAAGTCAGGAGTCCAGGTCAGATTTCCATTCCTTGCATTTTCTAACCAAGTGACCCAGGCAGGTTACATACTCTCTGCCCATCAGTCTGCATACATGATAAACAGAGATGTCATGCCAAGAGGCTTCTGTGATGTACTTGTATGAAAGCTCTTCCATATACGGCTCTTAGTATGCAGATTTAAAGCCTTCAGTTCTCTGTGTGCAACAAGGGATGATCTCAGGCAATCCACAAATTACATTTCTATAAGAATTTTCATTGGCCCAGGAGTTAAACTGCTCAGCCAGTGAGATTGAGAAAAGCACCTGGAAGCTGGACCAGGGCCAGTAGCTGGTCCTCCTCTGAGAGATTGAGAAACCCAGTTGGCCTAGGGATTTTGGAGCAAGGGTGAGAAGGCTCTTCTGTCTTGCTTGGGGCAGGGCTCCATGGGAAGAGGACTGGCTCTGGCCTAGCAGCCACTAGGGTCTGCCAGAGGACCACGCTTCCCATCCCCCACCTCCTTTGTGCGCAGAGGCAGGGCTCCTTCCAGGCACCCGCCTCTGCACTGGCCTCTCAGCCCCCCACCAGTGGTGGGTAATGTCCCAGGAGTCAAGACTAACACTGCATGCAGACCATTAGATGGGAGCAGGGCTTTCTGGGTGAGAAGCACCCACCAATTGCAACATTAGCCCTGGAATGGGAGAGAAAGGGTAGAAAAACAGCCTGCAGGGAGCCGCCCAAAGTATACATTTAAAGGGCAGTCACAGTGCCTTGAAATTAGACCACAGCCAACTTCAAAACTGAGGCACCATCTTAAAATCCTACTATATATTATATGAAAATGTCCAAAAGCTTGCTTTTTTATTAGAAAAATGGGAAGATCTAACCACTTGGTATCTGGGTCTCCCCAGCCACAGGCACGAAGGTGACCAGCAACCACCCCATTTATCTAGGCTGAGAAGTGTGGCGTTCTTGGGGCTCCATCTGGAAACCCTGCCTGGCCCCTTTGTGGATGCAATTTGGATCTCAGGGGCTGAGCACACAGGGTCTATAGTCAGTTGACCTGGGTTTTAAGTCTGTCTTACCAGACTTAAAAGGTATTGACCTTGGGGCTTTGAGCCAATATTTTAACCTCTCTCATCATCAATTTCTTCATCTTGAAGATAGACATAAGTTAGTTCCCAGCATACAGGTTGTCACAAGGACTGAGACAGTGTACTAAGAATGGTGCATAGCACATAGCACTGGCCTGATAAATGCTAGCTGGCATCAGAACCTTTAGTGCCACCATCAATGCCACCCTTCCTCCTGCCCCCCCCCAGGGGCTCTTCCTGTGTTTCGCTGGACAAGGCAGCGCTCCAAGACCTGGGGCTCCCTCAGCTCATCTGTGCAGAAGGTCTGGTGCCCCGCCTACAGCAATGAGGCACAGGCCAAGCCAACAGCCAGCAGAAAGGCGAGAAAGGGCCTGCTGAGCTGGGTGGAAGGACAGATAGCCCGCAAGTTCCCTTCCAACCTGAAGACAGGTACTCAGTGGATAGCCAGCATGTCACACCTCGGTCTTGTTAGATGCTCGCATCCGTTCTATTGTTTTCCCTGGTGCACAAACGAAAAGTGAGTCCTGCAGTCCAGGAGCTCCACAGCAGTTGCAAGGCAGTGGAGTTAGAATTGGAAGCTGCGGACACTTGGAGAGAGATTTTTTGTGATAACTGAGGAAACTTGGGGAAATAATTTCCAAACATGCCATTAAAAATACAGCTATACATAATAGTAGCTATTTATTCAACAAGCAAAATATGTGTTCCCAAATGGATATAGTCCTATTCTCGGGGGCAGGGCTTGGCCCCCCAGGTCGGGCTAACTGACCTGAGCTGGGCTGGATGCTTTCCTGGAAACCAAAGCTTTAGTCTTCATGAGCTATGACTGTCTCGGCACCCACATAGCACTTCTCCTCCGTTCGTTCGTAGGAGGAGGACAGTGACCACACTTGCCTCATACTCCTGGCAGGCAAACTAATGCAAATGCAAACAATGGAAGGAAAAGAGGGAGGGAGGGAGCAGGAAGGGAAGAAAGACAGCAATCTGGGGAGTGTGAGCTGATGCCCAGGGTGACCATTCAGACACCTACTGGCACTAGAAATCAAATGGACAGGCTAGCAGGGAATGGGGTAAGACAGCTCATAGAACTAAAACCTACCCATTCCGTGGCCTGCTCCTGTGAGGAGAGGTGTGGCTTGGCCCAGGCACAAGGTA
>NW_004524625.1:5559390-5561471 GCF_000260255.1 Octodon degus | reverse complement strand
CAATCCTTGAACTTCCCATCCCCTAGTAACTGAGACCACAGATGCATGTTGCCATTGATGGCCCCAAACATTTTAGCAGAAACAAAGGCAAAATGAGTCCTTTATGAACCTGTTTCACAATATCCCAAAACTGAGCCAAACAGAGTCAAAAAATGACTCATGGATTAGCATGATTTAAATACCATTTCACAAGAAGTATTTCATTTTCTAGAGACTGAATGTGCTAATAAAGCATAATGTTAACCACAGCCAATGTTGGGTAGTGTATGCACAGGTATTCACTGTATTATTGTAGTTTCGAAAGTCCCTGAAAAGAAAGAAAAGTCAGTATCAAACAAGATAAAAAGAAGATGCTGGAAGTGGCTAAAGCTGGAAGTCAGCCAAATGTGTGAAAGCAGGTCTCGTCCTCAGTGGCTGAAGCAGTCAAGCTACCTCAGGCCTGAGAGAAGCATCCTGCCTGGTTAATGTCACCTATCAGTTGCTAGGCAACCTTGTGTCATGTGACACTAACTTCGCAAAGGTATAAATAAACGTCTCTACTGTTGTTGGGGGTCCTTAGTCAGGGAAGGGCCACTACCTGACCCAGCTCTTGTCCTCTTGTCTGTCTTTCCCTCATTCCTGCTGTCGTTTCTCTGCAGGGGTGCACCAAGAGACCAAAGGAGTTCTATAGAAGTAGCCTGTTCATTCCGTCATTTTTTCACTTATGCAACAACATTTATTGAGCACCTGGACAAACTCTGTAGGACCCTAAGGATCCATTGATAAAGTGACCTGGGACCCTACCTAATGGAGCAGGGGTTGTTTGGGAACTTTTATTTTATTTTATTTATTTTTTTCTTTATTTTTTTTTTCTTTTTGCAGAACCAGGGATTGAACTCAGGCTCTTGCACTTGCCAGGCAAGCTCTTATTCTACTGAGTCATCTCCCCGGCCCCAATTGGGAGCTTTGTCACAGCACATATTTTTAATGTAATGGCATTCCAGTGGGCAGGCATTTAATTTAACCAGTGTGATAGGCATAAAGGGTCCCAAAGACATCCAGCACTGTCCATATGTTATCATCCGTGGCAGAAGAGACTTTGCAGATGGGTAGAATTAGGGATCCCAAGATGAGATGGAGAGATTTGACCCGGATTATGCAGGTGGGCTCTGTGGAAGAGGAGGGGCAGGAGAACCAGAGTCAAAGGTGGGAGTAGAGGAGCCTCAGGCTTCTGCCCTGGCAGCTACAGGGGAGCACTAGCCCAGGGGCGCCCGCAGCCTCCCCAGGCTGGGAAGCGGGGGAACTAGGTTCTCCCTTGTTGCATCCAGAAGCGACCCTGCCCTTGCCCACACCTTGATTTTGCCCCAGGGAGGTCTAATGAACTCCAAAATCCTAAAACAATAAACCCATGTTGTTTCATGTCTTTAAAGGTGTGGAAACTTGCTACAACTCCAGCAGGAAATTAGTGTTAAGTAGTCTCAAATAAAATCACTCAGCAAAGCAAGAGCAGAGAAAGTGGAAAAGAAAGATGGTATGTAATATAAACATGTTAGCTGGGTGTGGGGGCACGTGCCCCTAATCCCAGCACTTAGTAGACAGAGGTGGGAGAATTGCTTTGAGTTCGAGGCCAGCCTGGACTACAGAGCATGACCCTGTCTCAAAAACAAAACAACAAAAAACCGAAACACACAGCAAAGGGATTTTAAATAGGCCAGCGATTCAGCCGGCTCTGCTGCCGGCAGGGTGCAGCCTGAGCAGGTGTGAAGTAGACTGTTTGATGTTGTTCTGCACAGTATTTGGTCTCAGTTGTAATGTGAGCATCTTGTCACACTCAGAGCTGTAGGAGAGTTTTGGGGACAATGACAACTATCCGTAACTTTCTAGAGTTTAAAATTGAAGCCTTAGGCGAGTGACATGATTCTACTGGGCTTGAGGGGCAGTTGAATTGAGCATTAAGGGTTTCAAATGTGGAATCTGCCAGACATGCCATGAGCCCTTCCTCTGAAACTTACCGGCAATGTAACCTTCAGCAAGCTACTGAATTCGTACAGCCTCAGTTACTTGCTCTGTAAAATTGATAAATAATGATATTTTTTCCTGTT
>NW_004524625.1:5541763-5558210 GCF_000260255.1 Octodon degus | reverse complement strand
GCTGATCCTTGACTGCCAATACAATTGAATTACACACACAGTAGGTAAGAAATACACAGACCTAAAAGGCTTCACATGACTGCATTTGCCAACACTCAGAGCACCGCAGCCCCGTGGCTGCCAATGCCTGTTAGATGGAAAGGCCACTGGTGACCTGTGGTGGAGAACAGGAGTCTGCCTTGGCCCTGAGGGTCACGTCATGCTTGAGCATTTAACTCATAACAGTTGATTTTACTATCTGGTTATGTAAGAAGGATATTTAAATTTCATAAAATAGAAATTTTTATGTTTATTGTTTAATGTGCAAATCTTATTCTCAGGATTTCTTTCCTTTAAAACCTCTACTTAAGAGTCAAGAGTCATAATGAAGAAATAAAAACTAATCAAAAATATCAACATATCCCAGCACTTGGGAGGCCAGAGCAAGAGGATCTGCAGGAGGATCGCTGAGAGTTTGAGGCCAACCTGAACTATATAGCAAGACCCTGTCTCAAAAAGAAAAAAAAAATCAACATAGACATAAGTTTCTTATTTGCTAGTTTTGAACATAATTAAAAATATGTTCATATTTTAAAATTACATGTGTATTTTAAGGGTGTGTGTATGTGTATGTGTATGTGTGCAGGGTCTTACTACGCAGCTCAGAGTCGTAATGATCCTCCTAATTTCTGCCTCCCTAGTGCTGGGATTACAGGCTCAGCGCACCTGGGGGTGGGGCAGCACAGTGTACAGTGCCAGGAATCGAATCCTGGCCCTTGCGCTTTCCTAAGCAAGAGCTAAGTCCGCTGAGCTATACCACCAGCCCTCATATTATTTCAATCTATTGTCTCCCTAGTTTACAAGTCCAGCTTTTATGTGGGACATTTCTTAGCTTGTCTTTCTCACACTGAGGGTGGACAGGTCGTTGTGACCTCAACCTCTGGCCTCTCAGGCCAACGTCCTGTATCATTCATCTGACCAATTAGTCAGCAAGCACTTCCTGGGTCCTTCTCCTGTTACAAGCCCTAGGTCAGAGTCTGGGGGTACTAAACAAAGCACAGTTCTTGGTAGGGAGCTCCAAAGTGGCAGCATTCAACAACCAACGCTGCTCATGTCTCAGGACCGAAACACAGAACATTTTTTCAAGGAGAAATTTCACACAGGAAACTAAGCACTTTCCTGGCCAGTTCGAAATTCCAGTGGCAGTAAGTTGACACCATTCTCGCCTCTTTCTGATGGTGGTGCCATAACATGCCAGCAAAGTTCTAATCCCACTCTACCTCCCCGGAATCCAGAGAGCATGGGGTTGCATAATGTATTTGAAATGATTTTAAGGGACCAGGGATGTAATTCAGTGGCACAGCGCCTGCCTGGCAAGTACAAGGTCATGAGTTCAATTCCTAGTTAAGAAAGAAGAAAGAAAGAAAGAAAGAAAGAAAGAAAGAAAGAAAGAAAGAAAGAAAGAAAGAGAAAAAGAAACGATGAAATGCTTTCTAATCTTGGAAAGTGCTTCTCCAAGAATAATAATTTCAGCAGCAATACTTGTGGGACATTTTAGAATTCGTTCAGGGATAAATGTAAATTCCTTATAGACTTGGCTGGGTGGGACATGTTACCCTACTGTACAGGTGCAAACAGGGAAGAGTCACTGAGGAATTTATCCATGACCATAGTCCATTAGTGGCTATACTTTGTAGTAATAACTTTAGTTTTCTTATCTCAGTGGTTGATCAGAGGTAGTATTTTAAAGCTTGAAGCTCTGGTAGATAGCAGTTGTACAGTAATTTTCCTTAAAAGTGATTTTTGCTAGCAGTTTCGAATCTCTCTCTACTTCCCCCATGCTCTCTCCAATTTATTAGTTGTTTTTCTGGGAACATCATGGAATGTAGCAACAGAAGAAGAGGGTTTCAGCCCCTGCCAATAAGCCCCCCAGTTCCACCAGGGAAGCCACTCTGACCTGGTCAGCAAGGGAGAGAGCATGAGGCACACCTGCTAAGAGTAGCTCAGAGCATCATCTGATGGAGGTTTGCGAATGACGTGCTTTTTAAATTTAGATTCACAATGATTCCTATAATAATCGCCACTTTTGCCCTGCTGTGCTCAGATGTACCTCGGAGGATGGCAGAAGTCCAAGGCGTGGGCAGGCAACTCCAGGCCGGGTCTTTATTTCTCTACTCAGCCTCCTCTTTGGGTCTTGGCTTCTGGCTTGGGGGATGCAAACAAGAGCACAGCAACACTGAAGAGGCTGCCGTCTCCCACTGAGAAGCTCTGGTGTGCAGTGTCCGGGGCTGTGTTGTCACCTCTTGCCTGCCTATTCACACGGGCAGCAGGGGCACACAGGATGAGGCATGGACAATGCAGAATGAAGACTTGGGAGAGACTCTTGTGCAAAATATAACCCTGAGGCTGGGTGCAGAGTGCCCAGCCCACTACGTGTTGGCCTGGTACACCCAGGATACCTGGTACATGGGTGCCCTCCTGACAAGTAGGCAACTGAGCCTGAGCAAACACACCTGAGACCCGGGCAGCACCCTCGCAGCTCCTAATGAGCTATCCAGGCATGGCTAGGCGCCTCCAGCTTCCCCAGGTTAGAGATCAGGAAGGCCCGCTCAGACAATTTGTGGGGTATAGGACATCAGCGGGGGAGACCACGTCAGACCAGAAAAAGGGCGCTGGGGAACAAAGAAAGGCTGAGAGGGTGGGTCTCCCTGCCTAGGCACAGGGCTGTCCTGCAAAACTGCTGCCTGGCTGTTGGCAACAAAAGCAACGCTAGCCGCACTTGAGGCCGCAAAGCTCCTCCCGTGCCCCTGGCCGGCTGGCGCTCCGAGCAGGAGACAGTGGCCCTCCTTCGCCCTGCTGGCCTCCGGCCTGGACCGACGCCTTCTGCTCTGCCCTCTGCCGCCTGCCTTCCCTCCCTTCTCCTGGCTGCGAGCTCCTCCCCTTTCAGCTGTCATATCGTCTCATTTTTCCTGGCTTAATTCCTTATTTGAAGGACACAGTCTTCAATTATTTCTTGAAACAAATATACAGAAAATGAAATTTTTGGAAGCCTTGCATACACAAAACTTTTGTACCCTGCAATCACACTAGAATCTGAGCTGGAAATAATTCCTTGGAGGCTTGAAGGGGTCACCGCACGATCGCCCAGTCACCAGGCTCGCGCTGAGCAGCTCGCCAGATTCCGCCGCTCCTCCGAGGTGGATTTCTCTCCGGCAGCTCCGTGCTCTTTCCCTTGTCCCCAGAGCTGTGAAAGTTCACTAACGTGTCTTGGCTAGGTGTATTTTTCTCTGGACAATCAGTGGGCCCTGAATCTCAAAGTGCAGGCCCTTCTGTCATGGGAAATATAGAATTATTTTATTGAGGGGTTTTTTTTTTTTGGGTGGGGGGTTACTCGTTTCCTATTCTCCTTTCTGGAACTCTTACCATTTAGATATGGACTCTTCTAGGTCCATCTTCTGATCTTCTTATTTCCACTCATACTTTTTACTCCCTCTGTTCAGCTTTTGCGTTTATTTGTTACTCAAAGATCTCAGTGCTGTCCTCCAACCCTTCTCCTGAGTATTATCTCCCGAAAAGCTTTTCTTTCCGCTCTTCCTGCTCCCTGCACGCATTCTGCCTTGCCCAAGCCCTGACCTCTTTTCAGTCTCTGCCTTCCATGCTGCTGGATCTCCTCTAATACTGGAAATGGAAACCTGGTTGAGTAGGCACGTGGGACTCGGCCATGGGATTGGTGGTTTAGCAAAGCTGGAAGAGCCAATTGTTGAGAATCCCACCGATAGCTTTAATTACTCGCTCTTCTTTCTTTGTTTGTTTGGATTTCTTGTTTTTGTGGAACCGGGGATTGAACTCAGGCCCTTGCACTTGCCAGGCAAGCACTTATTCTACTGAGCTGTTTCCCTGGCCCCTACTCATTCTTCTTGAAATGAGGCAGATTAACTAGATTCCCAGAGAGGATCTTCCCAAGCCTTCTGTGGTGGGCGGAACTATAGTCTCCCCCAAAGAATCCATTTCTTAATCCTTAGGACCTGTGAATGTGTTGCCTTACATGTCAAAGAGACTTTGCCATTGGCAATAATTACAGATCGTGTCGCTGGCAGATAACTCAAGGGTCTAAATCGCCTGTTTAGAAAAGTTTAGGCAAGCCCAAAGGGACCCCAGCAACACAAGCAGTGCCAGCCCCGCCCCCAGGGTAGGCTGAGCTGGCCACAAAATAAAATAATTGTAGATCTTGAGATGGATTTTCTTAGACCATCTGGTAGACCTGCTATAATCAGAAAGGCACAAAGGTCCTGGGGCGGGGGGGAATGGTAAGAGGCTTTCGAGTCAAAGAAGGTGGTGTAACTACTGAAACAAAGGTTGGAATAAGGGGCAGGAGCTAGAACTGTGGAGAGCCTACCCAAGTTCTGTATGAGGGACATACACCTGATGTGAGCTCAAAATTAATTGAACTTAATTTTGATTTTCTGATCTCCATAACTGTAAGACAGTAAAGTTGTGTTTTCACACCACCGAACTGGTGCCAATGACAGCAACAATAGGACTCTGATGGAGCCTGCGGCTTGCACCCCACAGTAGGGCTGGTCTCCGCTTCCTCTGCACCCTGGGATTCAGAGTGGTGCCCTACTGTGCTAGTGTCCCTTAGCCCAGAGGACCCCTATCTCACACTTACCCTTCCCTTTTCAGAAGATAAATCTCCAGTTTCTGCCAGGTTGTGTTGGTGCAGTGGTGGGGGTGACAGTCTCCCAGAAATGTGAAGCCAGGAAGGGGTCTAGTGCTCTAAATGCTCCGCATCTGAGCTCCGGAAGTCCAGCTCCTGGAGTTGCCGATTCCTGAACCAGTCAGGCTCCACAGTGGGAATGAGGAGGGAGGGTGCTTGGCCTGCCCCACCACTGACTTGGGATCTGCTCTCACTTTTGTGTCACCTGCTGTCTCTGCTCAGACGCTGCTGTTATCTCTACTCCGATTCTCCCTGTCTTCATCAGAGTGGACCTCAGACACAAACCAGCCAGACCCTTTCTCTTGTAGTTTTGGTGGATTGCCCGGGAAATTAAAGTATGTAGTGCACTCACCTGCCACTTTTGCCAAGAAATCTCCGTGCTTCCTCCTACAGGTACTCCGAGACCTGGGGCGGTGGGCGACCCGGTGTCCTCTTCCTGTGCCTGCCAGTTGCTGGGCACTCCAGAGTATCTCTTCTGCACAGGTTCTTCCCCTCCCTCCCTCCTCTCACATCACACTTGCTCAGGGCTGACTCAGTAGGATGCCCCAGAACGGAAGCTGTTAAAATCCTGAACTCATCCCCTCCTGACTGGGCCTCTCTGTCACTCTTAATCTGTCCCAGCGCTTCACAGGCGCCCTGGCTACCAGCGGTGCTACCCGGCTCAACGAGGCAACCCCAGTGCCAAGGTGAACACTACAGGCTGTGTGGCTGAAAAGCATCCCCAGTAGTTCTGGAGGCTGGAGTCCAAAACTGAGGCACCAGTGGCACCGCTTTCTTGAGGCCTCTCTACTTGGCTTGCAGATTGCTGTCCTCTTGCTCCTCCTTTGCAGTCAACCATTTACACAGGAGCCCCCGGGTACCCTGAGTCCCCATCCCCTGTTTGTAAGGTCACTGTCAGATCCCATGAGGGCCCACTGCAGGGCCTCTGTTTTAAGTCGGCTACCTTTACAGGCCCTGTCTCCAAAGGCAGTCACACTCTGAGGGACAGCGAGTTAGGGCCCCAGTATCTGAATGGGTGGGGGCATCACACTGCTCTCCCTGACCTGGCCCCGTATTCTGAGTTCTTGGGCCCCTGCTGAACCTGTGGTTGCATATGTGGAAAACCCGCACTGAACCTGTCACAATCTTGAGTTTCTTACCACAAGCTAAATCTGAGAAACCAGTCCAGCCAAAACAAGTGAAAGCCTCAGACCCCTGCTGGGAGGGAGAATAGGGAAACGTGGAGCCCTTCGTGTTCGGAGGTGTGCTTCTATGTCCCCACAGTTCTAACTGTTTAAAAATATAAATGAAGAGCCAACCATATATCTCAGTGGACTAAAGCACCTGCTTAGGCAGGCATAGGGACTGGGTTTCGATTCCGGCATACCATGCCAGCCCCAACCCCGGGCTCACTAAAGGCAACTGAGACTCGGTGTGGTGGTGAGTCCCTGTAATCCCTGAGCTTGGGAGGCTGAAAACAGGAGGATCACTACAAGTCCGATCTGTGTAGTGAGACCCTGTACTAAATACATAAAACAATAAATAAAATAAAAATGAAACCAATATATGAGATACTCATGTGTTACATATGATCCTACAACAAAAATTACCCTATATTCCCTTAAAGATTGGGCTTATTTCCATGCACTCTTCCAGTTTCAGTTAGAAAAGACAATAGGAAATGTTTGGACAATGGTCCTCCTTACACTAATTAAGTAGACTTAAAAATGTGTACAGAGGGTAGAAGCCGTTCGTGGGAGAGGATCTGACCGCGGATCAAAGCAGAGGCTCAGGAATCAGGCAGACCTGCATTTACATTCTGCTTCAACCACTTATTAATTGTGTGACCTTGAGCCAACTGCTGAACCTTAGCTTCCTCACTTGGTGTGAAACCAGGATGCCGCGAGCCCTGCCAGTGCAGTGTGTGTGTGTGTGTGTGTGTGTGTGTGTGTGTGTGCGCGCACGCGCCCGCATGGAGTGGCCTCAGGGCAGACACTAGGACATGCCAGGAAAGGGCGCCCCATGCCTGCCCAGCGCCTGCCTGTCAACCCACCCCACCCTCTGCCCTCACCCAGGGCTCCCAAGCCCTGACTTACTAGGTTCTTAATGAAACACTTCATCCCTTTCACCCAGTGAAGAGGGTTTGTGCAAATCCTACAGTAATAGATTCCTTAGGCCTCTGAGCAGGTTTTACATGTGAAAGGCTATTTGACAGTTCCCTCAGCCTTTCTTAGGGACTGCTGGGTCTCCCGGAGATTAACTCCGGGGTCTCCCAGCCCCTGGCCAACCCAGGGTGCTGTGCTGCTGCACTGGGTCTCCGCCCCCTCCTGAGAAGGTCCAGGAGAATGTGATGCACTGACAGTGGGTTTCAAAAAGGAATGTAGAAGGCAAAGGAGAAAACAAGCCCTTGCTGAGCCCTGGCTTTAATCTGTGGGCTCCAGACATGGGTGGCCTTTCTGCCCCGCGCTTCCCACCTCCTAGGCCCAAGCCCCGGATCCTCCCTTCTGCAGATGAGGAGACAGCTGTAGAAGGTGGTGGGCCAGAGCAAGGCAGCCCTGCATGCAGAGCCAGGTTCCAGCCCTTGCGTCCAAGACAAAATTCAAGTCGAGCGCCCTTCTGCGGATCCCTATGCTTGCCCTGCAGCTTCTCCTCACAGCCTCTGCCCCAGCAGCCCTCGCTTCACCCCTGTGGTTCAGCTGGGGTCCTCATAGCTATGTCTTCTGTTCTCAGCTGTTTCGAGAAAGGAAAGTACCTCATGCATCTCCTGCCAAGGACGTGGTAGGATTGGGATGTGCCTTGACAGAGGAAGAACTAAGTGAGCAAGCGCATAAATCAACATAAATTATCGGGTGACATACCCATGAATAAATGAATCTGGAAATGATGAATGCATGGATGGATAGATGTACGAACAGTCCATGTAAGAAAACATGATGATGTGCCCATGCAAAACTGAATGCATGCATGTTTGTCGAGTGCATGGACTGTTTCATGTAGCCAGGACTACATGAATGAATTAATAATGAAATATGCTAATGAGCAGCTGTATAAGTGAACATGTGTAGTATTACTGAGTCAATAAATATGTACTTCAATGAGTGAATATTGAATAAGCAAATAAGTATAGATAAATAAATACATAAATGAATTAATGCAGGGACAAACGGATGGAATATTGAATAAGCAGATGAGTGCATGCAGGTATGAATGAATTAACGAATGAATGAGTGAGTGAATTAGCCAACAAATGAGAAGAGGAATCTTCCCTGTTTCCTCTGAACAGTCCGATCCATCAGGCATGTCCTGTGACCAGAACGCCTAAGTAGCCAGGAATCAGCCTTAACAGTGGAGCGATAGGTCAAGGACAGGATTGAGGCCTACGGTCCACTCGTGCAGAGAGAATATTGCTTCTGAGAGCCCCTCTAGCACTGGCCACATCTGAGAGCCAGACACCAGGTGGCCCTCAGCAGCCACTGTCTCCAGCAAGTGGGAGCGAGTGGTCACTCCACTGCAGAGGGCCAAGGCCCAGCCAGTCCCTTGGGCCGAGGAATCCCTTTGCTGTACTCACACCCCATACCCCACTCCAGGGGAAACCAGTCCTCAGCATCCAGGAGCAGCCTCCCGTGATGAGGAGGCTGCTGCAATAGCTCTGCAACAAGCAGCAACCCACATGTTGGATTACAGCAGGTTGAGCCAGTCCACATTCCCCAGTGCCAGGGCTCGGGGAAGAAGGGAGGGGAAACCGCAGCACCTAAACCCGGAGCGAGAAGCCACACTTCCTGGCTCAGCAGCAGGGCCTGCCGCAGTTCCAACAGCCAGGGCTCTGTCATCTCCTGCTGAAGAGCTCAGCCAAGCTTCTCTGCCTGCTTGCTGGTGAGCAGAGCTTTCCCTTGTTTCTTTTCCCACCACTTCCGACCCTGAGCCCCAGAGGGGTTGGAATGACTGACACCCTCTCCCCTGTCATCTGGGAAGCTAATTCCTTCAGGATCATGGCAAACTGGTATTTCAGGTCCCCTCGGCAACCCCAGTACCTTCTCTCCTGAGGACTGCCCTTCTCCAGGACACCAGCAGACAGACTTCTGGGTGAGCACGCACACCTTGCTCTTCCTTTCTCTGTTGTCGCTGGGTGGCTGTGTCCAGGCGGAGAGGTGGGCCAGAGCAAAGGCGAACTGGGTGTGAGGAACGGCTGTGCTCCGGAGTGCCCTGCTGTGCCTGGCGCCCAGGAGAATGCTCCTAGGAGAGCCCTGGGAACCCATATGTATGCTGTGACTTTCACTATTGTCACTGCTGGTCCCAATGATGCAACTTGGGAGTAACACTGGCTGCTGAGAACCTCGTTGGCCTCAGTCATTTGTCAGTCACTGGGGTAAAGCCCTGTGCCTGTCACAGGATTGGGAGGTTGGGGCCTTCTGGCTCATGGCTGCGGCCACGGGGCACTGCCAGGCATGGGCCGTGCTGTGCATCTTGGGGTGTAGAGGCCACACCGCGCTGAAGGCAACAGCTTCCACTCTGCCAGGGCCCCTTTGTCCATGAAGTGTGCTGCATTCCACCCCCACTCAACTTTACAACTGGGGGTGGCAGGGAAGCCTGTGGAGACCTTGGCCTCAGTGCCTGACTCAAGCACAGCCACTGGCAAAGATAGCGACGTGCAAATTACTGATTTTTATTGGACACTTTAGGGAATATAGTTGTTTGTCAGGAAATGAAAGAGAATGTCTGTGCTTATAAAATTATATGGAAAATCAATGCAGTGTTAAGTATTCTTTTCAGGTGTTTGAGCCCAGGACTGCTCTCTAGCCGATTCCAGCAAGCACTGAGCAGCCAGGGGTGTGCAAAGCAGGGCAAGGGAGCAGAGCAGAAAGGTCACTGGGAGGAACCTGCGGGGCCACAATGACACAAGCCATGCAGACCTTTAAATGTGGTCTCCCGCCCTCAGGTGGCAGCAGTCACACTCCAGCCCGGGCTGGACAGAGCGCGCTGCACTTAGGATCCATTCCTAGGCTTTCTGTCCTTGTGCTCCAGCTTAGTCACACTGAGCCCTATGCCTCTGTCACTGTTGGGGGGACCCAAGGAAATTGGAAGTTCACAGAAGTACCTACAGAGTGAGACAAGAGTTGTGGTACAGACCTAGGTGAGGATGGAAACTTAAGTTTCAGAGTTGTTTCCAGTCAACAAAAGTAGGCATCTGGGGGGCTGTCCAGCCCTGGGCGCCACACAAGCACAAGTGAGAGGGTACAGGACTAGCTAGGTCTCGGCCCTGGACACAGCACTTGATATTCATTGTTGTGGAGGGCCACTGTCACGAAGGAAGGAGTCAGAGTATAAAGGGCCAAGCAAGTGGGACTGAATGGTACTCCCAGCCTTCCAGGAAGCTGAGGCAGGAGGAGTGTGATTTGGAGCTGAGCCCAAGTTACTTAACAAGACCTTACCTCAAAATTTAAAAATTAAAAAGACCTGAGATTTTGCTCAATGTCAAGGAACAGAGGAGAGAGAGAGAGAGAGAGAGAGAGAGAGAGAGACAGAGAGAGAGACAGAGAGAGAGACACAGAGAGAGACACAGAGAGAGACACAGAGAGAGACACAGAGAGAGACACAGAGAGAGACAGAGACAGAGAGAGACAGAGACAGAGAGACAAAGACAGAGAAAGACAGAGACAGAGAGATAGAGAAAGACAGAGACAGAGAGATAGAGAGACAGAGAGGGACAGAGACAGGGAGAAAGGCAGAGACAGAGATTGATTGACTGATTAACTGAAAATTACAACACCACCAATGAATGAGTCTTTCACCAGATGACAGAGTAATTATTTTCAAGATGGCTGGGAGCAGTAGGCCATCCCATGCTGTGTGACCCACAAGCTGCTGGCTTCTCTGGCTTGGTGTTCCTTTTGTTGTACATTTCATATAAAGAGCATCTCAATACATCTTCCTGCCTAGCGTGCCCTGTAATTTCACAATGAGACCTTCCTGATCATGGGAACGGTAGTTCATGGTGATGCAGACATTGTCCGGGCTGAAGGAAAGGCAGTTTTGCTGGCTGTGTGTTCCAGGCTGGCTACTTACTTCTACTGCACTTCTGTTTTCTCATTTGAAAAATAGCTGTTGTTTACTGGCTTGCTGGCTCCTCCTCCCCCACAGAATTAAATGCCATAGCGCATGTTAAACTTTGAACTCACATGAAGAACTAACATTTTAACAAAGTATCCTAGTGCCTGTACTTACGGAAATGGTTGTAGAACTAAGTACTAAATTTCAACTAATTTTTACCAGAGGCTAAAATGATCCTCTGTCACCAGGGCAGGTACCACCCAAAGACAGTGTGAGAAAGATTTCCAAGATAAAGCAAATCCGAGTACTGGGCTCAAACCCTGACCTTCGTACTAGTTGTCAATCAGTTTCATCACAGATGGGAATGAAGACCGTTGGCTGTCGGGGACTGTTGAGGAGATCCACATCAGGATGGCCACAAAAAGGCTTCCACGTAGTGCTGAACAACCTGGGCCCTTGGCTAGCAGTTCTAGTGCTGTAGTTATTATTTTAAATACATAACTAAAAACTAAAGATCAAAGAAGAATAAAACTCAGATCTGTTTGTAACTAGCCTCCTCAATCCACAGGTGCTGCTTTTTCCACATGCAAGTGTCTGGTGTTGTCTTACGTTTCCTCATTTGGTTATTTTCTAACAGGATGGGTAGAGATAATCAAAAACATCATCTAGATTTGGTGCGGACGTTTTCTCGGCCTTCTCCACTGCGCTGCAAACGCTACCCCAATCATCCCTGCTGTTATTAGTAACAGCATCTCTTTGCCAGAATGCACCCTGCGCGTTTTCAGTGGATGTCGTGGTCACCTTCATGGCTGGGGTGACATATCTGATAGCCCCGGGTGAGAGGAGAGGTTTATGTTGTCTCTGTCTGTAGTCCACTGACTCCAAGCAGACCACGAAACACTTCTCCTATTTTAGAAAATTGTTACATTCGATAATGATCTTTTGCCGAAGGGTGCATTTCTACTTGTGGGGTCAAATAATAACCAATTGCATTAACTTCCGCCTTGCAAGTGCTAGGGTGAGCTCAGCGGCCAAGCCCTGGCCTAGCACAGGGGAGGTCCTGGCTCAGTCCTCAGCACTGCGAAGGGAAATTAAGAGGTGCGCCTTAGCTGGCCGCCTGCGCGCTGTGCTGACGAGAACCAGCCGTGCCCTGAGGCGAGCCTTGCTCTTGGAGGTCCGCACCCGTGTCCTCCACCCCAGGGGGTCTGCTTCCCAGCTCCTGGTGTGGGATTGGGGAAGACTTGGGTCTAGACGCAGGCAGGCTTTCCTGCTGGGGCTGCAACGCAGCTGCCTACGTGTTTTCCTTTGGGCTTTGTTCAAAAACATTTATTGGAATTTTTATTATAAAGTTTATACATAGTCATTATAGAATATGTCACAGTTAAATAGAAGGAAATAAACAGCGGTTCCTCCATATTTCCTCCGCCCAGACATAATCCCTGTTGCATACGTGTGAATTTCCTTTGTCTTTGTAATTCTCTGAACCACGCCTACGCTAAACTGTGGGGCTTGCGTTGTGCGGCCGCCCCTGAGAGTACGCCTGCGCTCCGCGAGGGTCGCCAGCTTTGCGCCTCCTCAGTGACAAACAAGCCTTAATTCATTCAACTAATTCTCTTTCTGGGTGGTTAGGTTCCTCTTGACACAATATGTTAATGTAAATAAAGCTGTAATCAACATACATAATCTATGTTCTCACCTTTGATTCCTTAGCATAGAAGGCTAGGATTGAAATTAATGTGTTAAAAAAAATAATCAGTTTTTAAAATATTGAGAGACAAAACCAAGTTGAGCAAAAGTGAGTGGGTAGTTCGTGCGTGTTGATCTGCATAAAGCAGAATAACTTCCCTCCCGCTCATAAACATTGGAAATTATTTTTGTATTTCATCTTTGACATGGATACACAAAAACTAGTCGTTTGGTACTGTTTTAATTTATGTTTATTGGATTATTAGTGAAAGGAAGCTGCTCTTCATGTTTGTTAGCTATTTATTCCCTGAATTTTCTGCTCAAGTGCCTTGTCTATATTTCCACTGATTTTTTTGTTCACTCCTGAAAGATCCATTCCGTATTAAAGACATCAGGTCTGTCCCACTTCTTCAAAAAATGTTTTCTTGGTATATTTGCCTTTTTTTTTTTAAATGGGCTTTTTAGTGTGCATGCGTGTGTGTTATGTGGTTGGTCCACTGATGTGAAACCCTCCTCACGATCCCTTTGTGGTCCTTGGAGTCATTTCCTCATCAGCGATCATACACTCACTCTTGAGCGGTTTTGAGGGCTTTTTGGATATAAAACTGGAGTGGCAGTCATGGCCATGCATGGGGCCGTGGATTTTATCAGTGTCTCCTTCTGCCTCTTACGTCCCAAGGGAACACAAAAGGGTGGCTGTCCCGGTGCCCGCCTCCCTGGAGAGGCAGGTGCCGGGCAGGGGAGCGAGGAGGCTCTGCTCCAGGGGTGGGAGCTGAGATTTCTTTCCAGTACGGCCTGGGTGCATTTTGACTATTGTGTACCAGGTGTGATTTTACGTGTCAGGTGCTGGGAAGCGTTGGGCATCAGGGCCTCTGTCGATGCTAATCCTGGGATGACAGTCTGACAGAAGAGGTCTGCGTGTCCTCCTTCAACGAGCCTCAGCTGCCAAAAGCATGGCTGTGGTCTCAGGTGGCAGATAGGAAACGAAATGGTTGTGAATTAGATCTTCGCTTTGGGTCACATCTGACCAGCTCTATTTTCCTCTGTCATTCTGAGGCAGCAGCTTTTAGCTTGGAGCTCTGTACAGCAGTGCATTCTGCGTGGAGGAAGAAATCAGGCTCCCTGAGCAGCAGCTCGGCAGAGCCAGGACCCCTGCGGGCCCACGACCGACTCTACGCTGCGCTGCTCCCCGTGGGCCTTTGAGCCTGCCCTTCCTTGCCTATAAAATGCAGGTGGTAAGAGTCAGCTTGCACAGCTATTGTGACAAATACAGAGAACTAAACATAGCATGTGCTCAGTGCATGGGAGTTCTGGAGACAGATTGCTGCCCGGGGTGTCTTTTGGGTCCCAGATTCTCCAAACAGAGGGATTATGTGTATGCCAGGCCACCCATTGGCTTCTTGTATGCCACCAAACTCAGGGACTTCACTTCTTAAGCAACTGAGATTATGTGATGTACATGTGTGTGCATGTGTGATTTTGCATGTCGTGAGCATTTTATCATTACAACTATTTGTTAACAACAATTTCTGTGTCTACATAGTGATACATAGACCAGAATTTATTCAACTCATTCTATGTGGGAGCTCTGATGTGTCCTGCAACACGACTTGCTTTCTTCACATTCATGGATCTATAATATATGAAAACTCTATCAGAATCATCTTCTTCCATTGTGTATCTTCTTCCATTTGATGACTTGCTTTCATTGAAAAATGAAATTACAGAAAAAAAAAAGATAACCTCGAAGCAGGGGGGCTTCACAGACAGTAGCGAGGGCCCTCCTTCTTGGAAGCTCTTCCGAACTGCTCTTCACAGGGGTCACCCTATTTCTCACTCCTCTACGTATTCTCTGAGTGGAGCTTGCACATGCAAAAATATCAGCCCAGTGTGTCACTAGGAAGAGTTTATTGCTGAAGGTGTGGATTATTAAATCTTCTTTGAGCTGATGTCTAAAATTTTAGGGGATTTAACAGACAAAGGAGAATTAAGAATAAATTAAGAGCAAGGCAAAGCTGCCCCTCTGTACTGAGGAGCTACTGAGCACCAGGCACCGTGCCAGTCTCCGAAGCAAGAACAGAAGCGTGAGAACGAAGCGGGGTGGCAGGGGCCCTGGCGCCCAAATCCATCAACCTCAGAAAAGACTGGAGAAAAGACATAAATGTGGACATTGCAGTGATGCTGTCGGATTTAAGTAAAAATTCAATCCGTCCTGCCTCCTTCTGAGTGCTCTAAGGAATAGTGTTATAACCTTAAGTAGGTATAAATCTGATTTATAAGATACATGTGGAATGCAGTAAATAAAATTTTAAAAATCAACAATGAAAGACGTTTTGAGTCACTGCCTAGAGGTACAAAGTGGAAGTTCAGGATGGGCAGAGTGTCAGGGAGAAGGCGAGCTTAGGGACCAGGGCTCTTCTCTCCAAGTCCTGGAGGGAGCTCCCCACATGCCCAGCACCTCCAGCGAGTAAGAGAAGAGGAAAGAACCAAGCTCCAAGTCCTGACTCTCAGCATAACCTAAGAGAAATCCCATAATCTCTTTCTGAACCTCAGTTTTCTGAGCAGTAGACAGGTGTAACAACCCTGATACCCCAAGGATGCTGGGAGGAGCAGACTACAAGACGGCAGGAAGGCTTTGGGGAGCCAGGAGAGCTCCAGATTTGCTTCCTCCAGGACACTGTTTCAGTGACAAAGCAGGGGCAGTCTTTAGTGCATGTTGCAGTGCCAGGCTTGGGGTTATCACTGGGCCCTTCCAAGTCATGCAGATGCCTCTGTTTTCTTCCTGTCTATCTACATTTCAGACTGACAAGTGGGTAGGCAGTACCTGATCAGTTGGCAGGCCTTACCCAGTGCAGTAGGCCGGCTCCAAGAAATGGTTGGGTCTATGCAAACGGGAGAGCGCGGTTTGACTGAGAAAATAAATTACTTGCTAGAACACTAAAAAAATCTGTGTCATTGTCTGCTGTGTCCTTGTTAGGGCAGTAAGTCCTTTGTTCATTAGAGACTATAGCAATGTGTTACAGATAGGTTGACCCATGAGTCATTGTGTTGGGCTTTCTGAGTGTAAAGGCACCGCCAGTTCAGAGGATGCTTGGACAGGTGTCATTTCATTTACTTTAGGCTCTTTTTTTTTGGTCCCAGAAATCACACTGAGGACATTATGCTTGGCAGGGAGGTGTTTATGCGGCTGAGCTACCTCCCAGGCCCTTCACTTACTTTAAAAAGACTGCAGTGTGACTGGGAATGCATGCAGGAAGGGCTCAGCCCCTTGTTCGTACCTGGCAGGAGCCGCTGACAGGAAATTGAGCCCATCAGAGAAAATCGGCCTCATAAAGGAAAAAGAGAAAAGAAAGAGCCCGGATTTCTGTCCCCACAAGCTTGAGCAGATAGAGAAAGCACTTATTTTCACAAATGGTGAACTGGGGGTAAAGTGGAAGGAAAGAATGCTTTTCTGGAGGTCACTTCTCCATTGTGGAGCCTGGCCCAAGCCACCTCACTCAGGAGTATATATTTCTTTGACAGAAAGCTGCAAAGTGGACTCCCCTCATTCCAGCCCACCCTCCTCAGAAAATCTAGCAGTGGAGAAATGCTGTCATAGGCTAGAAGCTGGTTTCCCCATTTTTTGCTGAGGGGGAATAAAGAGAAATGAACCTGAGTAGCCAGCTTGCGCGCTACGAGGGAAGACTTTGCTGCAGCACGGAGATTGAGCAATCGCAGCCCTCCAAGCTACCCATAAACAGCTTCCCAAGTCTGCGGTCTCAGCTCAGGACTTGTGAGGTTCTGTCACCAAATGGCCTATGAGCAGGAATTTGGCTATAGTTTGCATAGGCGACAGGAATGATCTAAGACCATTAAAATAGGGCTCGAAGATCTTGAATTCGAAAATATTCAAACAAGGAGTCTATGTCCTGTAGACAAAGTCTAGATCCCTAGGCCTGCAGTCTGCTCTGTCCCTTTCCAGTTAGGTGATCTTGGCTGTACCACAGCCTCGCTCTGGGCAGCAATATCATCAATGGAATTCTTTTTTTTTTTTTTTTT
>NW_004524625.1:5529802-5541513 GCF_000260255.1 Octodon degus | reverse complement strand
CCCCCCCCCCAATGGAATTCAGAGACAATGGAAGCGTCTGCACCACAGAGTCAAGTCAGAAGTACTTCTCACCTACGCGACACGAATCCGACATCCACGATGCTGTTGTGGGTGCAGAAAGAGACAGAGCACCCGGGAGTAACTCTTGACTCCAATTTCTGGCACTCGACTGGCATTCCTGGCTCTTGGCTTCAGCTTTGTTACCTTTGCCGGGGCATCATCAACAACACCTGCTTCCTGTCACTAACATCATGTGCATGTAGAAGAGTGTGGTGAGCGACAACATCCCAAAGGAGCCACGGCCACGGTCACCCTCTGTGGGATCTTCAGTGTTTATCACAGTGGCTGGCACATTGTACATTCATCATAAATATGTGCAGAATTTTTAAAAAGTATAAGTAAATGAATGATTCTCAGGCTAGCGAGATAGCTCAGTGATCTAAGTGGCTTCTGGCAAATGCAAGGACCTGGGTTTGATCCCCGGTACCACATGACATGCTGGCCACCAAAATCGGGCATGGTGGCGCACCCCTGTATCCCAGCGGTGGGGAGGCTGAGACAGGAGGAACTCTACAAATCCAAACTGCATAGCGAGACCCAGTGCCAAACAAACGAGCAAAGGAACAAATAAATAATAAATAAATAAAAGATTTTTAAAAAAGAATGATTCTCCTATTTCAGTGTCTCAGAACTCAGAGCAGGGCCAGGAAATCCGTTGCTTGCAACTAGAAATCTCTGTGCAATTCGGAAGGCGGCAGGCTGTTACTTGTTTTATCTTATCTCTGAGCATGCATGCGGCTTTTTCTGTCGTTTCTCCTCCACTCCGAATTGGAAATGTTATCAGAGAGGAGGAGGTGCAGCTCCTCGCGGCCGCTGATCTTCCCAGAGACGCGGCAGCTCAATAGCAGAGCCAGACTTGGAACTCAGGTCAGGCTGACACAAAGCTCTCTCTTTTCCTACATGAGGATCCGTAACAGTCTGTGTTCAGCTGTCACCCAGAGGAAGCCCACGTTGAGAATTCAGTTCTCGAAAGGATTGCCTCGCCGGCAAAAGAAGACCACCGGAGGAGAAAGGGCGTTGTCCTCGGGTCTGAGCACCCCGCTGATGATGCCATAAGAGTGGCAGTCACCTGTTACGTGTTACTCTGTGTGGGCGCAGCCAAACAGCTGTCTAAAAAAATTAATGAGTCCTGTCCTTACATTTTCTGTAACTTTATTTTTAAGATTTTTGTTGATTTATTAACGATGTGAATGACTTCTTTACTGAATCAGATAATTTTTGATACTGAATGAACGTGTCTTGAAGTTTTAAGAAAGTTACAGCATTCATTCTCTAATAGGACACACTTTTGTTCAATTTGCATGATTAACATTTTCTCACTTCTGTTATTCACACATACTATCTTAAGTCTGGACATTTAGCAAAGTTTTTACCAATATCTGTGGTGTATCTATTTCCAACACAAAGCCTCTCGGTATTTGGCTGGGAAGAAGGGGCAAGGGACACATTACCCTAGTATGTCCCCTATTTAGACACAATAAATAAAAATAACCTCAGGGGAATATATAACATGAAACCGAGACAAATGATATCAGAAGAATAGATAATAGTAAATGTAATGTAATTAAGGAATAAAGAGATTTACACATTACTGTTATTTTGGGGTTTTTTTTGAGAATTTAGCTTTGATGTTCAAATTTGAAGACAATAATATACAACATAATAACCATTGCTCAATGTAAAAAAGCACATTTGCCGTATCTCTAAGAGCTGGGCAGCAGTGCATAAAGATCTGCTCTCAACTGGATATCTGTAAAGACATCTTAGAAGGGAATAATCGGATCATCCTGCCTCTCCCGCCACGCCCTAAGGTCCTCAGCAAATGGGCCCCCCATCTTTCCCTCTGGCCCCTCAGATGCAGATGCCCCGTGGATCTGACTAGCAAAGCCAAAACATTTATTTTCATTAGAAGGCTCTGGCAGCTTCCCTACGAAAGGCTGACTGTTTGAGAGACTTCTGCGCTGGCCACTGGCACGGTTTTCTTCTGTAAGAGAAGAGCGCTCCTTTTGTGTCACACGTGGGCTTGCACTTTAAAACATACCACATGTGGCAGTAACATCTTCTCTTTTCCTCTAATTAATGGCTATCATGGGTAAAGTACGGCATCGTGCTTAGAATTCTCTGCACAGAATAATTGGTCCCGATATATGTAGAGACTGCTACAGAAACATAAAGTAATGGGAGTTTTGACAATACTGTGCTTTAAAAGCCTTTTTAAGAATACCGTGAGCACATCTGAAAAAAAGTAGTGCAAAATGAGAGTTTTAAAATGCTAATATGGCTGTAAAATGAAGCTGAGCATTAACCCTTATCCACGGTGGACAATATTAGTTTAATCATTATCTGACTGTTCTATCTTAAGTAAACTTACTCATTTGTTTCAAAAGAAGTTTCTCCAGCATACACTGGGCCATAGGCACGCAGGGTCCAGGGGACAGGTAGCTGCTCTCCTGGACCGCCAGAGCCACAGGGAAGACCAGTGTTGAATAAGCAGCGACTAGTAATGCTGGATACTGGTGAAAAGGTAAGAGGCAAGTACGGTGGTCGGCTGGCAATCACTCCTTTCAAGTCTGTCACAAGGATGACCCTGTACTCCCACGGTCCTCCTCCGTGTTGGTGTCCTGCCCGGCTTCCCAATGCAGAGAATCCTCAGGACACAAATGATATCTCATGCATGCTTTCTGCACTGGGTTCCCAGAACATGGTTCAAGCCCTTCAGATCAAAAACTTAAGGCTCTGGTCCCAAAGGAAGGCTCTCTGAGTCTGAATCAGAGTTCTTCCATTTACTAGCTGTGTGGGCGTAAAAAGAATTATATATGTTTTGTCTCAGTTTCCCCATCTAAAGATGGAAATTTATAAAAACACAAGTTGTGATTATTGAGAGGATTAAATAAATATTCACCATATAAAATGATACAAAACAGAGACTTTTAAATAAACCCTGGTTCTTGCTATTATAGCACTGATTGATGCTTTGCATTAGATATACGTGCTTGGTATATCTGTCTTCGTTATTCGATCATGAATTCTTAGCTCTCGAGGCCCACGGCTGACCTAGCCCCTTGTTTCTAGCACGTGGCATGGGGTTTGGCGTAAAGTAGATGCTCAAGCTATGTTTGGCAAGGAACACAAGAGTGATGAATTCTCTCTACATGTGATGAACCTACAGTGTGCAAGAAGAAGGCAACTTAGGGGCTGGGGAGATGGCTCAGTAGAATAAGCACTTGCCTGGCAAGCACAAGGGCCTGAGTTCAATCCCCGGCTCCACCAAAAAAAAAAAAAAAGAACAGGGAGCAGAAGAAGGCAACTTAGATCAGAATATTCTAGGAATTTGGTTTATGTTCCCTGTAGGTTCTGTTTTATTTCTTACAGAATAACAAGAGAAAAAAAAATATGCATTATCTTTTAAACAATCACTTGATGTGCTTCTTGGCTCTTCTATTTAAATGCATATTCTCTCTGGGTTCCTTGGACACAGCAGAAAATAACTGACACCCGAGAAGCTCAGCCACCACATTCTTTGCCTGAGAAAGCAGTACCGTTTCTCTTACTTTAATTACGCCAAGCAGCGTGCATGAGTCATACAGCACAACGCAATTGTATTTTATCAAGTGCTTTCCATCTCAGACTGCATACCTTGCATTCAAGTGAAGTGATTACACAGCACAAGGTGTTTAGGAGGTGGGACACTGGGGAATCAAAGGACTAAAACCAAGGAGGGAAGCGCTGAGAAGAGAGAACTTATAATCAGATTTCAGAGAACTCTCAGCTCCATCTAGCTGTGACTGCTCTGTGACGTTTCAGGGAGAATAACCGGAATGGGATGTGGTTTGGCCAATGGTGTAAACAATGGCTTAGATTTCATGGTGATGACGCAGTTGCCCCGTATTTTCTGTGTTGCTTCGCAGTGCTTTGCGTACCTGGCAGGGCTTTCTACTTAGAAGGACATGGCTCAGCAAACAAAACTATGTCCCCTCCACGTTCTCAGAGGAGAAGCGAGGTGGCAGCTGAGAGTGCTGGTAGGCATTCCAAAGTCAACCCATGCCCCAGAGTTAAAAACGAGAGGTCTGAAATTGCAATGAGAGTGAGCACTAATTGACACTGCATGCCCGGCACTATCGTAAGTGCTTCGTGTATGTTACTTCGGGGGTCCGCAGACCATAGCCCACGGCCAGATCCAGGTGGAGCCTGTTTTTGTATAGCCTGAGAGCCAAAAATGTCCTTATTTCTACAGGACTACTTCTTACAACAAGGACAATAAATATTAGATCTCAGATGACCTGCAAAACCTAAAATATTTATTTTCCCTTCTTTTACCAAAGTCTGCTGAGCCCCTTTCGGGTTCACTCAGGTAGCCCGTGAATTCCTGTGAGCATTTCTAATTAACACTCTGCAATGCAGACACTGGGATTTGGAAAGGAGAAGTTGCCAACAGGGCTACCACCCAGGGCCACAACACTTCTAGACTTGAGGGACACAGTCTGTGACCCAGCCCAGGAGGGGCTGGGATATAGGGACACCTGCTCCTTGTAAAGCGCAGCTACATTTCTTCATGAGTAATGCAGCAATAAACACAGGAGTGGAAGTGTCCCTCCAACATCCTGACTTTCTTTAGGGCATATAGAAGTGACAGATGTTAGTGGCGATGTGCAGGGCAAGGTCCTGATCTGAGCACTATGCACTTTACACAGGTATTGAACTACACCAGTACACACAATTACAGTCTGCCAGGTAAGGGCAGAGAGGCAGCTTCAGGGCAGCACAGGGGAGTGGTAGGCGAGCAGCCCAGCTTTCCTGGTCTTTCAAGGAAAGCCAGGAAACCGTAGTTTTTTAATTTAAACTCCTAATTTTTAAATATTAGCAACTGCCTGCAATTTTTTTTGGGGGGGGGGCTGGCTCAGGATGCCTTCAGGGCAGGTCTAGTAAGGCTTGAGGATCTGGGGATCGAATCACAGCAACCTGAGCCTGACTGCTCTGTTGAAGCAGTCACTTAAACAACTGAGCTAATGGACAGGTTCCCCCTGCCCCCACTTTTTTTTTTTACTTTTTTTTGCGGAACCGCATATTGAACTCAAGCCCTTGTCTGGCAAGTGTTTATCCTACCAAGCCATCTCTCCAGCCCTGGCTGCAAGTTTTAAATGCTTGACAAATTAAGCAAGCCAACCCAGTAGGCTGGAGGCAGCCCAAGAGTCTGTAATTTGAAAACTCTGCGTATTTTTGTGTCTCTTTTAATGATACTTTTTTTTTTTTTTTGCTTTGTAATAAGAAAACTGTGGATTTGAGGGGAAGGATGGCTTAACTGACATCACAGGGCTAACAAGAATAATGGAATGTATTTGACTTCACCTTTGAACCCTCTGCAGAGTTCTTTCCTAATTCTAATTGGTGGGATGTGTGGTTGATAAGCGGGAAGAGATTTTTAAAGATTTAGCTAAAGCTCTGTTAGATGACAGATATCAGACCATGGAAAGGTGTACCTTCATTGCCAGCTGAAGAGTCAACCTTCCTCCTGATTATATCAGAGTGGTTTGCTCTGCTTGTCCAAGGCTGCACTCCACTAAGAACAGTGGGGGGGGGGGTTGGCCTCAGCTTCAGCCTTACTCTGATCCTTTCCCTTGCCCCATGGCAATCTTGGGATATTCAAAGAACCTCTTCAAAACCACCTTTACTACACTTTGTGTCATACCCAGAACATGGCTATAGTTAAAACCGAGATTCACATACAGCTGTACATATCTGGTGAGTTATCAGACCACCATGCCCACCACCACCATCCCCCTCATTGTCACCAGATTGGGATTTGGCTTCACTAAACTTGCTTTCAGCATGATGAATTCTAGCAGTATCGGCTCAGAGGCCAGAAAGGGAGAAAGGGATGCAGGAGGACAGCAGTCGTACTTTATGAAGTTAACAAGCCTACAGGCGGCAGCAGATTGATCTCCTTGCATAAGGGACCCTCTAAAATCTAGGGCATACGCTGTCCAGGATGCTGGTGACTCTGACTGGGAGACAGGCTTCTGTCCATTTCTGCAAAGAACACAGCACAAGCCTGCAAGGACCAGAGGAGGGGGCCTGGCACCTTCCCATACCTATAGGTCTTAAATGTTCATGGGCTCCAGAACACGAAGCATTTGAACTCCCAGAGTAAAATGCCCTGAGGAGGCCCTGGAAGTAGTGATAATGCGACTGTGTGCTCCCCTCTACTGACTTCAAAGTTGGCATCAAGGAGTGAGAATTTGCTCCAAAATCACAAAGAGGCCTAGGATTGAGATGAGGTATTATGGGAGCTCCTGGAACACCATATTAAAGAAGGGACTGTGTAATGCCGGTTCTGCATGTGGAGCAAGAGAGATGGATGAGTAAATCACTGCTCTGATGATCTCTTCTGTATCCTAGGGAAACCAGAGAGACGCTGAGACCTTTAATCCTGAATTCTCAGTTTTACTAGATTAAGCAACATCTAGGAGATTATTAAAGCATGCTCTTGGGGGGGTCATGATGGTATGGCACTGGACCTTGTATGAGATCCCTAACCTGGTCCTCTCTGGTGCTGTTCCTCTGTTCTCCCCAGCTGCCAGCACTAACCTGCTCTGCGCTGCCATGCCCTTCCTTCGTGGTGTTCCTGCCTTGGAACCAGCTGACGGTGGACTGATGCTCCCCACGCAGTGAGCTGAACAACAGCTTTTCTCCTGTAAGTTGTGAATGTTAATGTATTGTGTCTGTTTTGGTTTGTGACTAGAGGTCCCCCAGAAAGCCGCATATGGCCTTGGGGGGGTAGTTTGTTTTTGTTTTTGGAGGTGGCTGAATCTAGAATGTGTGATTGATTTGTAGTGAAATGCTTGGTTTAATGGTGGGTCACTGCTGGGTCAGAGGATTGACTGGATTGGCACCACCCTAATCCTAGTGGACTGGATAAAATACAAGGGACAGACAGAGCCTTTTCTCGCTTTTTCTTGTTGCTTTTTCTGTCCTCTGCTGCCATGAATGGTTGCCTTTCTATCATGTGCCACCCTGCCCTAGAGTCAGCCAATCATGGGTTGAAACCTCTACAAATTGTGAGCTAAATACACTTTCTGTCCCTTAACATTAGGTGTCAGGTATTTTGTCTCAGCAATGAGAAAAGTAGCTAAGAAAGTGGCCACTAACAAGAAAGCTGATTACTACAGAAAGTTAATACCAGGAGTAGGGTTGTTTTTGTGGTTGTCCCTGACCAGGTAGTTAGAAGCCTTTGACATTAATTTGTGGGAATTTGCTAACGTTAATAGATGCTGGCAACAGAAGTCCTAGAATGACATAAACAGATCCAGATAAGTGATTCTAGTCACAGATCAGAAGGTCAGAAGGCTGACAGAAGTCTTCCTCTGTCACAAGCAGCTGCTCTTCTGCATGTGCCACTTGCATTGGAGCTAGCTGGTTATGGATGGAAACTGTCACTGAATGTGAAGAGTAGAGTTGAGGTTCCGGGACAGAGACTCAATTGGGAGGTGAAGTGAGGCATATGTGGTACATTCTGGCAGAAAGTGCGTATGTGTTTGAACCATATCCTCAGACTTTGCGGGAAACCAAGATTAAGGGTGGCAGACTAATTAATCTTGCAGAGCAAATCTCAAGACAGCCCACTTTTCAAGCCATGACAGGGGTACTTCTGGGTGATTTTAGTCAGATTTATAGTGAAAACAGAAGGTAAAGAGCTGAGCAGAAAGATTTGAAAACTATCAGTGTTGCTGTAGAAGGAACTATGTATAAAGTTGGGGGCAACAGAGGTGACAAAGAAACAAGGGTCATCAAAAGAAAGGATGTGCTTATACTAGTATAAGAAGAAGGGCATCTTGAGGGTGTCTCAGAATTCATCAAGAATATATATATATATACATATATATATTACAAGATGGTCCATTTTTATCCCCCTTTTTTGTTTATTTTTGTCAGAGATGGGTATTGCATTGTCATTCATATATTGTAGGTGCATGAATTCAGCAAAAAAGTTTGAACTAATAGTGTTTAGACAATCAAGTCTGTATCTTGTACTATGAATAACTACTACAAAGACAACAATATGCAATGTATTAATTATTGTAACTGTCCCATTAACCTGTTTTGAAACTGTCTCATTGCTACTTCTTTCTCAATAAAATTAATATAAAACATAAAATAAATTCACAAAACTAAAAAACCAAAAAGAACGTACCTGTGGCAAAATCAAGAGTGCAAAAGTATAAACATTTCATTTGAGAAAAGAAAGCCTGGATTCCTGCCCAAGAAGGGACTCCCAGGAAATTGGCCACCCGGGATTCATCTCACTGTGCTCAGCCATGCAGGCACCCAGAGTCTGATGCAGCCATGGCTCAGAGGTCCCCAGCTATTGGCAGAGTTGGAAGTGAACCCTGGGGTAATCCATATGATGATGGTCTTACCAGAATGCAGAATGCAAGAATTTCTATGCAGATTTCAATGAAAAAAGTCATGGAGATGGTAGGGCATGATACTATAGAAATGAAACCAGTTCAGTGGAGACCCCAGAGGTTGGAAACGACAGGAGTGCCTATTGAAGAAAGCTGCAGCCCAAGAGAGGAGCCATCCCAAGAGAGAGGCTATATGGGTTGCAACCGGGAAGGCCATAGAGACAGTGCTGCCTGGCCCTAGAGAACACACATCTCAGCCCTATATGTCCCAGATGCCAGAAATGAAGCTATAGGACTTAATGTTTACACTTCTTGGTTTCAGTTTTGCTTTGGGCCTATGTTTTTCTGTTCCCCTTTTTGGAATAGGAACCTTTAGCCTGAGCCATTGTACCTTCAGATTATATAACTTGATCTTTATTTTTACAGAGGTTCACATGTAAGAATTTGCTTTGAATCTCAGAAAAGACTTAGATTTTAACTTTTAGAAAATGGTTGAATTGTTAAGACTTTGGAGATAAGGTTATTGTGTTTCTGATTTCAGTAAGGATAGTGATGTTAGGCAGAATTATGAACTTGCTATTATCGTTACTTGGAAATTAAATATACTGTAAGGAGATATATTTGGGTATGCAGTTGTCAAGGGGTGGATTGTGGTCATTGTTCTTCATGTATCAACTTTATTGGATTAAGAAACACCTAATCTACTAAATTAGTAATGCACACTCCTGGGAGCATCTACCGGTCACTGAGCCCTGACCTGGGTGCTGTACCTGCTCCCTGCTGGTTCCTCTCAGCTCTGTCCCCTGCCTGGTTCCCATAGCTAAGCAGCTTGGCTCCATCGCACCATTCTTCCTTGTGGTCTGCCAACCTGAATCGAAGCTTCTGAAACGGTGAGCCTGAAGGAGACTTTGCTCCTTTCTGCTGTGGGTGTCTGGCCTGGTGTCTCAGTGTCAGGAAAGCTGAATGGTACAACCCCCTTGAGAGACCACACTCTGGGGCTTTACTGCTCCAAGTGTGACCCCTGGACCAGCAGCCTCAGCACTATCTAGGAGCATGTTGGCAATGCAGGCTGGACCAAGCCAGGAGCTGTGGGCTGTGACGGCATCCGAGTCCGAGAAGTTCTGGCCTTGGTGGTAGGAGTAGTAGCTCTAAGACAAGCTTGGCACTCTGATTTGTGACTGCCATGCCTTTGAGTCTTTGACTAAGGGAGCCGATACTCCGGTACTGTAACTTTCACATGTCTAACATGAAGACGAGAATGAAGTACACGCATAGAAACACTGTAATGCTGACTAAGATGACACAGAAGCACACTCACTGACATACAATGAGCTCCTGGAAAACATGGACTATCACCATCATCAGTACTTTCATAGTCCAAAGTTGTCATCAGATGTCTACAGCAAAGAATGTTTTCTCCTTGCTGCTTGCCCTCGTTGCCTCCCTCAATAACTCAAGGAGATTCTTTCCCACCAACACAGACATAAATCACATTACAAATACGTGTGAGTAGAACGTATGGATATTCTCCAAGGGAATAGAAACTAACAATGCCTACTAGACCTCCTACAGTTACCCTCACAATACCCAGTAAGGCACATATCACTGCCCACATTATCAGGATGAGGACACTGAGGCTCCCGAACTCACCCACAGCCCTGAGAGGAATCCAGAGTGGAGCCCCAGTGCCTCTCACAGAGAAGCTGAAGAGCCGGGTGGTTGTGAGTAGCTTTTAAAGTGCTGGCCTTGAAAAGGAGTGTGGACTTCCTCGGTGGGGGGTGAAACACAATTGTACTCCTGGTCCTTCTCTACCATCTACTAAGATGAGAGGGAAATGATAAAAAGGAACAAAAGCACAAAAGGAAAAAGAGCTGAAGAGGAGACAATAGCATTTTAGAATAATAAAGCGCATGGCCGAGGAATAATTGACTTAGACCTGAAAAGAGTGAACCTGGTACTATCGGCGGGGCAAGTCCAGAGGGGTCTGAGAGTGACTGCAGAGTCCCTGAAAAGTTCAGAAATGAGAAGCTTGGGCTGGGGATGTAGTGTAGTGATATAGCACCTGCCTGGCAAGCACTAGGTCCTGAGTTCGATTCCCAGGACCAAAAAAAAAAAAAAAAGAAAGAAAAGAAAAAGAAAAAGAAAAAGAAAAGAAATGGGAAGCTTGAGGCGTCAGGGTCTGGGTACAATTGAATACTGAAAGAATCATTGAATTTTCAAGTTTCCCTCCTCCATCCCGCTCTGTTGCATCCCCGCTGCCTCAATCTACAAGGAAATCACCATCCACAATGACTAAATGCATACAAGTCCAGAAACTCTCTGGGAAACAAAATTAATGGTGGATATAACTTGCTGAGGAGCAGACAGGGAAAGTAAATAAATTCTGTATGGAATGGTGAGATTATCTCCTCATCCCTCCCCTCACAAGTCATATAGAAAACTTTAGAATGGGGATTTTTGTCCTCCTCAAGAAGAAGCTAGAATATTTCTTTCTGGTAAAATTAAGGGTCCACTAAGCGCAGACCTAAAATAACTGTTAGGGAATCATCACTTAATCCTCAGGGAAGCCCACCCAGCCACAGCAGTAGCCACACATCATGAAATTTCCACTGCATTCAGAGTTGAATACACATGGACGGCCACAGACCACTAGTGTCTGAGCAAGCCCTTAATACGGAAAGAGAAACACAAAAACAAGCTAAAGGAATCGAAGAGCACTGAAGTAACAAGGGAAACACTGGAAGCATTTTATAAAATATAGCATTAGTATTCTCACAGATGTTATCTACATGAAACAAGGGGATGATATAAAGAGAAATACTCAAACAAGTAAAATAGGTTCCTAAAATTTAAAACTATAGTAGGAGAAATAAAAAGGGCAAATGAAGGGTTAGGAAACAAAGCTGACAAAAATCTCCCAAAAGTAGAACAAAAAGACAAAACTATAAAAAATCAGAAAGACAACATTCAAAAATGCGGAGCAGTCTTAAGAGGTCTTGTATTTGAATAAGAGAAATTTTCAAAATAGAAAGCAAGGAAATCAACAATGAAATAATTTTTAAAATCTGTTAGTTTTTAAGAGTAAAGGAACCCAGTGATAGCAGCATACTGAATTAAAACCAATCTATCACCAGTCACCATATAATGTATCAAGCCTGGGATCTGAAAAATTCCCAAAGGAAAAGAGAAAACTGAAGGAGCTACTGAGACAGTGGCATTAGCCTTTTTTCTTTTTCTTTTTCTTTCTTT
>NW_004524625.1:5523757-5529702 GCF_000260255.1 Octodon degus | reverse complement strand
TTTTTTTGTCTTTTTGAGACAGGGTCTCACTCTGCAGCAGTTCAGGCTGGTCTTGAGCTCACTTTATAGCCAGGATGATCTCAAACTTGCAAAGATTTTCCTGAGTGCTGGGCTTATAGGTGTGCACCACCACATCCAGCTTGGCATCAGACTTCTTAAAGTGAACACTGGCAACAAGAAGAAAAATGGGAATATCAAGGTCATCATGACAGAAAATTTGTTTCCAGTCGAGAGTTCTAGAACCAGATAAGTTAGGTCTCGAAAACTTCACCTTCCAGGCTTGTGTTCTCCACATGAACAGTAAACAAAGAAAGAGAAACACGTGGAATTTTAGCAACAAAAGACAGAAACAAAAAAGAGACATCCAGTGAGAGTCCCAGGATACGGTGGGATCAGACCTCAGAACAGTGTCCTACAGCAAATCCAAAACCTGGGGAACTACCTGCTTGGGCCCCACTCCTGTCCATCTCTCAGACAGGAGCTTTCTTTCCCTCAATAAATATATTCTCTTTATTTAAAAAATTATGCAAAAAAAACCCTAACTAGTGCATGCTGGACCAGTCTACATGAAAGGAAATGAAATTCCTATGAAAAAAGAAAGAAAATAAAAAAGGAAATGGACAAACTACTTCATAGAGTGGTAAATAGAGGATTTGGAGATGAAAGAGTGACTTGTATGTAAAATGCCAAGCACCTACGCTATACTTTTTTTGTGTGTGTGGTAATGGGTGTAGAACCCAGGATCTTGTGCTTGCCAATCAACTATATCCCCAGCCCACAATTATGAAAGAAAAGAGTCAATTGTAAAGAGAAAACAAAATTTAGTATGATGAAGTACTGCAGAATTCAGGTGAGAATAGTTATTATGCAGTCATAATAATGGAAATACTGGGGCTGGGGAGATAGCTCAGTAGAATAAGCACTTGCCTGGCAAGCACAAGGACCGGAGTTCAATCCCCAGTTCCACTACAAAAAAAAAACATTGAAAAAAGCAAAAGAAAAAAATAATGGAAATACTACCATTTTTGCAAAATAATGATGTCACTTCATTGAGAAATAGGAAAAAAGGAAATGGCTATGTAAAGAGGGGAAAGTTCATTCATCACCTTCAATTGTAGGAAATATATGGATAATTTATAAAAGTGAAAAATGAAGAAATTTTAGAAGAAACAGATTACTTAGAAACATAGAAATAAAAAATGAGAAGAAATAGCTCAGACAGATACGGTTACCCTCAGAGATAAGAAATAGTAGTTGGAGCTGGATAATGAGTTGTAGGGCATAGGGCTTCTGTTTTGTATTTATAGCTTTTTTTTTTTTTTTTTTTGCTGAACTGGGCATTGAACTCAGGCCCTTGCACTTGCCAGGGAAGCACTTATTCCACTGAGCCATCTCCCCGGCGGCTTGTTTTCTATTTAAAAAATTCTTATGAAATTTTTAAAACATATTCATGAATTGCTTTGATGAAATAAAAATTAATTTGAAAAAGAAGTATTTGAAAAAGAGGCAGTCGTGTAGGCCTCTCAGTCCCATGCTGAAGAGAGAGAATTCTGAAGCTAGCATTTTAACCAACAGTGGGGCTACTGCAGCTCTTGCCTTACTATAAAACCACAGCACAGTCAGGCATCTCAAGAGACATGCTTGGCAGGCGCACCAGCACTAACGAGGAGTCAGGCACCTGGACTTCCAGCCTGGGCTCCATCGCCTATGATTCTTTGGGATTTCAACGTTCTTATTTGTAGAACAGTATAGCTCACCTTCCCACCTCACGGTGCTTTCTCAGTGGTCACGAAAGATAGTGTTCTGTAAGTTACATTCAACAGATGTGATAAATTATTATTCTACACATGTATAAGATCATTATCAGTGGGCTGGGGAGATAGCTCAGCAGCATATGCGCCTGCCTGGCAAGGGTAAGGTCCTGAGTTCAATCCTCAGTACAAAAAAAAGAATGGTAGACAGTTTACTGTATTGTAATTTCTGCTATCTAGTTTTTGTTTGTTAGTTGGTTTATTAACAATTTTTACACAAAGCATAAAATATACTCATTACAGGTACTTCACAAATACTAAAAAGCAACCCCCCCAAAAAAAATAACACTCCAGAAAACTAAAAATCATCTTTAATTCTGTAATCAATAAATTATTGCTGCTATTCTCACCTCTATGTACTCTGTGTCTACAATGACGACTAATATAGGTATTAGGGCTGCTTTTGAAAATCATTGAATATTTTTCCATAACATTTATTATGTCTTTTCTTTTTCTTTTCTTTCTTTCTTTCTTATTTTCTTTCTTTCTTTCCTTTTTTTTTTTTTTTTTTGTATTTAGTACAGGGTCTACAGTGTCTCACTCCGTACATAGATCAAACTCATAGTGATTCTCCTGTTTTCAGCTTCCCAAGTGTTGGGATTACAGGCACACGCCACCACACCCAGTCTCAGTTGCCATCTCAGCATGCCCTTGGGGCAGGACTGGCATGGCAAGCCAGGGATTGAAACCGGTCCCTGCGTCTACCTAAGCAGGAGCTTTAGTCTGCTGAGCTATCTGGCTGGCCCCTACGTTTATTATTTCTAATGTGCTAAGAGAGATACAGGTAGAAAGCTGACGATGTTGGGTAGAAACTGAATAGTGAATTTTGATATAAATTAAAAACAGATTTTCTTTTTAAAAAACAATGTATTTCCTAGCATTACAATTGAAGAAAACTGGAAACATTACCTACTTCATAGCAATGAGCAAAACTTGGCAATAAGATTGAGATTTCTAAAAATACTTTTCACTAAAAAAAAAAAAAAGCCTCCAAAACACAATAGGTGTCCGAGACAATTTTAGGTCTGTCTAGGACAGACACAAGATGAGCCTGGAACTTCTCTTATTCCAGAAAGAAAGGGGCTGTCAAAGACTTGGCAATCAAAGTGAAATGTCCTCACTGACCAAAGGTGGGCATCAATATGAATAATAATTGAGATAAGCGAAAATGTATCAAATAATTTAAATACATGAGCTCAGAAATGATTAGAAGAACACACGCACACACTGCTTGCCTTAAAAGAACCTGCTCGTTCTCTGGAAACCTGGTAAATAAAAGGAAAAATTCTCCATGTGTTTGGACCTTCTTAGGTAGCCAAATAGTGCATGAGGGGAACCCCGTCTTTTCGGATGCATTCTACTTAAAGTGAAGAAGGTCTGACAGAACTCTGTCAGCTCGTGACCTCCAGGGCACAGTCATCCAGCTGGGAGAATCAAAGGCTGCTCATCACCAAGCTAGACAGAAGCCTGCAGCGCCGTCCACAAGCCGGGACCAGGCCTCCAGGAGGAGCCACCAGCTCACAAGAAACACAAGACACAGAAGAACATGTGACGCCAGCTAGGGGAAGCACTCTAGGACAGTCAAGTACACCCAACATGCAAGTAGAAAGAAAATACATGGTGGAAACCTGTGCCCCGAAACCGACTTAAGAGCTCTATCAACCCCTGGCAGTGTGTGGAGATTGCTTAGATACTGGCCCAAACGAAAGAACTGGACAAAAGATGTATGAAACAGAACCATTTCAGCAATGACTGGATACCTGATGTATTAGGAAATCATTGAATTTTTTTTTTACCATAATAGCACATTGTGGTTATGTGATTTTTAATAGCCCATATATGATAATGATATCTACTGAAATATTTATGGATAAAATGAAGTGGTTCCTGGGATTTCCTTCAGAATGATGGTGGAGGAGGTAATAGGAGTGGATAAAATAAGTTGGGCATGAATTATTAATTGTTGAAGCTAGGTGGTGGTATGGTTAGTTACCCAATTATCTGTTTGAAATTTTTTATGATATATTAAAGAAATGTCATAAATATTTATTATGAATCCTTTCCCAATTCATTAAATATTCTCCATACCATGGTCTAAAATGGCTGCAAAACAGTCTATCATATCACCACTAACGCAGTGCTTTGGATCACAGCTAATTGGTTGGTTGATTTTCTGATGATTTCCAATTTGCCTCACTTGCCATGAACATTGGTGCAATCCCATCATCCAATTTCTTAAGTCCTATGGTTATTTTCTTGGACTAACTCTATTGTTATTATTATTGTATTTTAGGGAAGGGTCTACAGGGTGTTCAGGGTCTCACTACTAGATCGGACTCGTAGTGATCTGCCTGCTTACAGCCTCCCAAGAGCTGGGATTACAGGCAGGCAACACCACGCCCAATCTCAATTGCCATCTCAGCTCAACCTGGGGGCAGGGCTGGCATGCCAGGCCTGGGGATTGAACCCCAGCCCCTGAGCCTGCTTGCAGGCACTTTAATCTGCTGAGCTATTTGGCCGCCCCTCTGGGCTAACTCTATTAAATGTAGTTATATCGATGTAGAGTCTAGGATAAAAGATTCACACAAGGGAAGCACTTTAGGAAATAGCTCGAAGTTGTGTTTCAGAATGGTTGTGCCAATATATTCCAACAAGGAGCAGGTGTAAGGCAGTGGTGGAAAACCTCCATCACACATATTATTGTGCTTTTCTTCAAAGACTAAGAATGGCAAGAGATGAGCTGCTTTTCCTAAACTAAAACCTCAGTATTAAGGCTTAGTGGCAGTGTTGACACTGATAAGTGGCTGTTGGGGTGCATTTTGGCTGCTCTTGATCTTGAAAGGGGTCGCTGTCCCTGGTAAAGGCAGAGTCACTTCCCTGGACATTATTTTTCTCTCACGTTTTCTAATTTAATAACAAAAACACCAGCAAAAACTCAGTATGACAGTATCTAGTACTTCTCAGAGTTCCTGCTGAGTTAAACACAGTCATACTTGGGCTCACGAACACTTCTGTTTGCAGACTGTTCAGCTGGCCATGAGAAGCTTTGGACAATATTTTGCTTGCCTTTGTGAACTCTGCATTGGGTGATTCGCAGGACTGCAGCAACCTTCCTTACCCAAACGCCAGTGGGCCACCCTCCTCAGAACTGTGAGGCACACTGAGTTTGTAAACTGGGGTCCCGCTGCATATGTGCCTAACTCTACATTTTAAAAATCATCTTCATGTGCCTTTCACATACTTGTTGGGATACCCTTTTACTATACATTTGTAAAACCTCATTATGTATTAAGGATAGTAGCAAATTTTTCATCTCTGCTCAATTGCTCCACCAACATTTCATTGCTCTTTGGGCATTTAGAGTTTTGTGTAGACAAACATCTAAAATATTTATACAGTTAAATCCATTGATATTTTTCCTTATGATTTCATTCTCTTTGTGTTACACTGAAAAAAGATCATTTTTCTTTACCCTAAAATCCTATAGATTGTCACCTATGATTTCTAGAGTTTTCCTATTTTTGGTTTTCTTACAGTCAGTGTGAAAACTTGTAAAGAGAGACTATACAAAAATCAGGATCAAACTGCCCTTCTCCCTGCAAATGACCCATTGGGTTCTTTACCACAGGGTTGGAATGTTCAGCATTTCTCAAATGATTCAAAACTTGGGGGGCCTGGCCTTAGCTCAGTTGTTTAAGTGGCTGCTTCCACAAAGCTGTCAGCCTCAGGTTGCTGTAGTTTGATCCCCACAACACTCCAGCCAGCCAAACCACCCCTGAGGGCATTCGGAGCAAAAAAACAAAACAAAACAAAACAAAACAAAACAAAAACCTTATTCAAATGATTCAAAACTTGAACTGCTTCTGCAGGGCTCTGTTTAAGAATTAGTAGGCTTGAGAGCACTAATATAATTTTATTTATTTATTTAATATTTGTGAGCAGCTACTATGTACTTAACATTGTTTGCCTAAAATTTACCGAAATGAATATTCTTATAATTTCTCTGGGGGCTGGCGAGATGGCTCAGTGGTCTGAAGCACCTACTTAGAACAAGCTTAGCAAAGCACAGGGACCACGGTTCAATCCCCCAGCACCACATGCCAGCCAGCCCTGCCCCCTGGTGGGCTGAGCTGG
>NW_004524625.1:5517254-5523657 GCF_000260255.1 Octodon degus | reverse complement strand
CACGGTTCAATCCCCCAGCACCACATGCCAGCCAGCCCTGCCCCCTGGTGGGCTGAGCTGGCCACACACACACACACACACACACACACACAAATAAAAATTAAAAAAAAAAAGATTATAATTTCTCTGATACCTATGGTCAAATTAATGTGACATAGCATATGTGTACTGTATAATGAAATAGTATGTAACTATAAAAAAGAAGGAGAATATATATTCCTATTTCCAGGTACATTGTATATGAAGAAAATATATTCAGCATGAAGCAGTGTGTAGCTGCTATTATGCCTATAGCTGATAAGCCCTGGGAATATTGGGTTGCAATCTGATTTGGGGGCACTAATAGGATTAATTCTATAGGACTGTTATAAAGATTCAATGTATGAATATTTATCTGGCACATGGTCTCCGTTACTACAGTCGCCCTACAGAGGCTTTGATAACGTAATGGAAGCCCGCACAGCTTTTTCTGCTCTGTTTCATTCTTGATTATGTTACCCATGAACCGCTAGACCAATATGCAGTTCTAATAAAGGCTACAGACTTCTCTGACAGAGAAATGGCTCTGATTTAGCTTTGCAGAAAACCACCACCTGCCCTGATCTACCGGGTGTGAAAAAGACAAATTCATCCTAGTGGCAAGGAGCCCTGTGGGGCAGATGAGGAGAAGAGAGGGGATAGAAGCCAAAGGGGAGAGAAGCCCCAGCCGAGAAGCAGCCTTTGTGGACAGCGTCATATGGCATGAAGCATGTGGGAGATAAGCCTTAGGAGAACTCCTTCCGAGGAGACCGTTGCAACCCGACCTCAGGAAGAAAATGTCGCACGAGCAAGGTCAGCCCCGACAGGGCGCCCCTGGCAGCAAGAGCGGCTGGCCTCATCGGAGGGAGGTCCCTGCGCCCCAGAGCTCTGCCAGCTCCTCACCTTTGACCACAACAGATGCCGCTGTTTTCTGATCGGTGTTTTCCTTGCTATCTGGGAGCAGATGTCAGCAGAGGGACACAGGTTGACATCAGAACCATTACTGGTTCATCTGCATCTCAGTTCTCTTGCTAGAACCATGGTCTCCGGAGGGCAGAAAGCACAGCGTTGGCGTGGAAATGGAGTGAATTCTCACAGAGGACCCAGCTATCGCGGGCTCACACGCATAGATGCTTATGGCTCGCCCACTGCTTGAAACAGTGGCAGCCCATGGCCGCCCACGCAGTGCTCAGACGTTCGCTGAACACCTATTTGGGCAGGATACTGTGCTAGGTAACCTGGGTCACATAGTGGCAAAGACCGACCTGGCCCCTCCACTCACCGAACTTACATTGTAGTTGAGAAGATACTAAAAATGCATAAGCAAATAATTACAGCTTGTGAAACATGCGACGAAGGAACGACAGGGCACCATCATGAAGAATAATAGGATGGCCTCCTCCAGACAATGCTAAGCCAACCATAAATTGCACAGTAGTTTATGGACCGCTCGCTTTGCTTTTAATATTAATTCCATCCATTTAATGGAGTATGGTATTAAATCTATGGTATTAATATTTATCCATCTAATAGAGTATGGTAGCTAAGAGCAAGCCAAGCTGCAACCTACATTCTTCATTAGATATGGGGCCCTCGATGACTTGCTTAACTTCTACCACTATCAGCATCTCTCCCTTGGACCAAGTGTAAGAATCATAGCCACTCCACGGGGTAGTGCTACGTTTTAGGGCGCTAATGGCATGGTCCCCAAGAGAGTGCTCAAGGCATGTGGGATACTGTGGTTATTAGCATCCATTTCTTCATTCAGTTAGGGAATGTTTACTGAGCAACTGTAAGGGCCAGATATTCTGCTGAACACTTAAGAGTGAGGGGCGGGGCGGAGGACAAGATGCAATCATTCTCCTAAGGGGAGTATTTAGGGTGAATCTAAAGCAGAGGCGTCCCCCTTATTTCCTAGCAGACAATTCAAAGTCATTGTTTATTCCCAAATACCAGCTTTGAATTCCTCTGGGTGTGACAGCTCACAGGTGAGACAAACCTCACAGAGAGACAGCTCCTACGTCAGGCTGTGTCAGCCTCCACAGAACAACAATCACCATCTCAGCTCTTGGCTTGTGAAAGTGGGGCTGTGCTGGGCGAGGCAAGGGACTTGGGGGTTCGCAGAGCTGCTGCTCGGTCTACACCTCTGGGGTCAGAAGCACTGGGCCTCTGTGCACTCACCCTCACTCTCCAGGTTTCCTGAGGATCACCTCAGAGACACAGATAACGTGGGGATGCTGTAGGGCCGCACGCAAAGCTCTCCAAGAATGTCTCCTGCTTTTTCCTTGTTTCTAGACCCTTGTCAGCCTCCTCCTTTGACCTTCTCCGGGTCTCCTTTTCCCTTGCAAGCTGGAGGTCATGGGCTCCCCGCCCACGGTAGGTCTGAGGGACTGATGGGATCTACAGCCACACAGGCAGACCTGTGAGAAAGCCAGAGGCAGTACGGGGCTGTGTGCTGTTGTTACTCAGGCCGCAGCACCTATGCATGTGGCCAACATAATGCTGAAATGAAAAACCATGGGGAGGGAGAGACCTCACCAGAGAGCTGCTCACAGCACTCTCCAGAAGCTGAAAACGTGCCCTGGGAGATACTTCCCTTGCCCTCTAATTATGAAAGCTTGATGGTGCTCCTCAGCGGGTGTCTAAATCCTGAGCAACTGGTGTCTGCAGCAGTATGGGACAGCAAGCAGGATGTGTTGCCCCTGGCCCCTCTGTGCCTCCTTATTCGAAAAACTTGCTACTGGAAACAGTTTTGTGGTAACTCCAGGTTGCTGAACACAAGGGTTTTTTTTTTTTTTTTTTTTTTTTTGTGAATAAATATGTTTCCTAATTAAAACTTGCCCTTTAAAGATCCACATTTTCTTGACCCCACTCTGTGTTTTCTTTGCCTTGTAATGTATTACAGAATCAATAAGGGAAACACAAACATGTCTAATATATACAGTTTCTACAGCTCTAATAACTTGCTGCCTCCGAAATGCCCTCTTCTGGTCTGGAGCCCAGCGGATCATCTCTGATTTGTTAAGTGCCTTTATATTTCACTAGAAGATAAAATTCTGGAGGCTGTTACCCTTCAGGGGTAGAGCTGGAAGGGACTGGCCCTAGCCGATCTTTGTGATTTTAATGACAGTTCTTCATTTTTATTATGCAAGTAATGTATGTTCATTGTGACAAAATCAGAAAATATCCCCCAAAAGGAAAAATAATACGATATTCATAATCGCATCACCCAGAGGAAATCACAGTTATTATTGACTTTGTTTTTCTTCCTATTTTTTTCTAAAAGGATGTTTATATCATTAGTGATTTTGACCTCTTGTTTTTCTAAACATTACATAATCACATTTACATTTTCCCTGGTATGAAATTCTAGGTAAAATCATCTTGGAGGGTGGCTGTAGCATATCCCAAAAAGGCTCTTCCCCAATTTACTTTTCCTTCTGGACCATGTAGGCTGCTTCAGTTGGGTTTCTGATATTAAAAGTAATGTAGCCCTGCCGGATCCAATCTCCTGAGATACGCAGGCTTCTCGCTGGTGCCATCTCAGGCTGAGTTTCACAACTCTTTCCTGTGGCAGCCAGTGGCCTAGCAGAAGCGTTTCATTTAATATGGTAAGAAGGGTCCTTATTGTCGCCTTTAAAAGTTCCACTTCCTCCTGAATTCTCTTGGTGTTGCAGTGAATGGTTCCGCCTCCACCAACACACTCAAACTTGAGGACTGGGTGTCCCTTTGGGGTCCCTCCTGCCCACCCCAGCCAGCCAGCCAGCCAGCCAAGGTCTTTCTCCTATCTCTTCCTTATCCGTCCTTTGGCACCTGCCTTAGTTTACCTAAGTAACTTGCTCCTGTCTGTCTCTGGCCTTCGAAGCCCACCCACTTATCCATCTCTGCATACTGTTGCTACAAGTCATTTTTTCTCACCTTTCTTTAACATTCTCAAGAACATATCCCTCCCTACTCCCTTCAGTAGCTCTGCCTTCCCTCTCTGCCCTGGCCTGGGTAACCAAGTGTCTGGCTTCAAGCCCCTTCAACATGAAATCCTAATCTCCATCAGACACCTCCAAGATGTACAACTCTGAAGCTATGTGCTGCCTGCAGGTTGCAGTGTGGGCTCTACTAACACACTGTCTTTCCCCATCTTCTGGTTAATTTCTTTGCTTTCAAAACTCGGTTTGAATGCCACCTCATACAGGAAGCCCTCCCCTACACTAGCCTCAGGCTGGGCATGTCTCAGTGCTTACACTTACCTGCCTATGCCTCAGGCAGACACCTGCTATACTCCTCTTTCTCTTTAAGGCAAGGATTGTCCTTGTTTCTTTTTTATTTCTTTATATAACACCCAAATTGCATATTTCCTAAAAATGAGGATAGTCTTCTACATAGCAACCAAAGGCAGGAAATTAACCTGGGTACATGCTATTCCCTAACTTGCAGGCTTTTACACTTTGCCAATTTTCTCATTCATGTTCCAGTCCAGGGTCACATGTTGCATTTATTGTCATGCTTTAACCTGTACCAGCTCTGGTGTAATGCTGCATGACTTTGCTATTTTTAAGTAACACAAAACCATTAATTTTGTGCACTAACCCTCAATTTGGGTCTAGCTGATGTGTCTGTATGATTAGATTCAGGTTATTTATTTCTAGCAGAGATGACATGACAATGACATTATGTCCTCAGTGTGTCACTTTAGGGGCCACATATATCTACTGGTGATGTTGACTTTAGTCTGCTGATTAAAGTGAAGTGTGTCAGGTTTTTCTGCTCTATATCTACTATTTTCTCCTCTGAAATGGCCAGTGTCTGATGCGAAGATACTTAGAGGATGAAAATACGTTGTGTCTCACCTTACTTCACCCACCACTTTTAGCATCTGGTTCTGTGTCATCTTTGGGTGAAGGAGGTCCATGGCCTGAGAAGGACTCCCCAATTTTTCACTCAGGGATCCCTCTGTTATGGACTTCCCCCTTGTTATGGACTTCATGATTTCTAAGTTTGGTCCACTTAACAAATTACCCTTCCCCGGGATAGCATCTCTCTTTGTTTATTATATATTTAAGAGCTATGTAGAGGGTATCGGTACTCCAGGAGGGACAGCTCTGAGTCACTCCTAAATACCCAGCACCCACCAACACACACTTGCCTCAAATGGGTGGCTGCTAAATATTTGGTGGAAGACTGAATCTGACTGCCAGTTTCAGCTGGTACCAAAATATGAGGTCTTTAGTGAGGATAGGCCATTGGCAAATGGAGAGGCTTGACATTTTAGATAGTAGCCTGGGAGGCTGTCTCACAGGCTATGAAGATTTAAAAATAGATTGGACAATGTGGGAAGAAACCTACCCCACCCTGGCCTTCCCACTGCCTTATTAGGGAGGTACTGAAGGGCCATCTTGGCCAAAGATCATAATCTGTGATGACTGATCAGCATGCTACATAAGCGTTAGACTGCAGACCACAGAGTACTATAGTCTTCCAAATCACCTACTGCTCTTCACACTTGCCTGAAATTAGCATTGTCCTATTTCCTCCTTCCTTAAACACTTTAAATAATAAAGGCGCAATGTAGCAGACGGTTTCTCTTAAAGGCGGTGGGAGGGAAGGAAGCTCACAATAACTGAGCATCTTCTAGGCCCAGTGCTTTCATTCCATTGTTCTTTTCTAATCCTCAGTACCGGGACCTGGAGAGTGGGATTCCTTAACGGATGAGAAAACTGAAGCCTAGGGAGGAAAGGGGATTGCCGAGAGCCAGGCAGAATTCCTCCACTTTTAGCAATTTGCAGCTGCACCAACCGCCTCTCCCATCATCTAGAGAGGCCTTCTCTTGGTATAGTGCTGGAGATGACGATCCAACCCCTCGAGGGATGGAAGCTCTTGGGCCACACGTACTGCTACTCCCTCCCGTGATTGTCACGATTCAATAGCTGTCCTCGCAGTTTGCGAGAAGCTGTCCCCACGGTATTGGGGAAGTTGTCTGAGCAACAAGGGCCTTGCTTTGGGCATCCGTTTGCTTTAGCAAAGGCGTTCTCAGGTCTCACATCTGGTTGCGCTCTGAGAGCGACCCGAGACCTCGGCCATCCCCGGAGAAGCACTGGGAGTTGCACTGACATCCTGGGCATAGGAAGGAGGGAAGTCAAGGCCCCCGAGAGACAGGGTTACTGAGAAGCAGAGGAACAACTCAGTGATGGAGCACCGGGGAGACAGTGGTGCGAAGTGGGGCGAGGGCAGGAGAAAGTTTTAGAAAGGAAGCGAGAAGCAAGCAAGGAGCTGAAGGCCCGACTGGCACAGACCCGGAGTCCACAGCTCTGCGAATTCCAAAGAGCAGGCTGGATGAGGAGACGAGCGATGGAGGAAACGAAGGGAGGGAAGGAGGAAGCGAGGGAAGACA
>NW_004524625.1:5510166-5516751 GCF_000260255.1 Octodon degus | reverse complement strand
CAGAGGAGCCGCGCGGCGGACGGCAGGAGGAGCCCCGGGCGCCGCGCCGCGCCCTCGCCGCCCTCCCCCCGGAACCCCCGGCGGAGGCAGCCTGCAGCACGGTAAGGCGGCGGATCTGCTCCGCGGAAAGGCGCCCGGGGCCGTGGCGGCTTCTGCCGGCTCCGCCGCTCCTCTGCGTTCGCTGGGCCGGGCAGCTCGGGCGGCAGCCGAGAGCCCAGGCAGTGGAGCCTGCGGCCCCGGCCCGCACGGGGGGAGGGCGGCAAGGGTCGGGGCGGCGCTGAGGAGCGGGCTGCCCGAGGCTCAGCGGGAGGTGCAGAGCGCGGCGCGCCCGGCTCCCTCCACGGCCATGGCTCAGGCGCCCGCAGCCCCTGTGCAGTCCGCCGGCCCCTTACTCCCGGCGGGCGCTGGAGGAGCCCGCGAGGCGGCGCCGGGCTCTAGGGCTGCAGCCTGCCCTGCGGCGGCCCGCGCGTTGCGGTCGAAGCCCGGAGCTGCCGTGACCCAAACCCCGCGCCTTCCGCACTCCCGCGGCACCCGCTCTCCTGACCGCGGCGTGCACGTTCACCTCTGGGGCCCCGGTCGTGAGTGTGACTCTTTGCACCACGTTCGCGGTCGGCCGGTGTGCTGATGTGTGCTCCTTGGGCTCCGTAGTCATCTTCCTCGCGACTTACAAATTCAGCCTAATATCAGAGCAGCAACGGGGAAGGTGGTGGCACAGAGTGTGCGTGTACGTGTGTGCACACGCAACCAAAGAGCACCCGGCCAACTACCCGGGGGAAGGACGTGTGCGTGTATGTGGAGGGGTCGGCAGGGTGCGCCTCCTGGCCAGGGCTCACCCCTGCTCTGCCCTACCCGGGTCCAGGCGAGGTTCGAAAGTACTAAAAATTCTACTGTGTAGCTCGAAGTTTGGAGATTGACTGTCCTCTCCCGGCGAGGCGTTAGGGCGATTTACGTGCCCCGGTCCGCGCGGGTGGCAGTGTGACGGCCCAGGTAGGTGCTGAGAGCACGCACCTCAGCTCCCCGTCGCTGCCCCCCAACCAGCCTGGCCAGGCCAGGTTTGTAGACTGGCAGTTAACCGTGAGCCTCCGACGCAGCACCAGGGCGTAGGAACGCAGCCGAGCTTTTGCCGGAACCTGCGCACACACTCGGCGTTTGGCCGGCTCTGGGAGGTCGCCCTGCTGCTGGGCAGGAGGAGCCGGGGTGGGGGTGGGGTGGGGGGCAGCGCGAGACTCCGAGCGCGGGGTTTGAGGTGCAGTGTGTGCAGCTGTGCGACCCCGCGCCGGGCGAGATCTGCCCGACCGAGTCTCGGACGATTATATAAGCAGCCTCGGTGATTATCCAGAACTGGGCTACCGACACTCGGTTGTTGAAAGACGAGCCTGAAAGTTTTCCTGCTCAGGGAACGTAAGTACATGGGCGCCTCTACTTCGAAGGTGGAGAGCCGGGGACGCCTGATACCCGGCGCCCACTTCTGATGAGCTGGGCTGCTACTGAGCCTCCAAAAACCAGTGACTGGGGCGGGAACTGAAGGGGCATCCGGGGCTGATCTGAGAGGAGGAGCGGTCAGAATTTAGGTTTCCTGGGGTCCCCAGAGCCCAGCCTCTGCCCCACGGGAGTGCGGGAAGGCCTTTGGGGCAGGAGCGTTTTAGCGAAGTGACTGTTTTAGGGAGCCCCGAAGGTGCCGCCTCCGCTTCCCTGGCGCCCTTCCCCCTCCAGGCGCGGCGCCCCTCGCGCGCTTAGAGACCCGCCCGAGACGCCAGCCTCTCCTGGAGATGCCCGGTGCCCAGGCCCGGTGCAGGGCGGCGGGCGAGGGTTGGAGCCGGCGCCGGTTGGCTTCCACGCGTCCCCTCGCTGCCCCCTCCGCAGAGAGCAGTTTGCTTCTGCTGCGTTCATTTCCCCATCCTCATCCCCTTCTTTCGCCGCAGCAGCCTGTAGCACATTGATGGGCTTTGATAGATCCCCGGTAGGAGACTGTTTTCAAACCTTGTTTTTTGCCTGGAGAGGGACAAGCCAACCCAGCCCCGACTGATCTCTGCGGACGCTCGAGTCTGGGGTTCAGCGGCCCTCAGCACTACCCTCCCCCACCCCCCAGGCCCCTGGCCCCAGTCAAGAGGTGCTGTCTTGTGAGGCTGGCAAGTGTTTTGTTTGTGCCACATTCCCGAGTCTGAAGCACCGCGTCCCCTCCCCCCGAAGCTCCGGCTCTGTCTGAGCGTTGGACGCTGTGAAATGAATCCTTGCCCTCGCAAGCCCGTGTGTGTGTGTGTGTGTGTGTGTGTGTGTGTGTGTGTGTGTGTGGGTCGTTCTGGTTCCAGCAGCTGCCGTGATCCCCAACAATGCTATCGCAAAGCCGAAGTCCCTGGTGCTGGCCGGCCGCCTCGACTCGAAGGTCTATGGGCGGGATGCGGGGGCCCAACGCGAAGGGCGCAGAGAAGGGCGCCCGGAAGGCTGCGTGGTTAGCTCCGGGGCAGGGCGGGAACTCCGGCGCGCGGGGGCCGCAGGCGGGCCGGCGGGCGGACCGGGTTCGGCCGCAACCTGTTTCCCAAGGCTGGGCTAGCAGATACCTGCTTCCGGGCCCTGCGATGGCCCACGTGGCCCTGCTCCCGCTGCAGCTTGCGGCCTCCGGGAACCCAGATCGCGCTCTCCGCCGGCTCGGGCAGCTAGTACGGGTCCCCACGCCTGGGGAGGGGCCGTCCGCTGGGCGGGGCCTGGGCTGGAAACCGAAGCCCGAGAACCTCTACCCCAGGGTACCTTACACCCTTCTTCCCGAGCCCTGGGGTCCCCGCCGTCCTTGACCCTGAGCGCTCCCTGCTGAAGTCTGGGGTGTTGCACAGGTGGTGGCCGTGGGAGCAAGTTTTCTGCGCTCGCGCGTTGGGGAGCAGAGGGGACATTTGCAGGAGGCTAGGCAGACGCAAAAAGGGATTCCCTAGTTCTAAGCGTTAGAGGGAAGATGGGAAGAAATCTTCCTTCTCTGGTGAGGCCAGGAAGGAGCCCTTCTTTCTGGGGGTTTGGACCCGTCGCGGCCCACGGAGCGGAGTGCGCATGCTGTCCGTGGGGCCTGTGCTGTCTCAGTGAAGGGAAAGTTGGGTGCCCAGGCCCCTCAGGCAGGATCTGGGACTCGGCTGTTCTTCCGGTTTTAGGGGACAGGTTCAGGAAGCTTCTGTTCCCAGCCTGTATCATGAGCGGGAAGAATGCGGGCGGCTTGGGGGAAGCTATTGAGGGTGGAGAGGCTGTTTTCTAGAGAGATTGGTCAGAACCTTCAGCTGGCAGGCTCGTTCTTATCAAGGTTTGTCTGGTGGAGATAGAACAGGGCAGAAAGCAAGTAATCTGCCTAATGGGCTTTGGGGGTCAGAACCAGTGCTCAGCCTTAGGAATCACAGGGGTGCAGTTGTACAGTGGGCCCCCACCCAGTAGAGGGTCCAGCAGAGAGGTGGGGGTTAGGTGGGTAGACTCTCCTCCTGTATTCTGATTCTGTTTGGTATGATCTTTTCAATCTTTTGTTGCTGTTGGGGGTAGTAAATTGGTAGAAAGTGATTAGAATTATGGCTAAATGGCCTTAAGCAAGTTAATTTGGGTGCCTCAGTTCTCGCCTTTGTAAAATGGGACACCACCACCTCGATTACAGCACTGCAAGGATTAGTATCTGTTATGTTTTGTGTCTGGATGTCCCCACAGAGCCTTGTGCAGTCACGGGACACTTTACATAGATGACTAAGTCTAGAGTTTGTGGCTGATTCCTGGTCCAGTGTTCGGATTGAGGCTGTGAGTGCTATACCTGACCTAGGGCAGGCAGCCTGCATTCCACATAAGGGACAGAAGGAGGCTTATCCCTCTCCTCTCTTGTTTTTGCTATCTTCCACCACCAAGGACAGTTGTCCCTGTGCCATGTGCCACTCAGCCTTGGAGCCAGCTGATTATGGACTGAAACTTCTTTCAGCTTGAGCTACATAAACCTTTCCTCCTTTAACTTGCACGGTAGACATTTTGCCTCATCAAGGAGAGAAGAGCAGCTAAGAGCATAACACACAACTTGGGGCCACGCACAGTGAATGGCCAGTCCCTTCTACATCTTACACCCCTGCCCAGCATGTGTGTGTGTGTTCAGAGAGGCTGGGCAGGGAGATCGACGGCCCCAGGAGAACCAGCAACATTGCATTCAAAGTCTATTTAAAACGAGCTTCAAGTGCTTGGAGCAAAAATATCCTCTCTTTTCTTAGAAAAGTCATTTCTAGTTTTGTTAGAACGTGTGCTTCATCGGGTCCCTTTTTCTGACAGAATAACTGCCTTGTGCAGATTGGCATGTTATACAACCCAGTATTTTCAGATCAAAAGCTACAACTATGGGAAAGAAGTGGTTAGGAATTAGAGATAAAGACCATCAGTCCCCACAAGCGAGACCCTCAGGAAGACACCAGCTCCCAGTCTTGGACTGCTAAGAGGCCACAGGAAAGTGTGACTCTGCAGAAGCACCGCTGCATACCTGCTGGCCTGTGCGCTCAGAGGCCTGCCCTGCACTAACACAGCTACTGTGCTGGGTGCGGGCCTTCGAGTGTTCCAGCTCCTATACCTTCACCCACATCTATTAATCTTAAAAATGAAACAAAAGAACAATGGGATTTAAATCACCTCCTTGCAGATCTGATTTCAAGGGCCTAGCAGGGTAAATCAACGTCAATTTTAAATCTAAGGGGCCAATTTTTACCTGCCTTCTTACATGGTCCACTGGCCTGGCTCATTGTGGCTGAAAGCTGAATCGCTCTGTCTTTGCTTTATGCTGGCAGGCAGCTGTGGGAGCCGCTTGGAAAGTAACATGGCACAGATCCCAGGGAGCCCCGCAGCCCTGGTCTCTGAACTTTTGCTCCAGAAGGACAGTATCACTGAAGCAGTTTCCTGCTCTTTTGTCTTTAATTACCCAAGTAGTATGTGCTCACTGTAGCAGTTCAGATAATATAGAGAAAAAGCAAAAGCAAAGTAAGTTTTGCAGCAGTTTGGGTTGTATCACAATTTTCCTTTTATGAACTAGAACATGAGGCCATCTCTATTGAATCTAGACTCATGGGTTGTCATTAAAAATGGGACTTGGTTTACCTAGTTTTGTATGGCACTTCGCACATGGGGTAATGATGTATGTCCTTCCTACAAGACTTTAAGGTCCCTGAAGACATGGAAAAAAGAAAAACAAGATCACTGTATTTTAAATGCTTTTTTTAAATGATAAAGCATGCAAAATTCTCTGCACTTTATAAATTTCTCCCCAGTGCCAACACTTTTAATGACTAGGTAGAACCCCAGTGCTTTGATATGGCATACTCCTTTATCCAGTATCAGTTTTGACTTGTTTTATTAGAACAAAACTGCAGTAACCAGCCTTGTATGTTCTCTGAAAAGCTATTTCCTTAAGACAAATTCCTAGAAAGTAGGACTTAAGGATTCAAAGGCACATGTCTGACCTAGGCTCTGTCCCATGTGAAGAGCGAGGGTTAGGTAAACTGTTAGTTCCATCTTTTTAACCAGAACCCAGCTATTAACTCCCCAGTCCGTTGGAGTCTTAGGCCCTGAAGTGGTGGAAAAAGGTAGCAGGAAAACAAACCTTCAGCAGGGATTTGCATAACTCTGGGCGGAGTGGCTGAACTGCCAGGCAGATCCCTTTTCCAAGAACATTTTTCTTCCCTGGCTGTCTTGGAATCATCTCTTTCTGTAGTGCTCCAGCCAGCAATGGAATTGAAATATGTAAATATGTTCCTCAGCCTTGTAGGTGGAGCTGGCTCTGGGATAGATGACAAGCAGTTCCTCCTGCTGGGTGTGTGTGGCTCCCAGCACTTGCACAGGGGGACCCCATCCACCCCCTTTTCTCACTTTCCTCTGATTCAGAGGCCTTAGGCTAGCCCAGGAGGGCTTTGGGAAGAGCCAGCCCCTGCCCATCAACCCCACCAAGTTTCTACATGGTCCCAAAGCACAGTAAATAAATCAGCCGCCTTGTCTACTTGCTGTTTGGAAAGCAGAAGTGGGCAGGACTCTCTTCTTACAGGGCTGGGTTCAAACAGAGGGTGTATTTCTTAGTTTCATTCCTTTACCTGTTAGATTTCTGTGACCCAGATAAGATTTGTTTCTGGCAGTTAGATTCCACCTCTGACAAAGAACTCCATGGAGCTAGAGGGGGAACTGCTCCTCCTTTGTCCAGGGTGTTCCTTGCTCAGCTCAGTGGGAGACATCAGGAATTCCTTTAGATCGGGTGAAGAGGTGTGTGTTGCCATGCAGGGAGCCACCCAGCCCGGCTTCTGGTAACTTCAGAGGAGGTCTAGATGCTGGCTTTGATACTGGCATGCTCTGCTTCACCAGGGAAGGCAAGAGAGGGTTTCTTCTTTGCTTTGTCCTGTTTAGAACATCAAATCAGAGCTTTCTTTCACTTGGAAAACAGGCCAAGACAGACCATTAAGCAAAGGAGGATCTTCAGAGTAGTGGCTCCTCCCTGGGTGCCACTGCTGCCTTTGTGACATGGCAGTTCTGTGGCCACAGGGCAAAAGCTATCCGAGGCAGTGGGTTAAGCATTAACATCTTCAAAAAATTAGGTTAAGATCTTTTTTTTTTTTT
>NW_004524625.1:5496587-5509081 GCF_000260255.1 Octodon degus | reverse complement strand
TCCAGGTGGACAAACTGAGGCTCAGGAAGGCACAACCAGCTGCCCTGGGTCTCATTGCTAGACTCAGATTCAGTCCTCATCCTCTTCTCAAATCTTTTTCCTAGGATGGCAACTTTGAAACTTTCTAGAAGGAAGCTTAATGAAGGCTTTTGTCTTCAGAAAAAGTGTTTCTTCTTTTCTGGTGCTACTTTGGGAGTGGATCAAGACATTTAAAAATTTGCATCATTATCATGCAAGCAATTAAAGTACTTAAGAGCTTAAAAGCAATTTGTTCAAGTTGGTTAAATATCCACCCTCCCCAGTCTTGTTGGTGTCATTAATTTACTCATCAAACTGTGACATCAGAACCCTCCTGAAGGTAGATTTCAGTGGTTTTTGATTGGTAGAGCCTTTCAACTGAAAAGAGTTTGTCTTGATGAGATCCAAATTGAAAGGGTCCAGTTGGGGGTCAGTCAGAGAAACCAGCTTTCTAGTAAATAAACACAGGCCTTCTTTGGCCTCTGGAGGAGAACTTGTTGGCGAAACGTTTTATTAAGGTGCAGTTATTCTGAGAACCAGTAATGCAGCTCTTCGCAAACATTAATTAGCTGATCGTCATATCACCCCGCATGACTGATAAATACTGTTAACTCTCCGTTGGAGAGAGCGGAATGGCCGCAGCAACGAGGGATGCCTCACCTTGCTGAAAGGGGGGGTAGTAGAGGCAGGTAGAAGTAGGCCTCGACGTGATTTCTTCACTTAGGAAATATTTATCTTGATGCCCTGGTAACTGCTGTAGTGGGGCCAGTAGGTCACTGGTGCTGGGACAAAGTGCTTTGGGTTAGTGGCCAGGGACCCAGCTCCCAAAGCCAAAGGACTCGAACTCAAGTTGTTGGTGGGCCACTTCCAGTGCAGAGCTGGATTATTTAAATACTCTGGGCCTCTTGGCTGATTTATGATATTATTTGTCACTTTCCTTCTTAGCCAAGATTATGTTTAAGACAATGTGGGATCCTGGAGAAAGGGCTGGGAAACACATACTTCTTTTGCTATTGGTCGAAGTGCAAATTAATACAACCTTTTAGGAAAGCAATTTGGCAGCATCCGTCAGTCGTCTTAGAGACACTTATTCCCTTTAGTCCAGAATTCCAGTGCTAGGAATCTAGCCAAAGAAAATAATCAGGATGGGCAGAGAAGGTTTGAGAATGAAAGTGCTCCTTGCGGCAGTGCTATTTATTAGTGAAAAAGAAGGGTCAGCAGTTAAGTCGGATAGAAGGCGTGGCGGTCAGGGGAATATTATACAAAGATGTAAATGTTTCTTTTGCAAACGTGACTTGTGATGTGGAAACGTGCGTAAGCACTATTCAGTTAAGTCCCACATATACTTTTTTTTTTTTTTTTTTTCTCCCTCTCCTTTTTCGTTTTTGTGGTACTGGGGTCTGAACCTAGGGCCTCATGCATGCGAGGCAAGTGCTCCGCCCCTGAGCTATATCCTCAGCCTAAATATGTTATCTAAAGGAGATATTTGCTGAAGCAGGACTCATGGAGAGTGATGACCTATAGATAATATCAGTTTTAGTAGTTTTGGAAGGATTGTTTTGACTTTCCCCATGAGTTTTTTTTTTTTTTTAATTATTATTTTAGCTGTTTTTTAAATGAATTAACAAAACTTGGCAAGTTCGTGGCCCACTGAACCCTGTGTGCTGCCCGCTACAGGGGATAGTCATAGGCTCCAAGCTACCCTTAAATTGGTTTTTACTAGCAAGTCCAGAGTTTTAGGCTCATCCATTCTAGTGTTTGCCCTCGTGGCCAGGATGGCCTTCCTGATGCTGAATCTTAATTCCTCTGTAGGCTACTTCAGGCTGTTCTCTGTGAGTAGTTTGAGGTGATTCTCATCAAATGTTTGGGTGTTGGGAAAACATCAGCTTTGTAGACCAGGTTCAGAGGATGACCTGGGTCTGCACCCCTGGCCCTCGCCTCCTGGCAGTGGGGCCCTGGAGGACGCATCTGTACTTCAGTGTCCTTGTTCTTAAAAAAGAAAAGCAGCAGAAGCTGTGTAACTTCTCACTATGGTTAAGGTTTTAGTATCCCCTTCAGTAGAACTCCTGACTCATAAGGTTAAAAAAAAATGCAAATAATTTCAGGGGCTGCCCTGGGGCCCCATGTAGAATAGCTCTGATGCTCTCAGGAGATCCGAGGGACACCACCTGCTGAAGGAAGCTTGCAGTGTCCCATGCAGTGTGGGCTGTGCCGTGGGGCCTGTGAAGGGGAGCTGGGACCATCTGCTGTCTGCTGATGCTGCTGTGTGTGGCTCTGGTACAGACCGGAAGTGCTTTGCTACCTGGGCTGCTTCCCTGGAAGCGCTTCGCTGTAATGCTCCGTCACCCTCAGCTTGCCTGGCCGGCTGTGCAGCCTCTCCTCCCAAGGAGCCAATAGAGCAGACATGCCTTGTTTGCATGTCGAATGATGAAAACAACAAATAGCCCACTGAAAAAGTAGCCCTGAGCTGCTAGGTGACAGTGGGTACAAGCCTCACCCTGGAGCCGTGGGTTTCAGGGCAAATCTGTGCTGCCCCAATCCAGTCTCTTCTCGCCACTTCAAAAGATTTCCTCCCAAGTTTTTCCCCTTGGCATCCTGAAGATGCACAGGCTGTGATGTCATCCACTACTATCATTTTCAGTCTGTGCGTTCTTGGGTGAGTTAATTGAGTACAGTACTTTGCTTTATCCGTAAGAGGAGGATAATAAGGAGAATTTGGCAGGGTTGTTGGCAGGATTATCGTGACTCGTTTGAGTCCTTGTTATTGCTGAGTTGACATTATTTTCAAAATCTTAAAGATAATCATTGGGAACTGGGGTGAGGCTTCATAGTAGAATGCCTGTCTGGCACCTACAAAAAGCCGGGTTTGATCCCCAGCACCAAAATAACTAAAAATTAAAGTACTTTATCAGGGTACAGCCAAGTCACTGGCTACTTCCTCTGTAATTGCTGCTGATTTTCACCTGTACCTTCTGGGGCCATTAGACAATGGGAAAATGCCTGCCTGCTTCAAGTTGAATTCTGGGCTCAGCCAGCCAGTAGCAGTGTAGATTTAAGCAAGCCCGCAGACATTCTGACATTTCTTTTAAATTATAAAATAGAAAATAGAATTACTCTTGATAGATAGAGCATAAAATAGAAGTCAGAATTACTCTCTCAACCTGAAAGAGATTTGTGTAGTAACGCAGTTGGGCCCGTTGGTCCTTTGTGCAGGTAGCTGGTCACTCACCGTTGCCAGCTTCCCGTGGCTCCCTCCACGCCAGCTCCTGGTCCTCTGACTTGCTCCTGGACGCCATCAGTGAGGGTCAGTGAGGAGCCTGAAGGAGCAGCTGTGACTGAGAGGGCCCTGGCGTCCCTGCCTTCTGACGGAGGAGGTGACCACAGAAGTGGCAGCGCGTAGCTCACACCCTGGGGTACCTTCCTCTGTGATTCTGAGGCACAGCTAGAGCTGGGAAGTGATGCCCCAAGAGGAGCTGCGTTGAGCGCAGGTTCTTTCGCATTGTCAAGAGAAGCATAGAGGGATCCCATCCTGAGCAGTTTAGGCCTGAGGTGAGTGTTCTAGCTTCTGGGAGCCTCAGACCCCGATGTGGCTATCCAGGCTTCAACCCCTCCCTGCTCCCTTCTGGCAAGAGGGCTAGCAGGGCAGAGCGGCCTTCTCCCCAGCTGTGTGCGCACTCCCCTGCGGCTGCTTCCCAGGCTGGCCTTGCTAGGAGCTTAGGCACAGCATGGCTGTGGCCTAGTTTTGCTCCTTTCATCCTCGCTTCAGGCCTGCGCCCCATTAACCATTCACGCACAAGCTCCCACCCACCCCAGGGGCCTCGGGATTCCCCGCAGAAGAGAGAGAATGCGTGATCTCTGTCGGTGCCCTTCAGGCACCCATTGCATGGTAGCAGCATTCCAGCCTGGTGGCAGAGACTTGACATGGCCCTGGGACCTGGTGGCTCTGCACATCCGGTGGTCCTGGTGACTTGACTTCTCTTAGATGAATAATATTTGGTTGGGAAATCTTTCTATTGGTCTGGATCTTTTTTTCTTGAGATCACTTCAGTGATGAGTTTTCCACCTCAAACTGGAAAACTGAGCTGTGTTACGGGGCAAGCTTTTAAAGACAGGACAGTGGTGCCTGCCTTTAGTCCCAGCCACTTAGGGGCTTGAGGTGGGAGGATCCTTTGAGCTCAGGAGTTCAAGGCAGCTTGGGGAACATACCTAGAGCATGTCTCAAACAAACTGACAACCCTCCACCACCCACCCCTTGGCAAGCTGAACAGCGTAATATACAAATCATCATAGTGCACCCACCAGGGCACATCTGGGCACCCATAGGATGCAAGTCCTCACTCAGTGAGTGGAGGGTGGGCCTGACCTTTGCATTTCAGACGAACTATAGGAGAAGCTGGCATTGCCTGTCCAACCTGCCCCGAGCTTGCCGTAACCCCAAGGTCTTGACCTCCTTCTCCATGTCTGCTTTCCTGTCCCTGTGTCCCCAAGTCCAGGCATCCCAGCTATGGGCTACGCTAGAATAAGTGGAGTCTGTCAGCCATGTGTGCCCAGCTGTGTGGCCTTGGTTGGGGCAACTGGGGTGTAAGGGTAAGCACCACACTTGGTGGGTACTTGCTGTGCTGAGTCCAGTTCCAGGCACTGGGTCCTGCTTTCTAGGCTTCTTTCATGTCCTTAAAGGTGTTAAGCCTCATGATGTGTTGTGGATTAAAGAGCACAATTTTTATTACTAGGAGAAGTAAGACTTTGAAAATTTTATACTGTTAGTTATGTTTTTATTAAATGTGGTTTTTTTCTGATTGTAGTAATGATGCATGTAAACAGCAGAAAACACAGAAATCCTAAAGTGCTCCAGAGTAAGAGAGAATGTCTCAGGTAGAGGGAGTTCCCTTTAACATTCGGGTTTTCTTTACAGTATTGTTTCTCTATGCAATCCTAATACTCCTCTACTCCTATTCCTTCCCATCACCATTTAGAGCAAAATATAGGCGTTCTCCTATAACTTTTTATTTAAACTTTAAAAAAAAAATTGTTTATTTGTTTATTTATTGTGTGTGTGTGTGTGTGTGTGTGTGTGGGCCAGCTCAGCCCACCAGGGGGCGGGGCTGGCTGGCATGTGGTGCTGGGGGATTGAACTGCGGTCCCTGTGCTTTGCTTAGCTTAGCTTGTTCTAAGTAGGTGCTTTAGACCACTGAGCCATCTCATCAGCCCCTCTCCTATAACTTTTTTTTTTTCCTATAACTTTTAACAGGCCGTGATCATTTCCCTGCGCCAATAAATGTCTGTCTAATGTGACACTAAGTAGCTACGTAGTATGCCATCATAAGGATATACCATTATTTACTTAACTAACTTCCTACTGTTGTTCCTGGTTTTCCACCACTATAAATAATACTCAGATCCACGTTTTCTTGTGCTTCTCTATTTGTTTCCTTCAACCTAGTTTCTTGAAATTTCTAGGTCAAAGTCGTTTTTTTTTTTTTTTTGCAGCTTTTTAAAGCCTTGCACTGTGCTGCTATGAGGCCTGTAGAAGGGTGAATGCAGACTGAGTTCCCTCCAGGCTGGGGAGAGTTTGACCAGGAAGCATCATCACGTCCATTATGTGTAGAGATGTAGAAACTGTCCCTCACCAGAGGTCAGAGGTCAAAGGTCAAAGGTCAGGGGGAAGCCCAGAGCAGGTAGTACCCAGCACCCCTTTGGTGGCAGATGATGAACGGCTCAAACCTGGGTGAGTTGCCCTCGGGGTCTGCCTTGGGCTGAGGGTGAGTCTTTTAGAGCTTTCTGTGACAAACAGCCTCCTGCAGCACTCAAGATTGTACATTCGCCACCACTAACCAGTTCGCCACCACTGACCAAGACCATGGCTGGCTTTTGGGACCTCTGAGGTGGCTAAACTTTTAAAGGAGAGAGGAACAGGGAAAAGGAAAGTGCTAATGTAGGGTCTCCCTACTGTAGACTCACGTATCCGGCTCCCTCCTTGGTAGTTCTGCTTGAGTAATCTCAAATTGCATGCGTCCAAAAACAAATCAGACAGTCTCCTTCACCAAAACAGCGCTCCACCCAAAGCCTCAGCTGCTCAACTGGAGGTAGCCGCATCCTTGTGGCCTACAGGCCCTCCACCTTGTGGTCCTGTTGGATGCATGTTTTCATCCATACTTCTTAGTGGAGCTCTCAAGAAATCCTTCGAGTCTGCCTCAGAGTATCCCCAGAGGCCACCTCCCCTAGCATCTCGGCGGGGCCGGCCCACGCCGAAGCCCTGCCCTCCCATCTGCAGGACGCCTTGGTCTCGTGCTGACTGCGTGCCCCTGCCCTTGCCTTCTTGCAAGTATGCACCAGTGAAGCCGCCAGCCGCTCCTACTGAAAGGCAGCTCTGATCCCGCCCAGCCTCCGTGCTGAGCTCAGGAAAGGACCTGACCTTGCACAGCCTGTACAGGCCCCTCCACTGCCCTGTCTCTCTATAGCACCGCACATCTCACCCCTGCCTGTCACCTTTTCTTTCTGGGCCTTAGGAACATGTCTGCCCTCTGCTGTCCCTAGACCGCTGTCTGTGCTGGGAGGCTCTTCCCCGGACATGCATGTGGGCAGCTGTCCACCTCAGAGCCTCCGCTTCAGTGTCACCTTACTGCGTCGGAACCCCTCCCCTGCCCCAGGGTCCAAGCCTTCCGTTCTCTGCTATATATTTGCTTTGCTCCACAGTGTTAAATACAGCATTTTATTATTTTTAACAAGATCACTCTGGCTGATGTGTTAAGAATAATCTGAAAGGAGGAGGTGGGTCAGGGGCAGAACACGCAGTGTAATTTACTTATTTACTATGCTTATTGACTGGAAAGAAATAAAAAGACTACCCAGAGGAACGCAAGCAGCACATTTTTATCTAGAGCTGTCCTACCACAGGAGGCGGCCACCACTGCTGGCCTCTGTTGGAGACTGAGAGGCAGCTTGGAGTTAGGCAGCCAGTTGCATGATGAACAGAAGACAGCCTTCAGCTTGGCTCTGAGGGCAGCAGTGGTGTGGGGCAGCGGGACGTGGGTGAGCAGGCACCGAGGCCCACGTGCCCGGCCTGGGAGGCGGCAGCTGGCCTTCTAAATTGGCAGCGGGGGCAGAAACTTAGAGAGGTTTCCAACCTGCGGACCGCACCCTGACCCTCCTTGGGCAGGTGTTTCAGATGGTGTGGGTTAAGACGTCAGCTTCCATGTATGGCCTGGCCGCTGTCCATTTGTACATACACAGTGCTGTGACGGTTGTTGATTTCTAGCAGTGTGGAGATCCGTGAGGAAACCCTGGGGGCTGGAAGGGCGTGGCAGTGGGATGCTCCCTGTCAGCACTTGTTGAACCGTGCCAGGCAGGTGGCCTGTGCTGTCTTGCTTGGTTCCTACGTCAAGCCAAGAGGCAGAAGAGGCTCAGTGAGGCCAGACCTCTTGTCCACAGTCACCCCACCAGCGAGTTAGGAAGCTGAGTTCCCCCAAGTGCTGCTCTCCGGATGTGTTGTAGTTAATTTGTGGGAAATGGGGGCATCAGCTGTGCCTGTCTACCTGGTAGCAGCAGCAAGATCCCCCTGCCTGTCACCAAACTTTCAGCCAAGACATCAAACGGAAGATGTTCAGCCTCTTCTGGCACCGCCTTCGTGCCTGAATGAAGCCACGTCTGCAAGACTCATTGGGGTTCTCAGGAGAAAGCACCCATTCTTGCCGCTTTTGGGGGGTGGAAAGCAGGGTAGAAAACTGTTTCTAGACCTGAGTTCATATGATGCGCTCAGAACAGCAAAGTAGAGTTTCAAGGCCCCCGCGCTTGCATGCATGTGTGTGTGCGTGCGTGCGTGTGTGCCTATAATTCACAGCACATTCTCAAAACTTTTCAAGTTACAGCATTGCCATGGTAACTCTCCTGGTTGTCTGCTGGCTGTCACCTGAGGTGTAATTGTCACCCATCTCCGTTTCCCATCCTCTTAATAGTCATGGAATTAAATTCCCCTGTTAAAAGTGGACCCCAGGGACGTGATGGAGAGGAATGTGCTGGGGAGAAGCCAGCAGGCATCACAGCTCAGTCTGGGGGCCAGAGCCAGGGCCACCCAGGAGACTCAGCAGTGTCGTCTGGGTGGAGAGAGCCTCCCGCAGGTGCAGGCAGGACTTGCTGGGCTCTACATCCATGCTGTGCTCACTGCAGGGCTCTGGAGAAAATGGCTTGGGCCGATCAGTTGGAGCTTACCTGGCTTTTGTTCCCAAGGGCCTCGGAGGCTGAGGGGACCAGAGCTGGCTTCTGCTTAGCATCCCGGAGAATGCACCTCTGTGGAGGGAGTGAATCCCTTCCCCAGAGGGGGCCAGGGGGCTGTGCAGGGCCCTGAAGTGAGGCTTCCTCAGGAGCGGGGCAGTGAACTCAGTGACCTTTTCAGAGCCTCGCGGGGGTCTTCTCAGGCCTCTCAGCACCATTAGTAGCACTGATTACTCAGTGAGTAAACTGAACAAGGTCTGATTTAAGATGGAAGAGCAGGAAAGCTGGGATGTAGGGAGCAGGATTTTCGGACACTGTAAGTTTCAGAGTCAGATGAATCTCTCTTTAAGTCCCAGCTGGCCCAGACTTTCTCAGCCTGGTACCATTCTGTAGGTCCCTCTTGGTGCGGAGGGCTCCCTAGCTGCAGTTCGGGCCCATGGAGAATGGCGCCGTCTCTGTGGCTGTGATGGCTGGTAGTGTCTTCCTGACCTTGGCTCCTGGGAGGGCAGTGAGAACCCCTGGGCTGGCTTGGGAGACCTTCGGAGCAGGAAGCTGCCGGTCCAGTCCTGACCTCTTTACCATGACGTACCATAGCTGCCTGCAGGATGGGAGGGGGAGGTGCTGCCCAGGCTCCTAGTACAGGCCCGCGTGGAGAGCTTGCTCGCCTCTTGGTGGTCGGTGGTCGCTGGCAAGGCAGTGGAAGCTTCATCATAAAGAGGTGTTTGTAGTCAGACTGGGAGGGTGAGAGCCCGCTCCCAGAGGGATGAGAGGGGCTGTGGTCCTGAGCATTCCTCCGCCTTCAGTTCTACCCAGCTTTGTGTCTCTTGCTCATCATAGCCTTATTTCGCCAGCGAAGTAGAATAGGCCAAGGAGACTGAGCGCCCACTCTGGAAGCAGGAGGTTGGTTCTGGCTTCCCGGGTAGCCCTCCTATGCCTCCTACTCTACGGTGCGTGAGCCTGCCCCTCGGCCTGGAGTGGCCCAAGCACAGCGCGCTTCCCCCGTGTTAAATATGAATTGGAGATTTGCTTGATGCAGCTCCCTTGCAAGAGAAATAGCCCTGAGTAAGCATTCAGATCTGGCTTGGCTGAGACAAGAGCCACAGATGCGGCTGAATATTTCATGAAAACCCTTTCGGACCACATGTTCTGCTGCGGGTGCTGTGAGCAGAGAGCACAGGGCAGGCTGTCCTAGCTCCAGCCTGCGCTGTTGGGGGTGCTCCTCACCTCTCTGGGCCTCAGTTTCCTTGTGTGCAGAGTGTAGGGGCTTGCCCCTCGTTTGGGGCTGCTCTGAGCGTGGCAGGCAGCGTTACTAAGCAAAGTGCCCTGCAGGGTACTTGGTCTTTGGTGGCTTAGAAAGTCACACTCCAGTCTGAATCTTCCTGTTTTCTTCCCAGAATTTGCGCTTTTAGGGAAAACACTGCCCTAAGTGACAGAGGCCAGTGTCATATGCTCCTTGTGGGACCAGGTTTGGTTGCTGAGGTGGGTTGAGCTTGAGCCGTGGGTTAGGGTCAAGGATCCTGGAGGATTTGCCAGTCATCCCTTTGGAAGGTGGGATATAGGGCATTCTCTCTGTTTTGAATGGCCCAGCCGGGCATCTTTTCAATTTAAAAACAAGCCAGCCCATCACAAGGCTTTTAAAAACATATATGAGACAAACAAATGCCTGTTTGCTTTGCTCATAAGCAGAGGAGCCCAAACAGGCACCTGGAGGATCCCCATCCCCATCCCCATCCCAGGCCCAGGCCAGACCCAGCCCAGCCTCAAACCAGACCCCAGCTCCTCCTGTTCCTACCAGGAAGTTGAGGCTGCTGTAATGAAAACAAGAGGAGTGTAGTGTTTTGTAACTATTTTTATACCTACATCAGACTTGATGTTAGTGCTTCTGAATTATTTAACATTTTTCTTTCTCAGCTGGCCTCTCCAGCGAGTTTCTCTCCTGGGGCAGAGGGAGTTGTTTTATAGGAAACCATGGAGGCAGACAAACATTGGCTGCAGGGCTTCTCTTCTATGGGGGGGAGGACATTAGCAGGCGTCCTGTTACAAACTAGGGGGCCCTTAGGAACAGAGGTGGCAGGGATCACTTCTACATTTTATAGGCAGCGTGGTTGCTTGAGCCCACCCAGCAGAGAGGGAGCGAGTGGAATTCACTTGGTCTTTACAGGTCTGGAGACAGTGCTGCTTCCATGGGGAGGGGAGGATGCTGAGCTGTCCCTTGCTGTGCCTGTGTGTGTGTGTGTGTGTGTGTGTGTGTGTGTGTGTAGCCTCACACTATCCCCTTAGCTTACTAATGCCAGTGCAGAGGTGACCAGACGTGAGAAGGTCGAGGAGTGGGACCTGGGGATGTGGGGTCCCTTGGTTGGCGCAGTAGTGTGTTCCGGCATAGTGGGAGACTGAGGGCCTTAGCAGGGGTCTGTCCAGTGTATGTGTGTCTTGTCTCCCAAGGGCATCTTAGCATGGAGTCTCAGGGTCAGAGATGCAGACCAGGCCCCCCCCCCCCGCCACCATCCAGACACCCTCTCTAAAGTGGCATCCATCTGCACTTTGGGCCTCTTTGATGATGGGCGGCTTGAAGCCACCCTCATGAGGGGAGCCAGTGAGCTGGGCTCTTATCTTCTGCCTCTCGTAATTAAAGTCCATCATAGACTTTTAATGGACAGGTTGAAATAGACATCCAGGCTTGAAAGGAATCCTGCTGTAGATTGAGACGGTCTCCCTGCCGCTGTTTCACTGATATCTGCTTTTATTGCCGAGCTGGGGAAGATTACACTTTCCTTATTCTGTTCCTTAGCTCCTGTTTAATTATCACTGACCCCGAGATGACGCTCTTTCAGGCATTTTAAACTCCTCATTCTACTGTATCCAAAGACCCCGTTAGAATTTTGATATGGGATTATTATATGAAATCTCTGGTAGATGGGCCTCTGAGTATTAGCCAGGGACGCTTATTTCAAAAGTGTCATCCTTACGGTTTCAATAAAATTGCCTGGGATGAAGCAGTTGTTAGTAATGTTGATAACAGCTGTATTTTTATAGGAATGCACTTGATGACTATATCAAGTGATATCACATTTTGTTAAATAGAGATTTGACTTGGGCACATTCCTTGATATTAAATTTTAGATAGCTATATGAAATACCCATACTAGGTTCCCTTTCTCTGACATACACACGCACACGCACATATATGCACATATTCAAGTGGCCTTGCCTCTTTTTTCTGGATGACTTTATTTATGAGGATGTACAGGCTAGGTAATGGGTGGTTGATGTGAAATAGCTTGATTTAAAGTTTTATGGGCATTTAAAAATCGGCGATGCTCCCTCAAACATCTCCACTTACAATTCTGCAAAGCAGGGAGGAGAGGGAGAGTCATGCTCTAAAATACTTCCCATGAGCCAGGTTTTGTTTTGCGTAGGCCAGGGCTCCTCTACCACAGAGAGGCACCCTAGATGCCCAGAGACAAAGCTAAGATGCTGGAAGGCCAAGTAGCGTCCCCAAGGCTGGGCTGCTGGTGGAACTGCGGGCGGCTTGGAGCTGCCTGAAATGCACGCTCCTTCTTCCCCGCCCTGGCTCAGGGCCAGGACTTTAGGAGTCAACTTCCATGTTGTGCGTGTTGAGTGCATGGGTGGCTGGAAAGTCCCCTCCTCCATGGGAAGAAGAACCTTCTGAAAAACTAGTTGTGTCCAGGTAAGTTTGAGCAACGCCGCATGGACAGGTTGATTGTGTTCTTGTATGTCAGGGAGTATCTCAGAGCCTTTTCTATGCTGAAATAAATCTCCAGTAGCGGTAAACAGTGCACAAAAATTGCCAGACTCCAGTGTGGGAATCAAACACAGGAAATCTCATAAGAGTAGGAGGTCCTTCAAAAACTCTTAGGAAAATAATGTCGTGGATTCTTGAACACATGGGGCTATGAATAACCAGGCTCTGCACACAGGATCTTGAGCAGCGAGACTAGTCATTGTTCTGCTCTGAGCAGTGTAGGCTAGGCAGGAGCTTGGGTGTGCTGCAGGCCCTGCGGGCTGCCCTCTGGGGAGCCACCAGCCCACCTCTTTAGACATCTTAATGTCTCAGATAAATGCAATCAGTTTTCTTCTGACCCCAGTCCATTTTACTGGAAACATCAAACATTTTAAATATAAGGAATAAGGATTTAATTTTTTTTTGTGTGTGTATTAAGTTATCAGTAGGGAGAAAACCTTTACCATGTGTTGGGGCAGATTTGTACTTCTGAAAGATGTAGAAGACAGAGGCAAGCGTTTAAAAT
>NW_004524625.1:5402403-5496487 GCF_000260255.1 Octodon degus | reverse complement strand
CAGATTTGAATTACAATATTTAAATGTGTTATATTAGGGGCCAGCCAAATATCTCAGAAGATTAAAGCACCTGCAAGCAGGCGCAGGGGCCAGGCTTCGATCCCGGGCCTGCCCTGCCAGCCCCACCCCCGGGGTACACTGAGGCAGCAATTGAGACTAGGCGTGGTAGTGCACACTTGTAATCCCAGCTCTTGGGAGTCTGTAAACAGGCACATCACTATGAGTCAGATCTAGTAGTGAGACCCAGGACACCCTGTAGACCCTTCCCTAAAATGCAAAAAAAAAAAAGTGTGTCTTATTCCAATGAGGGACCCTAACATGCTCATCTCCCATTCTTGGTTTTCTTCCTTCACACGTACATACAGAATATCACCCAGGAGGTCTTCAAAACCCTGTTCCCTGGTTCAAGAGGGGAAATTGTCCTAACAATGCCACTGGGGGAGCTGGGGGCCCAGGAGAGAGAAGGGCCTTGCTTTGGCCCGCAAGGGCAGTTCGTGGGAAATGAGGTCAGAGGGATATGGCGAGCTGCAGCGTGCTCACACCGTGGTGGCGTGTGGTTGGTCCTTTCTCTTTTACTCCTCCCCAGGGCTGGGAACTGGCCATTGAGGGGCTTTGAGCCCACTACAAAGACCCAGTCACAACCCCAGCTCTGGAGTGAGGGTGTCCTGACTGCTGGCCTCAGCTTCTCATCTCCCCCACTACCTACCGTCCCTGACTCAGAGGACAGAGTGCACGGTGCTGCCCCAGTCTCCCCTTCAGGGGCCAGGAGAGAGCACATCTGAGCCTGTGCCGCGGTTGTCCTGGTGCCAGTGTGCGCATGTGGCACGGAGCAGAACTCAACCCAGGAGGGTGTGAGCAGCTCAGGTCTCGTTCCCAGCACTCAGGTGGTTTTCCAAGCAGGAAGGTGAGTCACCCAGCCAGCCCACAAAGGCCACTGACTCAGCGAGCAGAGGGAGGTGCGGAGGTGCCCTGGCTTCTTAGTTCTACATTGCCATGACTTTGTTAGGGTTGTTTTGAATTCTTTGCTGTGTGGATTTGTAAAGCCAGGTAGGCTTTTTATTTTATCTCTGACTCAATGAGTTTGTCCTGGAGGCAGGGAAATGGCTCGGGTGCTTTCACAGGCTTCTTTCTATGCTGCACTTCAGATATTTATGAGCTAACCCTCTTCTGTGTATGGCCTGGGATGTAAACAGTCCAACGAGTTTGACTTCCTCCAGAAGTGGTACCCAGAGAGGCGACATATTCATGCAAGCTTTGCTGCCTTTGCTCAATGCAGGCTTGACTTTCTCTTTGAGAATTTGGACTTCAGTCATTCATTTACTCAGCTTTTTAACTAATATTTGCCAAGAGTGCCTGATTCTCCAGGCACTGGTGAGCAAGGGCAGAGAAGAAGATGGCTGTGCCTGCAAGGAGCTCACAGCCTTGAGAAGACACAGCTGTGTGAGCGAGAGCAGAGGGCACACCCGGGCAGTGGGGATGGCCGCCCAGAGAAGGGAAGGTTGGATTGTACTGAAGGAGATTCAGGAGAGGACGTTTTAGGCACAGAGAAAAGCGCGCCCAGTACATGGGGACATGGAGATGGGAACTGAAGCTGTTCTAGATGGACTGGAGCAGGGTGGTGGGTCTGTACACGAGATGACAGCGTGAAGGAGCTAGGAGGAGGCAGACGGCCTTCAGTCTATACCCGTGCCCACTGGTCCTAGAGCCAGTGGTCCTCTCAGAGCCTGTTATGTTCTTGAAATGTGGCTAGAATAGAAATCTAAATTTTATTTTACTGTACAGCTGAGTCGTGGGATGAACTCTGCTATCAGAATTGTAGGAAAAATTCAGTTCAAGAACTGGGTATCACTGTATTGGGTTTCCCTTATTTTCCATTCATGTGTTTATCATTCATATTTGCTCAGCATATCTAACGTCTCAGGCTGGTGTAGGGGAAGTGTGCAAGCCTACTTCAGTGGGAGAAGAGTCTGTGCCAGGGGCTGCCCCAGCCAGGGAGAAGGCGGCTAAGGCGGAGCAGATCTGCCAGGGTTCAGAGGCAAGGCTAGCAAGGGCCCTCCCTGCAGAGTCACCTGCTGGACACATCTCAGGGAGACCAAGTACAGGAGTGTGGGAGAGCTCCCCAGGCAGAGGGCAGAGCACGGGCGAAGATGTAGAGTCTCAGGGAGGCATGTCTGTGGGGCAGCCGGGGGGAGGTCACCAAGGACTTGGTCCTTACCCGGATAGAACAAAGAGACTAGACACAGGGGATGTTGCATTCTGAGTATGATAGGAATGCCAAGGATTGCCGGAGGCAGATACGCTGCTCCCCAAAGGGTGTCGACATCCTCACTCTAAGAACTGTAAATCCGGGGCTGGTGAGATGGCTCAGTGGTCTAAAGCACCTACTTGGAACAGGCTTAGCAAAGCACAGGGACCGCGGTTCAATCCCCCAGCACCACATGCCAGCCAGCCCCGCCCCCTGGTGGGCTGAGCTGGCCACACACACACACACACACACACATAAATAAAAATTTAAAAAAACAAACAAACTGTAAATCCATCAGCCTGGGGAAAAATTGTAGAATATCTATACAAGGGAATATTACTTGGCAATAAAAAGGATGAATTATTGAGAAGCCCCAAAGCATGAACCAATCTTAAAGTGAATAGAAAATCCAGATGAAAAAGAATAGGTACTGTATGATAACATTTACTTACATTCTGTATAATCCAGTCATCCTGTTATAATAGCCAATCAGTGGATGCCTGGAGACCCGGGAGGAGTTAGGACAAGAAATCTTTTGGGGGGTGATGTGTAAGTTCACTCTTAATTGTAGTGATACTTCCACAGTTGCATACTGATATCAGAACTCAAGTTATACAGGTTAAAATTATTAGTAGTTTACTGTTTATTATGAATTGTTTAACGAAGTAATTGTTTTTAAGCCTGTGTTCACTATGAGGAAAGACAGGTGGGCTGCTCACAAGGTAGATTTTGTTTATAATTCAGTGGACCATCCTCGGCCCTTCCTGCAATGCACGCCTCGACCCCCGGCTCTGCCACTTGGACAAGCAGCTTGAGCTCTGAGCTGCGGTTTTTCTGTGTGCAAGCAGAAGCGCCCGAGCTGCGTCGTCCCACTGCTCTGGGTTTTGAAAGATCTGCACGCAAGCTTGGTGCGGAGTGCAGCAGAAGTGGGGGCCCTTCGGCGTCCATCGTGACAGCGTTGCCACCCTGAGGTTTGTGAACCACGTAGGCCTAGAGCCCTTCAGACGTGGCAGCTTGCGTGGCGCAACCCGAGTACCAGCTGCAGTGCTCTGTACTTCTTGGAGCATAACTTTGAGGGCTTCCACAGTGCTCTGGGATTTTTTGTTCTCTTCGGTTAATAAGGCATACTTTGATTTCACAGATACCAGTTCCATTCATGGGATATTCTTTTTTATGTTGGGAGGACATCCCAAAGGACGTCGCTCGTTACAGATTCTTTGAAGTGGACGTGAGCAGGGCAACTCTAGTCAGTCCAACGTTGTCATCTTATGGAGACAAAGGTTGAGGCCACAGGAGGAAGGCACATCATCCAAGATGACAACACAGGGGCACAGGGGTGGGGAAGGCCCCAGATCCCCAGTCAGCACCCTTGCCTGTGTGCCCGTGTCGCCCCACCCTCCACACCAGACTGCTTCTCGTAGGTCAAGCAGGGGCGAGCTCAGCGGAGACCACGTCAGATGATCAGCGTTGGCAGAGAGTGTGGGGCGTGCCGCCAGGGCTCGGGTGCTCTGCCCTGTGTTTCAGAGCCACATATATGTGATGGCTCGGGCAATACCTGTTTGAAAAAGCAGAAGTAAGCTCCATTGCTTCTGCGTTTGCCTTATGTGTGGGAGTTACACAGTCTAGTGGCCAGCACCTTGGAAGAGTACATTCTTGGAAACCCAACCCAGAAGACGGGCACCGAGGCTGCCGTTGTCAGGGACGGCTCCGCCCCACTCGCCTGAGTTGTAGCATTTCTTTCATGTGAATGTAAGCAGGCCTGAGGAGAGTGCGGGAGGTCTCTTCACAGCCAGGTTTTCCTGCTCTTTGAACGCACCCCATGGAATTGAAAGGCAGGATGACTGTCACCCTGGTGATGATAAGGACAGGAAGCAGGTCTGCGGCATCGCACGGTCCCCACTGCAGGGCTGCCCGGGTCACACTAGTCATCAGAGCAGTCAGCCTGGAGCTCCCGTGACCACGCCAGGTCGCTGTTCTGGGATTTCCCCTGTGCCCTGGAGCTTGAAGCAGGGCATCACATACACGTGTGCACGTGCGTACACATGCGTATACATGCGTATTTGTGTGTACATGTCCATGAGTGGAGGTTCGGGGCAGGAACGAGGGAATTTTTTTCTCTTTGAGGGAAAAGTTGAGTTTTGCGCTGTGGAGGCAAATGTATCCATTTCCGTTCTCAGTAAGCTCTAGGCAAGGCCACAGAGAACTGGACTTCTTTTTTCTTAAACTGCTTGCTGTGCACGCTCTCCAAGTGCGTGTGTGTGCGACTGTGTACATGCATATTTTTCTCTAGATTTGTGGGCAGGACTCTTGTTTGTGTGCAGCCTTCATTAGATCTCTCCTGGAAGCAGAGACCCTGCTGCCTTGTCACCGAGATGTGAAACTTACGCCTAGAAGAGGAACAGTGCTATTCCGGGACTCCCGATGTGTGCTCAGCTGCCCTCTGTGCCCGCATCTGTCTTCAGGAGATCTCCTTCTCCCTTAGCTGGGATCCAGGCACGACTTATGCACACTCTTGGCTGGTGTGTTGAACAGCATTCCTAATAAGCAGTTTCTGTGAGCTAGAGTCATCTCCAAATGAGAGGGAAACAGCCCTCACCAGCGGAGGCAGCTGTTTGGGGCTGGCTGAGAAGATCTCCTGGGAACATCAGTGCACCCCTGCGATGCCCAATGCTGCATCCGGAGGAGGAGCTGGAAGCCTGTGCCAGGGTGGAGAGTTGCAGCAACGGGGGAAGCCAGAGCCATCACGGAAGGCAGTGGATTGTAAGGGGCTAAAGCTGGAGCCCCAGTGCCCTGCAGGTGACTCAGGAGGCTGGGAGTGGCCAAGGAGACATGAGGAGCCTACAGTACGAGCCCCCAGGTTCCCTGGGAATAGAGGACAGTGGCTGGGAGCTTTGGGAGCCCTACATGAAACAGGGAGTGATGTGGAACCACCTTGGGGGCACAGGTTATGTGTTTTGAGTTTTTTTGTTCCATGGATCGAATTCGGGACCTTGTGCTTGCTAGGCAGGCGCTTAAGCTGCTGAGCTATTTCCCTGGCCCTATGTTATGTGTTTCTATGTGGCTGTTTTTTTCTGCTGCTCTTTTCTGTTTTTTCAGTTTTTGTTGTTTGAAAGTGAACATACTCTTGTGGAAAGATTCTAAAAACTTTGCTATGGCCTGATTACATGGCCCTTCACTGTCACGTTGCTGAGATAGCTGGCAACTGCCACGTGCCGAGCTACACGCTGCTCGCATCCCTGGGCTCTGCCCGGCCCGTGGCCTGCAGTGTCCTTCATGCGCTCTTCCTCCTGCCCGGAACGTGTGTTATCTGCTTGTAGCCTCCGAGCCTCCAAAGTGCCTGGCTGCGGTGCCCCGAAAGATGCTTTTGGAGAAGACGTTGGTGATCGCAGTTTTGTAGGCTGTGACGAATTGTGCTTCGGGGGCACGAGGGCAGCCTAAGCACGCGCATACGCATGACACATAGGGGTGTCCCCCAAGGCCAGTAGTAGCAGGTTCCCGGGGTGTATGTACTTGTAGACTGCTTGTTAGGCCACAACACTGTTTTGATTGCTTTGCGAATAATTCATTTAATTTCCTTCGAAGACTACTAGGTGGGGACTGTTACTTTTCCCACCTCATGTTTGTGGAAACTGAGACAAAGTCGGGTTAGGTAACTTTCCTGAGATTACAGGATAGTGCACACTGAAGCCAGGACTCGATTCCTGACAGTTCAGCCCTGACTGCAGACACGGAGCTCTTGGCTGATGTTGCCCGGGCACACGACACATGGCGGGGGTCCTGGTGCTCACCCTCCTCGGCCGCTCTGACTGCAGGCTTGCCTCGAGCATAGATGTTGTGGGACGTCCTGGGACCTGAGTGGCTCACGTCCTGAGAGTGTGTCCTAGTGTGTGCTGAAGGGCTCCTGCACCGCTGCAGTGGCTGTGCTGGGCCACCTTCCCTGCTGGTGACCTGACCTGGGCACCAGGACCCTGCCCAGCAAGGAGGCTGGGCCAGCAGAGCTGTGCTGTGTGGCGGCTGCGCCAGCGTCAGAGCTCTGCAGAGCTGCAGCCAGGGGCATCCGCTCCCGCTGTAGTGGAATTCTGTCCTGAAGAGGAGCACTTGTTGGTGTTTAGTGATCTTGTTAAGTGGTTTGAATCGCAGCCCGATGCCTGTCTTTTCACAGTGGCAGAGCTGAAGTGGGATCCCCAGGGTCCCGCCTTCCAGAGCCGGAAGGGCTTTAACCATGGAGCCAACTCCTGCTCGGGTGCTTCATCCCTTCCACTACTGAAGTGTCCTGAGGTTAGGGTTACGCCTGCAGATGAGCCAGGAAAACAAAGACCAGGGAGTTTGCCATATAGAGCATGCCTTGTTCCCAGCCTTTGGTAAAAGGAAAACATAAAGGAGAAGGGTGCTTCAGGGGCCCAGGTCGCACCCAGCACCAAGGGAGAGAAGATGGTTATGCTACAGCCAGAATGCCCAAGCCACTGGAGCAGGTTGGACACTGGGGCTGGTGAGTCTGCATTCGACGCTTGGTCTCACTACTTACTTAAACCGTAATGGACAACCAATCTCTTTACCTCTCTGAGCCTTAGTTTCTTCAACTATAAAATGGGCTAGCTGTGCCTGCCTGGGAAGCTTGCCAGGGCAGAGCCTGGGGTTTGCATTAGTTACTACAGACAAAGTGAAAGGAGGAGCACATGCCTCGGCTCGAACTAGGAGCACACTGTGTCACTACGGCGCGGCCTGGGTCTCAGAGCCAGAGAGGATCGTGTGGCCTGGGGAGCGTGAGGAAGCAGGAGTAAAGCAAGCGACGTGTTCTCTTAGCGCAGGTGCTCTGTGTCTGCCTGCACTGAGCTGAGTTTTCCCTATCTGGGAAGTGACCCGGTGGCCAGGCTGAAAGGGCCGGGATCAGCCTGGACATACAGGAAGCAGGCAACAGAATGGCGCCCGCACACATGGGTGCATGTGCGTGTGTGGTGTGCAGTGGGAGACGTGACTCCCTGGGGCTGTTGGACAGAGGCGGGCTCAACGTGAGCCAGAGATCAAAGAATTCCCCACACTCCAGAGTGTGTGGAACTTAGTTATGGACATGGAGAGCAAAAGTAAAAGAAAGGACCTCTTGGATGTTCAGCACCTGCCATGTACCAGGCCCTTCGCGTCTCTGAGCCCCTGTCCACTGCTGTGATCCTGGTCAGCAGGCCACACTGTTCCCGCCCAATTTGGAAAAGGAAACAGGCTTGTGGGTAGACAGTGATCAGAAAGGAAATCGAGCAGGGCGATGTGATGGGGAAGACTGGGGAGGATGGGGGGACTTAAACACTACCCTAGTTGGGGCTACCCCCAGCAGGCCCAGGAGGGGCTTGGGTGGACGTGATTTCTGTGGGAGGTGATTCCAGGAATGAGGTGTAGGGGACAGAGAGGAGGGAGGGAGGAAAGCTGAAAGGGGTGAGTCACGGCCGGGTTCGGCTCTGTGGGCAGCTTCCGCTTGGGCCTACAGGGACCCTCTGTGAGACCCGCAGCACTTACTGGACAGTTGCCCCTGGGGCAAGAAGTGGAGTGAGTTACCCACCAGCCTGTGCTCCTGGGTGTAGACTGCTCCTGGGAACATTGCCTCCCAGGTCATCCACCTGCCCTGTGCATGGGTCGTCCCGAGTCCCTGTGCTAGGCCTGAGGTAGGAAGCCTACATGACATGCAGACTGTCACAGAAGATGCTGGGTCTGCTGTGCCTGCTACAGAGGGAGTAGTGACTGAGGGCAGTACCTGACCACAGTCCCAATGAGCAGGAGCAGCTGTGCAGCGGCTGGGAGGTTGTTAGGAAGCTGCCCCTCATCCCTCCCTCACAGGAACCTGCGGCTTTTGCTAGAGTGAAAGTGTGGCTGTGGAGGGCCAGGCGCTGCGAATTCCTAGCCACGTGGGCTGCTCTACCCCAAGACCCAGCAAAGAGGGTCATGAGAGATGCCCTACTCCCTTAGCCAAGAACTTACAAATAGCCCTAGAAGCACAGTCGTCCTTATCTAGTGGGCTATAAGCCCCTCTCAGCTGCACCCGATTCTACCTTTCAGTGCTTCACGCGCCCTCATGTAGCTCTGGCAGGCCAAGTGCTGCCCTGCGCTGGGGTACCTGTGTGTAGTCCGAATGCCAGCTTGCAGTGCTCAGTATGCTCTGCATGTTCTAAATGAGCTCACAAAGAATTTGTCTCTGTGCCTATTTTAAAACCAACAATACACATGCAACCACACACACAACCACACACGCCTCTCCCCCAAAACACACACTGTTCGCCACAGCTGTGACCCGAAGACTTTGGGAGGCTGAGGCTGGAGGATCACATCTTTGGGCTCACCCTGGACAATTTAGTAATTTAGCAAGACTGTCTCAAAGCTTAAAAAACATAAAATAAGGGCCGAGCATATAACTCAGTGGGAAGGCTCTGGGTTCAATCTCTAACAGCACCCAAAAAAGAGAAAGAAAATTATTAAATCAAGTATGTTGAATACCCACTGTGTGGCAGGTTTCCACAGATTAAGTGCATAGTATTGTGTTTTTTTTTTTTTTTTTGGCAGAACCGGGGATTGAACTCAGGTCTGTGCACTTGCCAGGGAAGTGCTTATTCCACTGAGCCATCTCCCTATCCTCTGTATAGTATTGTTTAATGGACTCTTTGCAGTGAAGTTACCCTATAGCGCTGGTCTCCTTGGAAAATGCCTAAGGTCACAATGCAGCAAGGGGGCAAATCTAGATCCTGACCCGATTTGTCTACTCCATAACCCGTCAACCTGTTCTCAAAATGGGAAGTGCGCGCCTGCGGCCCGGCCTCCTAAGGAAAGCTGCCAGGGCTGCAGGTCCTCAGGCCCCACCCCGCCTCCATGACGGGCAGCTCTGGCCTGGGTCCCGAAGTCCCCGGGAGTCTCATGCACGCAAGCTTGGGAGCTGCTGCCGTCCTCATTGGCCTACCACTGATAAGTGGCTAAACAGGGGCTAAGCTTTGGTAGGATTCTCAAGTTTCTCTTCTTAGTGATTATAGATCGAAAAAATGTTCAAAAAACTTACTTCCTTCTGATAAGTAAAGCTTTGCCCATTTTGAAAGGTTCTTAGCTTCCAGTCCCTGTACGGGTCGGGATCTGGTCCTCACTGCTGATGGACTACGTGATCTTAGAGGACTGTGTGAACCTCTAGGCGCCTCAGTTCTCAGCTCTGTGTATTACAGAGATGATGATGATCTGTTGTAGGATCTATGGAGGACTAAGGGATGGGTGTTTGCATCGCGCTTAGTGTAGTGCTAAGTGCATCATACATTGGCCAATTGTTAGTGATGACGCGATTAGCTTGCTTATGTTGGTTCTTGCTCACAGTATCTAAACTGGTCAATGCTTTTAATTTATTCTGCAGTAATGAAACTTGAACCCAGGGCCACACACATGCTAGGTGAGTGCTCTGCCCCTGAGCTATGTGCCCAGCCTGGTGAATGCTTCTCCAAATTGTATTCTTCATTGAGAAACTCAGTATCTGTTTTACTAAATAGTTCTCTATGACTGATTTCAGTGGTATTTTACAGCCTGGCATTGTTATGTTTGAACTCTCGCAGTTCAGTCTAGTGATCAGAATAACAGTTTGAAAGTGACCATTCACACACCTGTAAAAATCACCAGTAGAAATCAGACCCTTGGTAGCTGCTCACACATGGTTGTGGAGCCATGAAGTACATACCTGCTCACTCCACATATGCTACTTCTAGTCTAAAAAGCATCCTACATACACCCGTGGCTTTGGGACCAGAGGCAGGAAGCCGCCGCTTGGTTTCTGTTACGGGCCCGGCACATAACACAGGGTCTGGGACAAATGTAAGTGATCAGTAATTATCTGTTGGCTGAATTTTTTTTTTTTTTAAATAGAAATGTTTGTGTAGTCTCTTCTGTTATAACAGGCTTTGGGATCTTACCAGAAAAGATCAAAGTAAATTTTTCTCCCAATATACTAGACTGCTCAACGTTTTAAAAAATGAATTTTTTTCAAAAAGCTGTCAAGTAAGACTTTGAAGTCATCAGAGCTGGATTCTTGGCTCTGCTTTGCTGCCAGGCTTGGATGTGACCAAGGCCTCTCGCCTAATTCTGAGGATCTTTTATTCTGGTGTAAATAGAGAAGATGAGACAGATCAGGATTTTCCACTGGGGACGGGAACCAAATAGCTGTGTGTGTTACCTAAGCGAGGTGTTAGATAACATCGAATCACACGGTGAAAAGTCTGATTTCATTTCTTCTTCATTGTTTGTGATTTGGCTGGGGAGAAGCCAGTTCTAGTGTTTGTGGGGACTCAGCACCCCCGTGCCGCTTACCAGCTCTCTGTCTAGCAGCACTCTAACTTCAATGAGGAGGCCACAATACTACCCTTGGGTAGTTTCCATGGGATTTGTTCTTTAACTTTTTCCTCCATGCATGAAGACACGGGGTTTCCTAAGTTACCATAATGAAATGTAGTTTCCCTTTTAGTAAACTGTGTCAAGAAACAAAGGATTGAATTTAAACAAAACGTGCTGGGATGGTAATAGTGCAGGAAGCCTGCAGCTGTGGTGGACAAGAAGGTAAAGAGAACATAAGAAGCCAGGAGAGTGTTGGCAGTGCTGGCCAGGAGTTAGCATGGTGGGCCAAGGACGCTGCTCTTTGGTCAGGCTTCCTTATCTGCGTCAGGTCCAGGGCAGAGGCAGCTGGCAGCGTCTGACCTGGCACGGTGGTTGAGTCCAAGGCCACTAAAGCGAATCCCCATCCTCTGGAGATTGTGGTCCTTGTTCTAGGTCAGGCAGTGTGAGTCCTGTAGAAGCTGCATCCTGTAGAACCCTTGCCCAGCTAGGGTTCCGGATGAGGACGTACAGTCCAAAGCGCATCTGGACTCCAAACCCTCTAAGGAAAATAACTACGGATTCAGGGAAAGTGGACAGACAGAACTGCTCACTCACCAGGGCGTGATTTATGCGCACGAATGACCGGAAGGCGCCCTGTGTGTCAGTTAGGGCTTCTATGGGGCAGATGTGATCCGGAACGATATACAGGGGAGTGTGGAGAGTGGGACAGTGCTTGTGCTGCAGGGGGTAGGAGGAGCATAATATGTTGTATCCGCTGCTTTATTCAAAGACATAAAAGATGTGGAAGCGACTGAAGTAAAAACTGTGTGCATGTCACTAGTGGTGGTTTGTGGCTGAAGTGAACATGCGTGTTTTTAAAGTGCAGCTTTATATTCTAAGACGCTCTGCAGTTGGGAGCGTTGCTTTCCCCACCCCCGAGTCAGGCACCAGACAGGTGGACCTAGCTTGGCTCTGTCTTTGCTAGTATGTGACCTTGGACAAGTGTGCAACTTGTGACCTTCCTTTCCTCACCTGAAAAGTCAAGGAATTCCTTTCTCATGCTTTTTTTTTTTTTTTACAGAATCAGGGATTGAACTCAGGCCCTTGCGCTTGCCAGAGAAGCACTTATTCCCCTGAGCCATCTCCCTGGCCCTCCTGCCATCACTTAATAGTCTTTTTTAAAGACAAGGTTTCACTATGCTGTTCAGGATGGCAAAGTATAGCCCAGGCTGGTCTCAAACTGACAGTGACCCTTTTGCCTTAGCCTGCCAAGTGTCAGGAATCAGGCATGTGCCACTATGCCCAGCCTACTACTGGTGAGGTTGGAAGGGCATGATGATCTACTGTCCCAAAGAGAGTCACACTGTATAAATGCAATTTTGAAGTTTCCGCCTCTACTTAATGTACAGGCATGCAGGTGTGTGTACACGCTCAAGCTATGAGCAAACCCACACAGGCACACACACGGTTTGGCAGGGCAGGGAGTGCCCCGGGGGTCCTGGGTAGCCAGAGAACACTTTCACCACCTCACAGTATGGAGACATCCTCATCATTGAGAGTCAGCTCAGCACGTGCAGCTGTCCTTTTATGTCCCCTTCCTTGATAAGAAAACTCAGAAGTCACAGGACATAAATTAATCTCCAGTCGCTGTCAAGTGTACAGTCATTCAGGACGCCCCAGCGTTGTGCTGCAGCCCCTTCTGTCTGCTTCCGAGACAGTTCCGTCACCCCACAGAAGGCTGCATCCATAGCTGGCGTGCCCCTATCTGGTACTTTCCATCTACCTTCTGTCCTGTAACGTCTGATCTTTGCTGGGCGCTGTGGAAATTGGAGCCTCTGTTCTCCTATGTCCCCAGCTCCCGGTCTGTGGTTCTGCTCTGATGACATCCTGGGTCTCAGCGAATTGATTTAAAACACTTTTTTTTTCTTCTCAGTAAGGATTTGGGTTGTTTTATTTTTTTCTGGCTTGATCACAACACCAACTGCTCTCGTTGTAGTTGACCTGGGGACCCCTTTGGAGAAGCTTCGCCCTTCGGCTGGCACCGCCCCAAGCCTGTGGCACAGCGCTGGGGCTCCAGTGTGGCACAGGTGACTGGTACACTGCCAAGGTGCTCCCTGGGACGGGGCCTGCCCTGCTCTCTGGGAACCAGATGAGTCCAGATCCTGGCTCTGTCCCCCTCCAGCCAGTGACTGTGTTCGAGCTGTTGCACTGGCTGAGTTCTCAAGATTGATCATTCTGAGCATTGCATAGGGACCAAAGGACACCATGGTGATGAGAAATGCCCTGAGGTTTGTCACTGTCCTAGCCACACATTGTTTCCTTAACAGAGAGAAGCAGTGGAACCCATGAGAATCTAGAATTCAATGGCCTGGCTTCAAACTCTAGGTCCGCTACTAAGCAGTTGGAACTTGAGGGATCTGTTCTGTGGGAAGCTGTGGAACAGGCAGCGCCCTCACCTGCCACAGGCTCCCCTGGGGCTGGATAGCAGAGCATGCCCACACGCGTACCTGGAGCTGCAACAGGGTGGTGCAGTGAGGCCATGCGTGTGAGGTGCCAGGGGCCGTTCCTCACCATGTGACCATGGCCTCCAAAGGCTTCTGGCAGGTTAAGTGGCCCTTGGCGTGGCTTGTAGGTAGGGGAGCAGGCTTTGGGGGAGGGAAGTAGTACAGTACATGCTGTGGAACATGGTGCTGGTTTTGTTTTTGCATTTGTAAGCCCCTGGAAATGGCACTCTGGTGGAGGCGGGGAGTCCCCTTTCTGATGCTTTCTTTAGAAAATAAGCCTCAGTTTCTTCCTCTACAAAATGGAGCAGGCTTCTCTGAGCACCTCACGGGTTGATGTGAAGGAAAGTGAGACACAAGTGGCTGTGAGATGCTTCTGTGAATTGTAAAGTGCTGTCCATGTAACCCACTCCTACTTCGTTTAAGAGAAATGATTGTGTTGAAACCTCATCCGACAACACTGGTCCTGTCCTTGAGTCATGGTGATCCTGTGTTGTCATCTGCATGCGTGAGGAAACTGTTGGCTAGAGGGTCTTTGGCTTTATCCAAGGGGTTTCCACACTGGAAAAGATGGAGAATTCCTTTGCCAGGGGCTATGTGTTCTGAGTCTATTGACAGTGTATCATGTGGAACTCAAAACTGCCTTCAGCGATGCAGATAGATGGCATCTATTAGTTGCTTCCTGTTGTCCCGACCTGCCAGACGGGAAAATTAAAGGTGCTTACAAGCACTTCAGTACTTCTTGTGCTGTGTAAAGGTTTAATATTCATTTGGAGCAGTGAGCGGAGAGAAAGAGGAAAAGCACGCACACCCTTACTATGGCCTAGGAGACTGCGAGGTCCAGCAGGCATCCTTGGGTCCCCCTTGTGAACGGTGATGTACTGGGTCCACCAAAGGAAGACCCTAAATTTTAATATTGACAGCTTCACTGCCACAGACTCTTTCCAAAGCTTCCGAGAATCAATGGTCAGACAGGGCTTTTTGTCCAATCCCATAGCGAACTGATGAAATTTGCCCAGAGTCTGGGAAGAAGAAAATAATTAAAGACTGGGTGTGGTGATGCACGCCTATAATCCCAGTGCTGGGGAGGCTGGAAACAGGAGGATCTTAATGAGTCTTAGCTGCTCAGTGAGACCCTGTACCAGATACATAAAAAAAGAAAGAAAATAATTGAACAGGATGTAGAACAGACCCATGTATGTGAGCGAGTGAGGGAAGAGGCAGGGGCAGGAAGGCCACTGGGCTGCAGCAGCAGACCCTCTGCCCCGGCCCCTGTCCTGGGACTCGGGGCAGGTGGGACCCAGACATAGGAGTCAGGCCTTGGAAATCATGAAACCCAAAAATGTGTGGGCTGGGGGCATAGCTCAGTGACAGAGCACTTAGCAGGTGTGAGGTCTGAGGTTCATCCCCTAGCATTGTGCGTATCCAAAAGAAAACAAAACAATAAATAAAAATGCATTGATGTTTCGATGGGAAAACAGAAAGAAACCAGCCCACTGGGAACAGGGCACACGCAGGACTGCAAGTCTGAGCCCAGCCTGGGCAACGTAGTGAGCCCCTGTCTCAAAATAAAATTTGAGGAAAGCGCTGATACTGGATGAGCACTTGCCTGGTATACTCAGGACCCTCAGTTTAATTCCCAGGGCCTTAGGAAAAAAAGGGAAAAAAAAATTATTCTTAGCAACTACATTTTCTAGCAATACAAAAACTAAATTTACATGCATATTGTTCAGCTGTGAAGGGGAGAACTCTACTGAAGGAATGGATGGGAAATTCAAATAAATTGTAAAATATATGTTGCCAGTTTAAGAACATGTTGATAATTTAAGTGTCACTGATATTTGATGTTTTGAATGCACTGTCATTGTCATTTTTCTTTATGTCGGTGTAAAAGCATGATGATTTCACAAGTTCGCTCCTGGCTTCGTCCCCCTAACCCTATTTTTTCCCAGTAGGGTCCTAAGTTTCTCAAGCCTGACTTCTCCTGCCCCAGGGGTCCTCAGAAACCTCACCCCCGAGGTTGACAAGGGACAGCCGTGTGAAATGGGCACTGCCCTCAAGGAGCTTACAATCTAGCTGGGGGTAGATGACTGGCTCGTGAACACAACTAGACTGTGAGCTTCTAGAGGGCAGGGACCGAACCCTAGTCATCTCTGCTCACCCAGCACACCCTCCCTGAGGGGTCTCCTCCACCCCCATGGCATCAACCACCTGTGTGCCGAGGACCCTCTAGGCCTGAACCGTCTCCAGAGTGCCACGACCCGGTCTCCGGGATCCCTGCGCTACAGGACCAGCAGCCCGAGCCGCTCCACAGCAACCCTGGCTTGTCGTCTGCTCTGCACTTGAGGCCAGCCCTCACTCCTGGGCTTCTGGGCTTGTTCCCCAAAATCGAAGATCCAGGGCCGCTCTTCCAGACAGCACTGATGGAAGGTGCTTGTGCTTCAGGGTTAAGGGAAACTTTTCACACCGTGTAGACATAATGGGCTCAGTTTTGTTAAATGTAGGGTGAAAGCTTGTTGGAAAAGCACTCCAAATGTGTCAGTGGTTGACAACAGAGGCGGGATAGCGGGTGATGTTTTCTTTTCCTCACACGGTGGGACTGTCTAGATCTCCTGTAATGAATGTGTATTACTTTTATAACCAGCAAAACTGTCTAATAAAAATAGTCAGGAAGGTCTCAATGTATCACCTTCTCTGGAAAAAACCCTTATTCCTTGGTGTCCCACAGTTGGAGACTGGCGCGCACGCCCCCTCGCCGGGGGACTTGGCTGTCACACTGCGTTCTTCTTACAGATCGGCTGCCCCGCTAGACTGTGAGCTCCTAGAGGGCAGACCCCAGCTTATCCCGTGTTTCCCTGGCCTAGCGCAGTCCTGCCCAGGTAACCACCCAATGCGTGTTTGTTTAAAAGGAAGCCCGAGAGGGGAGAAGAGAAAGGGGGAAAGATGTTAACATTCTAAGGTCTACCCCATGGCCCCCTGGTTATTTCTCTTTCCCAAAGGCCCTGGTTTATTAACTACTAAAATCTACTAAACTATTTGTAAATCAGCAGTTCAGATCTTTCTTACCTTCAGCAGTCACAGACTATAAATGGGATCAGGTTCCTCCAGAATGGAGTCCTGCTGGCTGGCTGCTGTCCCACGTCCCACTTGGGCAGAGCGCCCTCTGTCTGATACCACAGGCATGACAGGCGTGGAGTCCTGTCTAGACAAAGTGTGTGGGAAGGTAGCCCACTGTTGTGTCTATGGAGCAAAGAGGGCCAGAGAAGGTAACATGGGGAGGACAAATGACAACACAAACTTCAGTTGTGTGTTTACTGTGTGGCAGGCACTGTGCTAGGCATCAAGTGCGCTGTCCCTTCAGCCTTCCCTTAGCAGTGTGAGGTAGGATTGCTGTTTCCATTTTGTAAATGAAGAAACTGAGGCTTAAAGAGACACTAGATGGGGAGATTGGATCTTATCCCTTGCTTTTCTTTTTCTTTTTTTGGTACTGTGGCTCGAACTCAGGACCTTGTACTTGCCAGGCAGGCAGTTAGGCCACTCAGCTATCTCTGACGCCGGAAATTGGAATTCGTACTGCAGTCTGCTGGGTTTTAGGTGTTACTATTATTACTATAACTTCCCCACTTTGCAGATTGTGAAACCAATGCCCAGGCATCTGGCCAGGGCTGCGCTGTCGGTCAGCACAGGAGGAGCTCTGGAGCAGGGAGGGTGCGCAAGGGCGGGTGGGCCGCAACTTCGAGCCGCCTTGGTGGGAGGGGGCGCCAGCCGAGCCAAGTGCCTCCTGCAGTGCGCTCGCCTCTGGGAGGCCTACTGTCTCCTCAGCTCACAGGAAATTCCTCCCACGGACGTGTAATTTTCTGGGAAGCTCTTCAAAGGGGTCTGCGGTTTACAAAAATAAGAAAGGCGATGGTGGACAGGAGCGGGGTTGTGACAGGGTCTGGCTGCACGCCAGGAGCTCTGCAGTTAAGTATCACTCAGGACAGAGGTGTGGTCTTGTTGATAAACCCTCCCTTAGAGGGGTTTAGAGAAATGATCTCAAAGGGAGGGTGTGTGTGTGTGTGTGTGTGTATGTGTGCTTGTGTGCACATCGCTCAGGTGTGTAGTCAACTGCTTACCAAATAGGCCAACAAGCAATTACTTAAGAGACATGATAGCTCACTAGCTGTCAGGCTGTTTAAAGAAGGGTTTCTGCCTCGGGTGGAGTTTGGGCTAATGAGATAATAATAATTACCATTTATTGAGTGTCGATCGCATGCCAGGAAGTGCTGCTGGGCACATTATAGACAACAGCTCCACTTGATCATCATAACAACCCCAACGGGAAGGTTTTATAACCTACTCCTTGCAGAGGAAGGAACTCAAGTGCAAGTCGTGAATGAGGCGATCGCCACTCCAGCTATGCGGGCCGCCCTGCGCCGCCACATTTTTCTGTTTCGAAAGCCAGATCCGCGTTTTCCCCTCGACTCCCTCCTTCGGTGAGCAGCACGCGAGCTTCCACCGGAAGTGAGGCCGGTGGGCTTCCCACGTCAGTAAACAGTGTCCGAGCAGAGGCTTGGTGAGTGGTCACTGGCCCGGCTGTGACCAAGGGGGTCTCGCCCCTGATAGCATGTCGGAGAAGACTGCTTCCAAGGTCACATCTAGCTTTGATTCCCTTCTCCAATTCCTAAGTGTCCGGGTCACCACATTGTTCTGACAAAGCGGAAAGTGCCCCCCCATCCTCGTGACTTTCTCGTGCCCCTAGCAGGTTACCCTGGTCCAGCTGAGTGCGCCATCCATAAGACAATAAGCACCGAAGTATGGCGAATGAGCACGGACCTCCTGCTTCTCCCTCCTGGGAGAACATGAGCCCATAGGTCTCTGCTCCCCGAAGCAGTTGGGGCTCATATTACGTGCCAGGTGGACCGGTTTGCTTTTAGAAATTGCTAACAAATCAGAGTAAGAAATGGCGAAATAAATGCTGGGAGTCATTCGGGGGCCGTGAGCTTCAGTCTGTGTGCATCCTCCTGCTCCTGCAGAGCTATGCATCGCAGCTTCTCTGTGTCCGGCTGGTGGGCGTTTCCTGGGCCTCGGGGGTAGAGGGTGGAGCCTGGCCTGCTGGGCGCGGCAGCTGCGAGGCTCTCACCGCTTCCTCCCACCTGCCATCCTGCTCAGGCCTCTGGGGCCACGCTGTCCCCTGTGCCTGGAATGCCTTCCCTTTGTCCCCTTGACTCCTCAGACTCGGCCTCAGTGTCTCCCAGGCAGCGGGCAGCTCCGTCTCTGCCTGCCCCGGGTCCCCTCTGCTGGCCTCTCCATCCCTCCCTCGTACCTGCTCAACCTGTGTGACTGCGCCTTCTGAAAATTCACGGGCAAACCGCTCCTTCGCCTCTGAAGCCCTGCTCGGAGCCCTTGGACGGGGTCCTAGGTTGCAGGGCAGACACGGAGTGTGCTGCGAGGCGCGGGCGTGAGGAGAGCCGTGGCCCACGCCGCCACCTCTGTCAGCACTGGACTTATGTACAGGTGTTCTTGCGCAAGTCGGGGTAAATGTAAATGAACACGCAGATATAAAAATTCATTAATTCAAAAAATACTCTCTGAGCCTTCGTTTTTCTTTTGGAAATGATAGCAAGAATCCCTGTGTGCCAGGTTGCCATGCAGAGTTAATGAGAAACCTCGTGCAGACGAGTCTTCTGTGGTGGCTTGGCGTCGGCATTTTTAAATGCCAGACTGTTTTCCTCCTAATTCTCCTGGTGCCGGCTCCACTTGGCAGTATGTGCACGCAGGTTTGCTGATGGCTTTCGGGTCCAGAAAGGAAGGGAAAAGGCCATCAAGCCTTCCTGAGTTTTGGATCCCCAGCAGGCAGCGGCCCCTGAAAATTCTGAGAGGAGAAACCCTTCCTGAGTAGAAGCCAGGTCAGCGCTGTGGCGCACGGCCTCTGCACTTCCGCCCTTCTGGCGCCCAGGGCAGCCTGCCGTTTGTGCTTTCTATGCTGTTCCTGGACTCTTGGACGTCTTTCCCTGGGGACTCTGAGCGGCAGCTTCCCCTATCCTAGAAAGGAATTATTTAGATGTGAAAAAAGGAAAACAAAACGAGGCCAGCAGCTTAGCACAGAAAACAGTGTGTAGATGAAACAAGATGACATGTCTGTGGGGTCCCCTGAAGCCGCAGCACAAGTAGGCCTGGACCTGGACTCAAATCCTACTGCTACCTCAGGCCTTGTGACCTTGCCCAGATTCCTCAGGGCCTGGACTTTGGTGACTCCTTTTGCAAAATGCAGATGTTAATATTTGTAATACCTCTATGTCATAGGGCTGACCCGAAGATAAAATTGTGTATGAAAATCTGCCAGCATGCCACCCGGCACATTGCAGGGCATCCTGAATTTTATGCCTTGAGCCATGGCTGAGGGTGGCCTTTGCTTTCTTCTTTTCTTTTCTAATTTTTTGAGACAGGGTCTCACTATGCAGTTGAGGCTGGCCTTGTGCTCACTTTGTAGCCCAGGCTGGTCTTGAACTTGTAGTGATCCTCCTTTCTCAACCTCCTGAGTGCTGGGATTACAGATGGGTGTCATGATGCCCAATTCCAGACTTTTGCTTTCTTTTTCTTTTTTAATTTTTAATTTTTTAAAGAGAGTATAAAATAATATTAAAAGAAAAATTACAAATAACACAGAATTTCACTAAACACAGAGGCAGTGACACCTAATTGAACTGTCCCACTGGAGGGAGTACTCAGAGGATGGCGTGCTAAGCAGGGCTCAGGCTGGTCAAGAAAAGCTTACAGAAGGACCAGGACTTTATCTGAGTCAGACAAGGGTGCTGGTCAGGGAGAGGGAGAGAAGAAAGGGGAGGACCTAGAGGGGGCAGGCGGAGCAAACCCAGAACCAGGGAAATACTGGAGGAGGCAGTGCCTGCCGCACACCTGACTGCTAGGCAGCGGCCCCGAACCTGTGAACCTCTTTTGCCCTGTACAATAAGACTAACAAAGCCTCTGTTTCACAGATGAACAAGCTGAGGACGCAGCCCTTCACCAAGCCCTGTAGTTGCTGGGTGGCAAGGGGCACCCTGTTTTACTAATCCTTATGTCCTGTCTTCAGAGCCCCAGAATAAACCCTGATAAGTAGTCCATACTAGTGAAGGACACACAGCGAGGCCACACCATGATTCTCACTCAAGATTCTTCAAGATCTTCTGTTGCTTTTCCACACACTGGAGCGAGTATAAAGTCTTTGTGAGAGAGAAGTGGACGGTAGACATCCAGGGGAGAATTCTGGCACGAACAAGAAGTCTACCCTGATGCCACAGCCTCTGGCCATCATGGTGTGCTCCAAGCTGCAGCGCGATCTGACATCTGGGGACTTCCACAACTTGCATGCATTCGTCAGGTGGACCTGGTGACGCACTTAGTCACACCGGGTCTCCTTTGTAGTGTCACCCAGCTGCAGGCTCTGTGTGAGGTGTCCCTCTAGATCCCAACACTGTGCAGCCACGGGTGGAAGCCGGGGTGGTGCACGCCCTTCACATAAGCCCTGGATTATTGCTTGCTGTATCAACTTTAGAAAATGTGGTGAGTGCCTGTGTGGTTCCGTTCCAGGGATATCTTCCTCACAAGTCAGAACTGATTGGAAGGCGAGGGCTGACACGAAGAGACGGCAGGAACTGTGTGCATTCAAGGAGGAATTGGCTGCTTTTTTCTTTACACAGTAACCCTGGGCTTTGCTGTTAGAACCCCTGGCACATGATGGTTTGGTTGGCATATTAGCTGCCTAGGGCTGCCGCTACAGTGTATTACAGATTGAATGGATGGAAACAACATGCTTGGAAAGTGACATGGAAGAAAAGACCTGGGAATTGTTCCATGACCAGGACCTGCTTCTCAGTGCAGGGTGTCTCTGCCGTGCTGCAGGGAAGGGAAGTGGGTGCCTAGATGTACTGCTTTGGGAAGCAGGAACCCCAAACTTGCCATATGGCAATGTCATATGATACATTTTTCCCCAGAAATGCTGCCTTCCTGGAGGGGGCTTTGATGAGCAAGCAGCCAGCTGCCAGCTGCTAGCTGCCGCCACCGCCCATCCCTTCACTGCCCCGAGGTTGTGGTTATGATCTGGGAGGGGTCTCTCCCAACCAGCCCGTAAGCTGATGCTTCACGTGCCTTGCTCACTTGACCTCCTGGTGTCCACACGCTCTGTGCTGCCTGGCTTGCACGCCCGCCTTCCAAGGCCTTGCTTAGCGTCCTGTGAGTGGGATCACAAAGAGGAGGTTCCCAAGGGCTGTGAGATGTGCTTGCAGCTTCCTCTCCAGGCTCCTGCTCCAGCCCAGCCCACGGTGTTCCTGGGCTCGGCCTGGTGCACATTGTTGGCCTTGACCTCAGAGCTAGTGTTTGTCTGAGAACAATTCTACCTCACTCTGTTGGCTATAAGAAAGTGGTTTTGCAAGTATTGACTGCATAAAAAAGGAAGACTGATAATCTTGGATCCAAGGATATATTGATTTTTTCCAAAGAGAGACAAAGTTATATGGTATTGGTAAACACCAATTTTTGGTATCTTTTGGTTGAAGGGAAGAAAAGAGTGGGTACAGCTGTCCTATGGAAATAGTAAATGCATGTCCGCAATCCGTCTCCCAGAGCCCTTGGGGTCAAACGTGTTTAGGAATCTGAGGTGTCTCTGATTTTTGACAGGGAGTGGTTGCATTCCCTGTGCATTATGTCATACGCTCGTGCAATCTGGGGCAGTTCCCAGAATAAAGCCTATTAATTTTTCTGTAGCAAAATGCAGTAGTGTTTACCCTTAATGAGAAAAATACAGACAGTAGCTTCACACCCCTTCAGGTCAGGTTTTGCCACCACACAGGTTATTTTAAAAAGAACCAGAACAGCCTTCTGATTTTAGAATGTTGTGAGTGTCAGGACTGCTAAGGCCTATGGCTCTTCGTGATTGATGCTGACCACTTTACCACAGAAACCTGTGCAGAGATGGCAGTTGCTTGAGTGTGGCCGTATAAATCAATTTCCAAAAATGTGAACACCTCAGGCGGAGGGTGCCTGTGCACACGCGTGTGTGTGTCTCATTCCTCCTGCCGCCTAGAAGGTGCGCACAGGCCAGCTCCAAGGAGGGACCTGAGATTCACTGGGTTAATAAATGCACAGCAGACTGATGCTGGCGCTCAAAGAGCTGCTGGGTCCCAGTGACTGACCCAGGGTTAAATGAGCATGGAAAATAAAAATAACTGTGATGCAGTAGCGGTGCCTTGTCATTACGAGCACTTACCACTCCTGGTGCTGTGCCCAGGCCCTGTGTGTTTTCTCCCTGAATTCTCACAACTGCACTATCAGGTGGTGTTTTGGGAGTGCTCCACCAAGGTCCTGCAGCCGGCAAGGGGCCGAGTCAGGCCTGGGACCCCTGCATTCCTAGCTCCTGAGTCTACACCATGGGTCACGCAGCACAGCCGCGTGTCTTCACACCTGCCAGGCCCCAGTGGTAGAACGAAGACTGCCGAGGGGATGATGCAGTGAGGCAGCACGTTACGGAGCATGCGACTGGGAGCCAGCGCTGTGCTCAGCACCTTGTGTCGCCCTGTGAGAGCTGTTCAGCAACTGCACGGGCAGCTTTAACTTCTGTTTTCCACACAGAAGACCCGAGGTTCAGAGTGCAGAGGCCCTGACAGCTCAGGGTCCCGGCCCAGGACCTCGGGAAGTGCAGTCGGTTGCAGGTGCCGGTTCCCAGGAGCTTGCTTGAAGGGCCCAGGGCTATGTGACACAGAGACAAAGGATATTTGGAGAACAGTTGGGCTCCAGACAGTAATCTCAGAGATCTGTCAGCAGCATCCGGAGGAGACTAGAAATACTGACCGAATGGTTTTTTTTCTGACCATGATGTTGGCAAGTGTCAGCCTCTCAGCTTCCTGTCTTTAAGATGGGGAAGGAACCCTTGCCCTGGCTGTCCTAGGGGGTGGGGTTTGGGGTGCAGGGAGCCAACAGGTAGTAAACCACAGCTGGGCTCTTCGTGCCTTCTTGTCTGGGAACACAGGGACCAGGACAGAACCATCTGAAGGGCTGCAAAGAGCCTCTTGGGTCTTTTGGGAAAGAACACAAGGGGGAAAGGGTCCCTGGGGGTCTCCTGTTATTCGAGCCATGACCAGCCCCTGGGGAGGAGGTACAGTGCCTTTGCATGGTCTTTGGTGGTGCGGACAGGGTCTTCTGCCCTTACTGCTCTGCCCATCAGCCCATGCCCTCCAGCTGGGAAGCCCTGCTTCTAAAGTGCAGGGGTTCGCTCTCCTCACCTCTTCCGCCCCACTGCTGTAGATGATGGCTTGCCTTCCCTGGTGTTTCACCTTTTCTCCCCCCTGGGGCTTCTTCTCCTTCTCAAATCTGTCCCCACGCCATTCTTTCTACATTTCTAACCAGCTTCACCACATTATCACCCTATCCAGAGGCCCTTCACCCTACGCATGCACCACAGCAGGGCAGGTATTGTCATTTTAGGCTTTGCAGTCCAGACCAGGAGGCTGAGGACATTAGGTGACCCCAGGTAGAGCATCCCGATTCAACATTCTTTACCAACATTCTTTACAATCTGTTCGCACGCAGACCTGATACCTCAAGCTGTTCCCATGGACACAAACTTCGTTCTATATACAAACTTATTAAAAATATCATATAAATTACTTTCTGCCTGTGTGTTTAAGTGGTGATAAATGAGTTTCATGTTTTCACTTGTGTGCTATCTCCAAGATACCTCGTTATGCATATGCAAATGTTCCAAAGTTTTAAAAATCTAAAATCTGAGACCCTTAGAGTCTTAAGAATTTCATACCTGTATTTATATAATAAAAGATTTTTTATAAGCCTTTTATTAGAAAATTAAAATATAGTTATCATTGAGTATTTCTTTTTGTGGAAACGTGTAATCTTTTCTTGTAGTTTTTTGAGACATGAGGGGCACAACCCTGCTGCCTCAGGTCCCACAAGCACATCCCGGCTTCTGCCCTGTCCAGTGTCACTTAGTACCGGCAGTAAGCTTCTGCCCTGTGTAGCGTAACTTAGTACCGGCAGTGAGCCGCGCCTGCTCTGTTAGCCTCTAGAGATCAAGCTCTTAGGTCCTTTTTAGGGGAATAAGTCCAGTGCCAAGGAGAAGAAACTTGTTGGGGAATGATGTTTGCTGCTTTGGAGTTTCTTAGAGTTTGTGCTCCCTGCGGTGGAACTGTTCTGCAGGCGTTTATCTGAATAAGCCACCCTTTGCTTGTTGGCCTTATAGAACAGGTTTGGCCCAGGGCTGTAGGTGTCAGGACCCCTAAACCAAGGCAGGGCTTCTTCAACCTGGCTGCAGCCACCACCCCTGGTGCTTCCGGGTCGTCTGATGGGTCAGTAGTTGCTGGAGGTGAAGGCAGAAGGACAGTGTGGGCGTCGCCGACGGCTTTGAGGTGCACGGCAGTGAGTGCTGCTGGCCCGGGGCTGGAGCCCTAGCTCTGTCTGTTCTAGTCCAGGAAACCGTGTGTGCTTTTGTACTTCTGGGTCTTGCCTGTCCTGTGCCCTCCACGTGGGGTGTCCCCCTCTGCATGGTAGTGTCCTTTGTCTTGGTGTATTCCTTGGCATGGGCGTGTCCCCCGGTGTGGCTTGCCTGCCCTGCCCCACCTGAGCGTCCACCCTCAGGCTCAGCTCGGGTGTCCCTTCTCTAGTGAGTTCTCCTTTGCTCTCTGGCCTCTGAATCCCTTGTATTTTACCGCTTCGCATGACGCAGCACCGGGTTGTAGTCGCCGTTACCCGGGAGACAGCACGACTGCGAGCCTGCCTCTACCTTCCCTGCCTGCCCTGCACCTATCTGCACGAGGCCTAGGACTGTTCGCTGGCGGGTGAAAGGATCAAGGCGCCCCGGGGTGGCTCTGGTAGGGCCACCACACCACAGGCCCACAGAGGGCCCAGACCACCTGGGAGCCCTTCTAGTGGGGGTGAGGATAAGAGGTGGTGGACAGGGGTGGACTTCCATTCCTGGTATCACCAGTTTACTTTCTGGGAATTGTGTCACTTGGCATGTGTTTCAAGGAAACAAAATGGTTTTTCCTTTTTTTTTTTTTTAAATCTTCTGGTCTGTGAAGAATTTTGCTGTTGAGAAACAGACTGTGTGTGGTTAAAGGTCAAGTGCGGTCACCAAACGGGCGCTAGAGCTGCGGAGCGCTCACTGTCCTCTCAGCGCAGGCCCCACTGATGCCGTTCCGGGGTCACCTTAGGTTCAACTCCCATCCTGCTGCTGCGACCAGAGAGTGACTCTGTCCCCAGGGAGACAGAGTTGGTTCCTTGGTAGGCGGCCTCTCCAGACCTTGCAATACCTTAGGGAAGCCAATGCCGCCTTTCACATTCAAAACATGTTTTAGCTTTACAATGGTTTTCTTTTGGGTTTGTATGTTCTTTTATTGTTATTATTATTATTTAATGTGTTTAGTACAGGATCTATAGGGTCTCACTACACAGGTTGGACTCATAGTGATCCGCCTGTGTTCAGCCTCCCAAGCGCTGGGATTACGGGCTCACTCTATATGCCTAGTATCAATTGCGGTCTCAGCGGGCCCTGGGGGCGGGGCCAGCTCTACCCGTGGGGAACTGAAGCCAGGCCACTGCGCTTTGCCTAAGCAGGCGCTTTAGTTCACTGAGCTATCTGGCTAGCCTCATATGTTCACTTTTAAATGTTGCTAAGAGAACAAGAGATGGGTCTGGAGGTCCCAGGTCACAAGAGGGTGTCAGAGTTCAACAGGAATGAATAGAGAAGGAAAATGTACCGCAGTGCTCTTGCTGTGAGTTGGTGCATGAGTTGGCATCTTGGGGTTGTGGTTTGTATTTCGGCCCACACAACCCAGCAGAGTATTATGATCCAACTGTATTATGATTACAGTTTTTCAGAAGAGCCAACTTAACACCAGATAAATTAGAAGCCTTGCCTGCAGTGACACAGTTAGGAGGTGGAGCAACTGAGTTATGTGATTGGGTATAAACTTCATGGGTGTAAAATAGTAAGTACACCATGCCGAACTGTATAGCTGTGGGAAATTCTCATGACGGAACATAGCCGGGTAACCAGAACTTTAACCGCGAAGCAAGGCCCCTTGCCACCTCCTATGACCCCCTTCCCTGTCCCAGTCTGTCTCCCCCTCACTGCCTACAAAGTTAACTGCTGTCCTGACTTCTGATGCTGCAGATCGCTTTGGCCAGTTTTATAATGACACGAATGGAATCTTGGGGCATACAATTTTTTTTTTGTCTCTTCTCAACACTGTGGTTTGTGAGATTCACTGTGCTTTTCCGTGGAGTTTCCTTCGTTGTCACAGCCGGGCAGTGTCGGGCTATGGCCACGCACCGTCTGTCTACTCCTAGCTGGTGAGACCTGCGTTGCTGTCTGCTCAGGAGCTCTTACGCTCGGTGTCTTGGGACATCCTCTTGTCTGTGTCTCCTGGCACTGGTTGGGTTTTAGGGTTGGTGTTTCTGGTGGGGGTGTGCTTATGCATTCGGATTCCGTGGCTATGCGCAGGTACAGATCTGCTTGGAAGGAGAGCTCCGATGGCCTGGGCTCACGTTTCCCTAAGTGCCTCTTTCCAGCAGGTCTGGTGCTTGAGGTATCGTTGTGTCTCGTGGTGTGAAGTTGCGTTTCCCTGGTGTGTAGGGACACAGAGGACCTTTTCTTGTGGTTGTTGACCATTGAGTATCTTTTTTTTCTGAAAAGAAGCCTGCACAAGTCTTTTCTTTTTTAACAAATCCGATATTCTGCCTTTTAAATTTATTTGCAGCGATTCTTCCTGTATTATATTATAAATCCTTTCTCAGATATTGTCTATCTTCTCGCACTTTGCGATTTCTTTCCATTCTCTCAGTGGTATCACTTGATGAGCAGACATTCCTAGTTGTGATGAAGTTCAGGTTATCAATTTTTTTTTTTGAGGGTTAATGTAATTCATGTTTTGGTTAAGAAAGCTTTGGCTAGTCCTACGAAGATATTCCATGTTTTCTTGTGAGATGTTTATTGTTTTGCCATTTACATTTGGATTTGGGGTCCACATGGGATTGATTTTTGGTTGGTTTTTTTGTGTATGGATAACCATTTGACCCGGCAACATTACTGAAAAGACCCCCTTTGTCCACTGCTAGCCGTGTTTATCTTAGTCATCTATCAGGTCGCTGTATGTAGTTAAAATTTGAACTTTCTAGTTAATTTTTATTTTTTACCTGAGCTATCTGATTACAGAGTATATATTCTTTTCATTATTCTGTGACAGGAAGAATTTTAGTAAGTGATTTTGGAACAAAGTAGATGAGAAGACATAAAAGAGTGTCTTTTAGGGTGGGGTGGTTCTGTACTGTCTAATAGGGAGACTGCGTGCTCACAGTCCTAATGGAAAGCTAGGGCCTGATGGGGTGGAGGTGAGGGGTAACCTGGGGGAGAAGGACCAGGAGAGCCTGTGTCCCCAGGGTAAGAGGGGGGCATGAAGACAAAGTGCTGGCAAGATGGAAGCCTTTGAAAAGCGCTCGGGGTGATCTCAAAGGCTGGGGAGAATGTTTTTCTATAGCAATAAAGTACAGCAAATTGTTAGACAAGGAGCTATTTGTTGAATAAGAGGAGTTTGTAACAGTTTGATTTTAATGAGAGTACATAATTTGTACTTAGGGATTATTAGCTCTTCAAAATCTTGTTCTAACTGGGTTATTAATTACATTTTTGATTATAGGAGTTAATCCATATATGCTCTCTTCTTAATAGGGGATTACATTTTTATAGATGAGGTATAAATAGAGTGTTTAATAACCTAGCTTCCTTTAATTTTTTATGATTGAAAAATCTCCTACTTGCCTGATTTGCAGCACATATTCTCGAAGGTCAGTGCCAGCTGTTTTGCGAAAGTCACCTGAAACGCTGCCAGTGACTTTAGGTCCTGGGTTTCTGGTCCTGGCTGCATACTAGGACTGTAATGGGAGCTTCACAGAACATCCCAATGCTCTCCAGCCTGGGGAATCTGGCTGGATTGGTCTCGGGAACACCGCTGCTGCGAGGTGCCTAGAAGCTGTTGGGTAGTGAAGAGGCAGCTGCATGGAAGCCACCGTCCGAGAGGGCGTGAACTCACTCCCGTGGGACAGCCCTCCTGTGGGACAGCCCTCCTGTGGGACTCTCCTTTCACTCCAGTGCCACTTTCTCCTGTCCTGTGTATCCCACAGCATCATCCAGTGACTGTGACAGTAGCAGGTACTGTGGTTTCCTGTCAGGGTTCCTTCCCGACTGGTCATCTGTTCTGAGACCACAGTGAACATGGGAAGCGTGAGGGCCAGGGAGAGGAGTGCCGCGTGCACACAAACTCAGTGTGAGCCAGGAATGCACTGAGGTGGAAACCCCTTCCTCAGGGTCAGCTGAGAAGAGAGGGTGACAAGCAGGACAGGAAGCAGACGACCCTCCTGGAGGCAAGGACACTGGGCTGGGATGCTCTGAAGCCCAAGGATCAAGTGCAAGGCTGGCCACAGCTGGTGCTCCATGCCTGTTGTTGAATAAATAGAAGAAGCAGGCCTGTCTCGCTGTTATTCATTCTGCAGGAGGAGTGCTAATGAAGTTCCTCTGAGGAAAGTAGAGCTCAGCCCTCTGCTCTGTGCAGGTCCCGCTGGGTGCCCCATGGCCTGGTCAGCAGGAATCCCTGGTCAGCAGGCTGTGGCTGTCGGACTGGCTGGCTTGCCGGCTGTGTGCTGCCAGGTGAGACAGCGGGGAAAGAAGAGCGGAGGGTGGCTTACCTTTCCTCTAGACTAGGAGGCTTCCTTGGTGCTGGGACAGAAGTTGGAAGCTCTCGGGCAGGCACCCACCCTGGCAGCACGCTCCTTCCTGTGCCGTGGTTTCTTGTCAGCCCTCGGCTCTCACAGCGTTCTTTGGGCTGCAGTGGCGAATGAATGAATTGGAAATATCTACTCTAATAGTTTGTTGATGAACTGTTTTAGACTAGGCTAGAAGGTGAACACTCACATGTGTGTACACACACATGCACTTGCACACACAGAGGGCAGAGAAGGGTGCAGGGGGCAGTGCAGGAACAAATCCCCCCCCCATCTCCTGCGAGTGTCTTCCACTGGCCAAAGTTGAAGCCTGCAGGTGACTGCTGGTGTGTATGCTGGGTCACGCCCCTGGCATAGAGCAGGGCAAACAGGTGGGAATGGCTACGGGGCCCTAGGTCACAGCAGTGCCTGGTGCGGGTCTGTAGGTGCGCAGTGAGAACCAGCAGAGCCCCAGGCTGAGCTCCTGCTTTGCACCCCTGGGCTCTGTGAACTGCATGGAAGCCATTAGGACCATACCCAGGAATCCCGTCCCTAGACCCATAATTACAGGTAGAGGAATGTTTTAAAGACTTGATGGCAGTGGTTTTAAGATCTCATGAATATTCCTCCAAGGAGTCTGTCCACAGAGAGCGATGGCTTTGTTTCTCACACCTGGAGCCAGTGCCAAGCACCCACCCCACCCCATCCGGGAGCATATGCCCTGGTAGTGCCTCCCTCCCCTCCTCCAGCCCCTCGCCCACAGAGGCATGGACGCCTCAGTCCCTAGGGCGACTTCACAGAGGCTTCCTTCGGGATGTCTTCCAGGATGGCCTCAGCCAGGGCACTCACCGAGGCCATGCTTTCTAGGATAAGAGGAATATCAACTTCTGGGAAATCTTCCTTCGAAGCTTTCAAGGTTGCCCAGTTTGCTGAGTTCTGGGATGAGAGTGGCATGTGCTTAGGGAGAAGGCTTCATTTCAGCAAAAGCAAGACCTGTGTGAGAAGGCCCAGAAGGGCATGTGCTTGCAGCTAGGTGAAGGGAGGGTGTTCCCAGAGGCCACAGTCCCGCAGTGCTGCCTGGCAGGGGCACTGCTGGTTGCCTCCCACCCAGCTGGCAGACTAGGAATTGAGTCCCAGGCCTCCGCTGGCGAGCTGTGTGGCTGTGGGGAACTCCCCACACCTGTCAGAGTCTCTATCTTCCATTTGTACAGTAGCATCATAGTGGTGGCTGTGTTGGCTCAGAAAGACCAGAACGCACGTGTTTTCTTTCCTATGTGGAATCAAGAAAAAAAATGACATGAAAGTTGAAAGGAAACTTCTAGAGGAAAAGGAAAAGATCATGGGTATGGGCAGGTGACAGAGTGTACTGGGGAAAGAACATGATCAAAATATGTGATATGCATTGTGAAAATGTCACAGTGAAGTCCTGTTATTCTGCATCATTATGCACTCATAAAAGGAAAGCACGATTGAAACGAAAGAGTTGTTTGAGTTGAGCTAATTTATATAAAGATCTCTCTTCTTTTTTTTTTTTTTTTGTGCGGAACTGGGGATTGAACTCAGGCCCTTGGGCTTGCCAGGCAAGTGCTTATTCTACTGAGCTATCTCCCCAGCCCTCTACCCTGGTATTGATTCAGTGACAGTTGCTCCCTGAAACTGGAACTGAGTTTTGCAGCTGCTTTCGGAAGGAGCCAAAGCTGGTCCCCCAGTCATGCAGCTCTGGCGCTCCCTGGCCCCTGCTCTTCCATAGCTGAAGGCCTAGTCCTAAAGTCAGTCCTGAGATAGTAGTAGTGAAGAGGAGTTGGAGCAGCGCTCAGATGCACAGATGCTAGCGACTCGGTCTGCACCCTTCTGCCCCTGCGGAAGCCGTGGTTACAGGAGACAGGCTGCCAGGGTGCCTTCCGGAGCCCCGAGGCCCGTGGAGAGCGGCACACATGGGCTCCTCCGTCCTGGAGTCTTCACAGGCTCTGTAAGCTGTGGGCTGTGGTTGCGTCATTGACTCCAGGCACCAAGTGCCTGAGGGGGACCTGTTTTGAAGTCCAGGTTGACTGCCTCTTGGCTGACCCAGGAGCCCCCGGTGACAGCAGGGAGCTGAGCCGCCTTGCCAGGGCCGCTGCAAGGAAAGGTGAAGCTGGTTTTCAGGGGAGCCTGCCCCGCACAGACGCGTGCAGGAGCCCAGGAGGCACATTGTGGCCTAGCAGCTGTATCGGGGCTGCAGGAAAGGTTACCTCTGTGAAGCCTCACAGAACTCTGGAAGTGCCTCATTCACAGCCTGCGCAGGTAATTGAGAAGCTGAGATTCAAGATGGTTCACTGCATGGCTGGCGCACAGCATGCATTCAGTCCAAGCTGTACCTCACCCCTCTGGGCACTCCGAGCATCCTGCATTCAGTCTGAGCCGCACCTCACCACTCCAAGGCTCCTGGCTCGGCTGTCCTGCCTGCAGACTCAAACCTTCAGCGTTCAGTCTGCACGAGTCTGCTGTTTCCCTTAAGAACAAAACGAATTAGACAAACAGGTCCTAAAATCTGTTTTCTGGAACATGGAGCCGTGAGATGCTTGGCTACACACATGTCCTATGAGGTGACACGCTGGGGAAGTTTTCCTCCTCCTCCTGGGACCATTACAGTGTGCAGCGCCGAGCTCCGGATTCCACTGAGCCCTGCAGTGAAGGAGCGTGGCAAGAAGGGTGCCGAGCTGGTGCGTCTGAGCACCTTTGTTTCGTTAATACCTAATGCGTCCCCAGAGCCAGTGCCTCTCAGTAAGCACTGAGATGAGCTGGTGAATCACCCTGTTCCCAAGGCCTGGCTGGGCACGGCAGCCTCCCAAGGTGGGGGCTTCTGCACTTGGGCCCCTGGGAAGCTGTGGGCTTTCTCACCTCAGGACTCACAGGCATAGCACTGTCTCATGTTGTCACACATGCCCCCTCTCTTTCTCCCCCGATTCTGTCTTGATGTGGAACAAACCCATACATTCCATTCCCCTGAACGACTGATACCTGTGGGAAAGCTTGGAGGCAAAAGCAAAAACAAGCTGGCTCCTGCAGTCTTGCTTCGCCCTTCTCATTTGAGCTTGCTCCCTATGGGCACGTCTTCCACCTCACCTCCTCCCGTGGGGGGACAGCTGGAGAGAGCACCCATGTGCAGTGTGGGAGAGGTTTGAGAGAACAGGCACCTGCCCTGGTCCCTCTCTGCCCTGGCCCTGCCCCCTGCCCCTCCACCACTGAGGAGCACAGGGCACATGAAGGGACGGCCTCCCAGGGTTCCAAGCAAGCTTTGCCCCTGCCCTGCCGGCGCTTCCCACTTTGCCTTCCATAGTCGGCCTCTCCTTCCACTCATTCTGTGCAAACAGTGTCATCACAGGCCAGTTGCATGAAGCCAACCCTGGAAGCCACCCAGCCCCACCCCTGTGATGGAGCTGGAGAAGGAGCAGCTCCACTTGTGTGGCCCTAATGTCCGGCTCACACCCTGCTCCCTGCACTTGTGAGTCTTGTGGCCTTAGGGAAGTCACGTAACTCCCTAGTTCTTATTGTCTTCTCTGGGGAGCCCAGCAGTATGGATCTCACCAGGCAGCCAGGAAATCCCCAGAGCAACTGCTCGGAGTCCTGTACAGTGCCGGACGGCACTCTCAAAGGGTCTGTCATGCTCCTCTGCTGCGCGTCACCCTCATCATCGCCATGCGATTCTCTTAGGACCTGCTTCCACTCCAGAGCAGCCTCCAGAGCAGCCTCCACACTGCAGCCAGAGCACACTTCTGATGGCAAGGATGTGCCACCCCAGCCCAGGTGTGATACCTTCAGCACACAGAGAGCACGGCAGCTGGACAGAGCCCAAGCCGCTTCGGAGGCTCCGTGGCTTCCTTGTGTTGTGCCCACCTCATCTGCTGTCCCAAGCCTCCCTACGCAGTCCTTCGCCTTTGGCCTCTCTCTCTCTCTCTCTCTCTCTCTCTCTCTGTCTGTCTGTCTGTCTGTCTGTCTCTTTTGCTGAGATAGGTGTTTCCTCCTGGCTGAGTTTTCTTGTGTGTGTTCTCACTGTCAGCTCCAGGGCAGCAGGGGTGTTAAGGGTTTCCAAAGTGGGCTCCCTGAACAAATGCAGAAGGGGTGAGATGCAGGCTTATAGAGCCGCTTCCTTCCTCCTCCCTCCAAGACCTGCATGTGGTAGGTGTGGCTGTGGGGCAGGGCAGGGGGATGCGTCCCAGGCCCCCCAGTCCTGGGTGGTACATCCAGGATCTCACCCAGGTAGTTTGCACCGCCAGGCCTTTCTGCATTCTCTATTTGTGGAAACCCGATCTGAACATAAGTCGAGCCATGGCGTGGGCCAGGGCCTATCTGCAGGAGTCCAGAAGAAAGTACAGCGGGCAGTTACAGAATGTTCCTTCCAGGTGAGGCTCGCTTATGCTTAGGCATTACCTTTCCTCTGTTCTTGCCCACCTGAGCAGCCCAATGCCCACATGCAGATCATGAGGCCTTGGCCCCAGGACTGAGATGAAGAGCTACAGCTGGGCCTGCTGGCTCTGTGCTGTCACCTGTTTGCACTTGGTCCCAAAGGCATGAGGATCTGGGGCCTCAGCAGGTCTCCTCCACATCATCAGGCGCCAGAGCGTGGGGCAGGGCTCACCAGACAGTAAAGCTCTGGTTCTCAGGGGAGGCGGTCCCCCTGACAACCCCTAAATTTTTAGGCACTACAAGAAACATCTTACTTTTATTTGTCTCCTTCTTTTTCATTTTAGACCAGTGAGTCTAGAAAAGTAAGTTCTCGAGGAAGGCAGAGAGGATGGAGATGACAAGGAAGCACACAGGGCAAGCCTCTGTTGTGTGCACTGCGGCAGGTGCTGGGATGGAGGGACATGGCATCAGGAAGAGGCTTCCTGGGAAGGCCTTCGGGGAGGTAGTGTGTGGACTGAGGCTGTAAGGTAGGTGGGCCAGGTAGACCCCCATGGGCCGGGCATCGTAGTAGTGACTCTAACACAACTCTGTGATTGAGACTGAACCTGCCTCCTGCCGGCTGAGGTCAGCCGTTGCTCACTCTGCTGAGACGAACCTTGCATGAGGAATCTAGAGCCAAACACAGGACCATATTGTTTTAAGTCACCCCAGTATCACTCGCCTTCAAAGCCCTGCATGTGGGTGAGGCCTGGCTCTGTGCTGCCACTCTGTCACCAGAGCACGAGGTCAGGCTCTCTGTGTCTCTGCCGGGTGTCAGACTCCTCTTCTGGCACAGTCTGCTGTTGCGCACATGTGGCCTCAGTGCGCCAACGGCCGGGCTGGCCAACCTGAAGTTGGGATGCCCACTGGCTGCTAGCTGGAAGATTGTCAGGTCTGCAGGATCCGGTTCCTTGGTGCTGCTCTCACTGGGACTGGGGACCGAACCCGCGCCTTCACACTCAGCCTTGCCCCCAGCCCTTGTTTATTTGTTGGTTGGTCAGTGTGGACAGGAGCTCACTAAGTCACTGAGTTAGTTATCCAGGCGTGGCTCAGACTCATTCTCGGGCCTCCGCCTTCCAACCTTGCAGAGCGCTGGGGCTGTAGGTGTGTGCCGCCGCACCTGACTGCACATCTCTTTAGAATGAAGAAGTGCGTCGTGGGCTTCTCACACACGGTGAGTGGCTTTTCAGGGTGCGGAGGGCGGGGTGGCCGCTGCATCGCTGTCCTCCTGCCCCTGCTCGCTGCCACATGCTCACCGGCCCTCGCCACCGCACCCCTTTTCTTGCCTCAGGGTCTTTGCACACGAGTTTCCCCTGAGAGCCTTTTGTGCCCTGCTGACCTTCCCATTTCCTGCAGCTGTCACATCTCCATTTAAAGGTCACTTCCTTTATTACATTTATATAGCTTTGATTAAATATGTGTATGTACTAATTGCTTCAGATTTTTCTTCCCGAGGGCAGAGAAGACAGCTTTGTTGACCCCAGTTTGTGCCACGTGGCAGGCGCAAGTTGACTAGATCGTGAATGAATAAGGACATAGCTACAAAAATCAAGAGAAATTTGAGATGTAAAGTATTAACAGCAAGAGAGTGATTTAACATTCACAGTGCATTTATTTTAGGTAATATTCTGTAGTCATTATATTTTGAAAGAAGTTTTTAGTAGAAAAGCTATTATGCTGGGTGGGAGAAGCAGTAGAAAGCTATATATTGTCTACTCTCAATTTTATAGAATGCCTGTAGATTCACAGGGGAAAAAACCGATCAAAATATTGGCTATGGATTGTGAAGCTGCAGGATCTCCGCTGTTGTCATGTTGCATTTTTCCCTCCTTTTATGTGGAGTTTTCATTAATGAGAACATATGACATTTGTAATTTAAAAAAACCCTATAAGAGTGCTGGGGCGCCTGCAGCCAGCTGGGGTTGTGGTCCCTTCCCAGATGCAGATTTAATCTCTTAGATACACAGGACAGGCTTGCTGGGAACGGACTGGAGGCCCTGCTAGAATGATTGAACCAATTAACTTACTCATTAACTGCCATGGCGTCCTATATGCACGGGACAAGAGTTTAGCGTAATCCTTATTATGAGCTGGACAAAAAGAATGTTTGAAATCCCTCTCATTCCTTTCCAGCTTTTCTCATGGAATTCCCACAAGGACTAATGCCCAGGAAAAAAAAAAAGGGCAAAGTGGTGTTGGAGAGTTTGCAGGAGAGTACGTCCGAGCTGTGCCTGTTGGGGCAGCCGGAGCAGGATCCCCGTGAAGCGTTTGCATGTGTGTGTGCACGTGTATGTGATTATTTTAAAACTCCACAGGAGTCAGGACTTTGTTTAAAACAACTTTTAGGAATCACTTCCTTCACCAGATCTTACCTTTTATTTTATTTATTTATTTGGTACCTGGGATCAAACTCAGGACCTCACACTTGCCAGGCAGGTGCTTATGTCTCTGAGCTATCTCCCCAGCCCATTTCCTTTTAGACTCACACATTTGGTAAGTGGTAATCCGTGCTGAAGTGGTGCGGATTTGGTAATCTCACAGTCTCCTAGCACCTGCTGTCCTTCGCCTTGCTCACCTGCCGGCTCCCTCCCCTCTCATCTCGGAAAGGCCTGACTGCCCACCCCCACCCACATGTCCACGTGCCTCCTGTTCATCTCTTCATCCACAGTTGAGCATGCACAACAGATAGTTACTGGCCATCACCTGTTTATTAGGTACTCTTCTAACCACTGAAGATAAAGCAGTGAAAAGGGCAGGCAAAATCTCTTTATGTGCATCTTACATCTTTGGCTAGATATGTAATGTAAAAGAAGAAAACCCTCTGGCCTAATGAACAAACAGGAAAACACCTCCTGTCTCGTGGATGGCCAGCTCTTCCTTTGGGCACCATTCTGACTGCACCCCGACCTGATCCGTCCCCAGTGTTCTGCTTTGGCCGATGCTGCCCAGGCCTGCGGTGTTTGCAGAATGCAGTGAGCCACCTCGCCCAAGCTGCCTCCAGGGCTGGGATTTCTGGTTCCTCCTCTCTGTATAATTCCCTCACTGAATCTGGCGAAAGGGATGGGAGTAGTGGGGACACTGGCAGTCACTGCCTGCCAGGCTCCCGCTCTTCTTCAGTTCCTGTGGCCTACCAAGTTCCTGTTTTCCCGCAGTGGAAACTGAAGCTTAGAGGAATCAAAGGACTTGCCCAGTTCTTAGAGGCCCAGGTTGCAGGCCAGGTTGTGCACCAGTTCCACTGGTTCCCTGGCATGTCTGTCTGTTTGCTTTACTGGCTCTGAGAGAAGCCTGAGGATGGGTTTCAGGTTTTTCACCATAGTAGTTAGAAGTCCCAGCCCCCTCCCTCTGCCACCCACCTCGTTTACTGCAGGAGTCTGGAGGGGGGAGCCCCGATTCTGCCCAAGAAGCAGGGCATCTGCTGCTCTGACACAGCAAAGCCATTCACTATCTTCAATACATAATTTTACCTCCCCTTCTTGCAGATTTTCTTATTACATTTTACTGCAAAAGAAAATGGTTCTGCCGTCCAAATCCCATCATATGGGTCCCGACTGTATTGCAAACCCTAGGATGTCCATCTAGTAAGTATTGGATTGACCTTTCAAGACTGAAATTGGAAAAAATAAAAATAAAATCTCCACTCGAAATGTATTTCATATGCTGAGGGAATGACACAGAAGTCCATCTGTTGATGCGAAACTTTGGGTGACCCTTGTGAAGGTCCATGGAGTTCCTGAGCAGGAGGAGCACTATTGGGGTGCAGTGCTGTCTCCCTCCCCAAATGCTGCCCCAGCACCTCAGGCTCTTCCTCAGTTGGAGCAGCTGCCATTTGCAACCCCTTGTCACCTAGCCGCTTTCAGAATGATATTTCAAAACTTGCCCCGACCATCAGGACAAAAGTATAGTGTTGAGTTCAGAAAGGAAATGAGAGCTCTTTTCTCAACAATGACAAGGACCGGTGAGGTGGGTGATCCTGTTTGCTCTGCACATTCCCGTGAGGGTTCTTGCCCTTCTCAGTAACAACTGTCACCATTATTCACAGCAGCTCCTGTTTCGTTTGTGCAGTTGCTGAAGGCACTTACGGAATTTGGGGATCCGGTGCCCTAGCTTGGAGCACTGCAAACACACCTGGGGCAGTGGGGAGGGACACTGCTGAGGGAGAAGAAGCCGAAAGCCCTGGGTTGCTGTGGAGGACAGACTCCATGGAGATTTTCTCCTTTTAGGACAGAGGTGGCGAACCCATGGCATGCATGCCATAGCTGTTATCATGGAAAGCTCTGGAAGGTTCGCCACCACTGTTCTAGGACATGTGGTAAGGCAGCAGGTGGGGGCAGTGGCTGCATCCTGGGAGAACAGAGGGAGGGGCTTGCGATGGTTTCCTCTTGTCAGTGGGTTCTGTCCCGGCCTGGGAAAGGGGTCATTCTGGTGACATTAGAGCCTGTGGGCTGAGCCCAGGCACCCTCAACAGTGCCCGGAGAAAGCCAGATTCTCTCCAGCCCAAGGTTCTTGAACGTGTTCAGGGCACTGGTCCCCTGAAAGCCCCTTGCATCTGTAAGGCCATAGGGCAGCATGGCGCATTAATGTTCTGCTTCTTGTGCCAAGCCATCCACGCACCACCTGGGCCTTACAGATCAGCAGGTCGGCGTGGAGCATGGGTTCCAAGCCCACGGCTTGGGATGGTGCCATAACACAGGCTCACCTTAGGCAGGTCACCTTCCTGGTCTGAGATCTGCTTCTCCATCTGTAAATGGAGGGCACTTGGGACTTGGGGGCTTTGGATCAGCTTAAAAGACAATGGAAGTGCTTTGCAAATTACTGCTTCACATTTGCTGAGATGAGTGATATGAGTACAGTTAGTTTTTTTTTTTGTTTTTTCCTACTGCCCTTTGCTGTAGGACTTATTAAATTAAATCATGTGGTTTTGGAAATCTAGTCACACGCAGGTGAGGTTGTTTTCTTGGTTTTTCTGGAAAGGATGGCTGGGGGGGGAGACAATGAGGGTGGTAGGCACATGAGAGAGGATGGAAGCCACAGAGCGCCCGAAGGAGACTGAGTCTGGCCTGTGGGCGAGGGGCTTCGCATGAATCCTGCGCAGAGCCTCGGGATCCCTCATGCACAGGTGGGTTTCACTCCCTTCACATACAGATGCACAAGGAAGAAGCGAGCTCAGGACAGATTCGGCAGCCTGGCCCAATCACACCACTGTCCTTGAACATGAGGACTTGGTTCTGGGCCAGTGTGCCTTCCTCGTGGGGCCTTGGAGTCTCCTGGGTACATCTCACTGGAGACTGTAGCTTCCGAGGGCCAGGCTGCGCTGTGGCCCAGTATAAGCCGGAGCCTGTTGTGAATGAAAGGGGTGAAAGAACAGGTAGCATCAACAAGGCACCCCACTGCTGTTCAGTGATTTTAGGTACCAGGGGCTAAAGGGCGAGTCGGCCACCCTGTCCTGTGCTCTGGGCCCTGCAGAGCCCACTGGGGGCCAAGTGTTGGCTCCCTTCTGTCCTCACTCTCTTCCCTTGATCTCCTGCCCTGTAGATTTGAGCAAGGCCTTTTGCTTATTTGTGTTCTTGTAAACCAGGTATTGTTTTGTGTTATGTTTTTGTATAAGTACCGCCCGCTAACCGATTGCACCACTGGAGCTTCTCTATTTTTAATTGACATTGGTGATACGGACGTCATTCACCTCCCAGGTTTTGGTTTAGTACTTTGTTTTCGAGATCCAGCGATGTTGTTGGTGCGGCTTAGCCCCTGCTTCTGGCAGCTGCAGAATAGTCCCTGCGAGGATTTGGTAGAGCTCAGGAATACGTTCCCCAGAGAGGGGCACTGGGGTGTTTCCATCTCCCTGGCGCTATAAACAGTGTCGCAGCGGGCATCTTCCTGTGTCGCCTACTGGGCCTGCGTGGGAACTGTTGTAGGCTGCCTGCGTGCCACCAGGAGGGCATGTGCACATTTAACTTCACTGAGTAGGCCTGCACTGGCGCCCCTTGCTCTGGCATGACCATGGTGCGCATGTCCCGGTGGGGCCTCTGAAAATAGGGGCAGAGCTTTCTGTTTTTTGCCAACTTGTCACATGAGTGTAGGCATCCCATGTGTTTTGTTTTTTATTCCATTTTTTTCATTTGTTTGTTTCTTTTTTTAAAAAAAAATGTATTTGGTACAGGATCTCGCTACTCAGCTCGGACTCACAGTGATCCTCCTGGCTCGGCCTCCCAGTGCTGGGATTATAGGCATGTGCCACCACGCCCGGACGTGGCGTGACCAGGGGCAGGGCCACCTTTGATTCCATTTCTTTGATGTTAAATAAATTTGAGTAGCTACATAAATATGTTGGCCTCTTTGGTTTTCTTGCTGATGAATTACTTCTCCATAAGCTTTGTCCATTTGTCAAGGAGGGTTCCTGATATTTTCTTATATGCTAGAAGGAGTTCCTTGTGAATTCTGAATATTAATCCCTTGTTTCTCTTTGACAAGTGTCTTCTCCTACACACCTGTTAATTCTAGGATTATTGAACTCATGGCTTTTTACCTGAGAAGTGCGGGCCTCTTTCTCTGCTCCCTGAGCACAGAGATGCTCCTCCTCATCTTGCCCTACTATGTCCTGGAGACAGAGGGCGGAAGGCTGCGTGAGGCCTGTGCTCCTCCTAGCAGAAGGCGCGGCGTCATGAATCCCAGCCTGAGCCGAAGATCGTTTCCTTTGCTTTCCTTCAAAGGACCCCATAAGCCAACAGGAAGGCAATTAAGCAGAGAGGGCTTTAATTAAATTTTCCATTTTTAATTTTTCTGAACTTCAGGGGTGCTCATCCCTCACACCACAGAGGCCGTGGTTAATGAGTAGAGGGGTCCCCCAGGAGCTCAGCACGGGGACAGTTGGGATGCAAGGTATTCAGCCCATGTGCCATTCCCTTCTAATAATCTGTGGCATCAGGTGTGCAGGCACCCAGGAAGCTCAGAGTCCGCCAGCAAGCCCGGAGCGAGGCCTGTGGTTTGTGGCGATGGTGCTGCTGTCCGGCCTCCTCTGCGTGAGTGAGGGTGGCAAGAATCCAGCCAGGGTAGAGAGGCTCCTCACTGTAGCTCGGCCTGCTTTCCTGGCCGCTCCTGTGCACAGCAGGACGCTGTCCCAGAATGGTGTCACCCGCCACTCCTCGTTGCTCCATAGAGATTGACCCCAAGTGCAGAAGCAAGAGGTGGGCTGCGGCATCGCCTGTGCAACTGGAGATCCAGAAAACACGGAGCTTTACAGACAGTCCTGGAACTGCACTGAGCTCTAATGGGCCTTAATTAATAAGTACATAAATAAGTAATAGTATTTGTCATTGTGGTTAGCATTTAAATAAGATCTACTTAGAACAGTGAGATCTTGGGAGATTTTGACCCAATCAGAGATCAGAGAAAGTTCTAGAAAAAATGGGCAGAGGTCTACAGCCACGTCAACCCAGCAGAGAAGGGAGAACTTGTTGGGTGAATGGATGGGGGGATGCCTGGGTGTGGAGCTTGCTGTGTCCCTGCAGCTTTCTGTCTCCCAGCCCAGGAAAGCCTGCCGATAAGCTGTTGAATCCTGCAGAGGGAGGGAAGAAAAGGTCCCTGCCTCTGCCCATCACTGTCTGAGTTTCACTTAGAGCTAAGCACTGCTCTACTGAGGCACTCACCTCTCTCCGTCTCCCCTGCTTTGAACCTGATCACTGGTCCTTGGGAAGGGAAAGTGCAAAGGGAAAGAGTGAAGGCCATGTTAATCATGCTGAAATGCAATGCGCCTCCCTGAGCCCCATGGCTGAGAATTACGCATGCTGATTCCATCCACTACTTAACACAGGGGGTGACAGGCTGCAATTGAAGAGGCTTCAGCAGGTTAAGTGCTGCAGACCCTTGCCCAGTTCTTAAGCCTCTCGGAAACCTCTGAGACTGGCTGGTAATTTGGTGGTGGTGTTTGGAGCGACTCCTGGCCCCGCCAGTGGCAGGAACAGTTCTCGGCTAAAAAAAGATTTCATTCTCAGCTAGGATGTGGCCTGCTCTTTTGTTGTCTGGGGACTTGAGCCTGTTCAGAGAAAAAAGGGGTGGGGCAGAGATTTGACAAAGAAAGAACAGCAGGCAGGAAAGGATCTGTGCCCATGGCACATGCCCTAGCCCCCTCCACGGAGCTGCCTACTTGCTGGAATTGGACAAAATAGAGGGAGACAACTACTACGTATTTGCCCTTTACTACCAGATATCTCCTTCCTGAATTTACTGATTCCACCCCTCGGTGAGGCAGATGTGGTTATCCCCATTTTGCAGGTGGGGAAATTGGGCTAATTAACTTGTGCAGCACCATGACAACAACTTTGATGATGATGAAAGCTAATATTACTATAACAAGCCCTGCTTCAAGCCCCTCGTGTCTACTGCACTAACCTATTGACCGCTGCGCTAACCCTGCTGCATAGGTGCTAGCATGACGTGTTTCCAGATGAGGAAACTAAGGCACAGAAGGTTAACGAACTTGTCCTTGGCTAGTAAATGGTGGCGCTAGGACATGAAGGGAAGTGTTGGCTCCAAAGCTTGTACTTTCTTTTCAGCACCAGGGGAGACGTGGGAGAGCAGGTCTGCTATGCTAAAGACATGCCTGCCTTTGCAGCTGCGCCCTGCTGGCCCCCTCCTTGGAAGGAGCCAGGCTATGTGTGCAGTGGCAGGTGGCCATGTACTGAGTGCTGGCCAGCTGTGTGCACGGTTATGGGTGGCTGTGTACTGTATGCTGGGGAGGGGGTACAGTAGTACTTTGCCCCATCTTGTTATGTATTTCATTCTGTCTCCCTCCCATTGGGGTGGGTAGAAATGGAAGCTCTGAGAGGTCAGACGCACTGCGCTGTGAGGCTCGGGTCGCTTTCAAAGCAGGTAATGTCCCTTGCCAGCCCATTTCATTGAATACATAAGATATTCCCAACAGGGCTGATCTGTTGACTTCACATGGCTTGGCTAACAGTGAGCCACCATCATTGCCCACCGTGTGCTGGGGGCCAGCGGTGAGACCAGCATCCTGCCCCAGGAGCCCCACCATGCAGTGGGCTCCTGCCCTGGGGCACAGGCCAGGCAGGGTTTCGCCTTCGTCAATGCCATGTAACACTTCTAATTCGAGAGAGAGCAGCTTCCACCTGCTTTAGTTAGGTCTACTTGTGGCCAGAGGCTGTTCTTCCTGCTGTTAGCGTGATACAAAGGAGGATTAGGACTCTTGAGCCTCAGAAATATCAGACCTCCCGAAACGGAAGATCAATGCCGTCGAAATTGTCCTGCGCTTTTGAAGACTGCAAGGAAGCAGTTGCTTTTTATGGTGATTTTATTTTTATTTTTGGTTAAAGCAGGCCATTTGGATGTCACATTTGTTCTCCTTTTGTTTCCTTCCAATAATTTGGATCTAAATGATGACAAAATTGCCCCACTTTTAGTTGTCACAGCAGGCCATCGACACAGTGGATCAGCATAAGTGAGTTATGCCCAAAGCCCCCACTCACGCAGCTGCGAAAACCGCAAGCGTACATGCGCATGGGTGCACACGCACTCAGAAGTAGCTGTTGACAAAATCATGGCAGTGCCTCCATCGTATCTAATCAATAACAGATGTGACCAGGGACGGCAGAGTATGTGTTAGGTCCTGGCAGGAAGAATAGAAGTTTCAAGCAATTATTTTCTTAGACTCTCGTGGAGAGGGAGAAGAGAAAGATGAAGGAGTGGAGGGAGGAATGAAAATAAATATGCACCATGCTGGGCGAGCTTCCGGCGGGAGCGCTCGCTGAGCTGACCAGGGTTCCTAGCCGATGCCTCCTGCGGAGATCAGGAGCCAGCACAGCGCCCTGAGTAGGACCGCCCCAACGGATGTCCTCTGAGTCTTCCCAATTTTGCCATGTGTGTCGTGCCTCAGTTTCCTGGATTTTACAGAAAAAGGTAGGGGCCCGGGACGTGTGGAGAAGCTCCTCCTACGTGGGCCAACCAACTGGGAACAGAATCAGAATGGGAATCCAGGTTTGAAATTTCCGAGTTTACTTTTTACATCTTGTTGTTCTTTTTGGCCAGAGCAATGTACGTGCCATCATTTATTATCACTTATTGAGGAAGCGGGCTCTGAGCTGTAATCCTGCACCTCTGGCAGAGCTGTGGATGAATAGGGCACCTTTCTCCGTGCCTTGCGTCACTCACTCACCCCCTTATCCATCCACTTACTATGATGTGGTCGCTCTGTGTTCGAATGTGTGTCCTCTGCTGGTTAATCTTCCAGGCCTAGAAGGTGCAGAGCTGATTTCCCGTAAGCCCCTGCAGGGCCGACCATGAAGGAGGAGGTGTGACACAGGGGCACAGCACAATGGAGGGAGGGCTACGGGCTGGCGTCAGGTCCCAGGTGATCATGGCCTGCAGGTCCCGTTACCCTTAAAAGGCCTGTCTTAGTCCTTTTACTAATTGCTGGCATAAAAATATCTGATGCCCACAAATTAAAAAAGGAGGGATTTATTTTGGCTCATACTTTGCAGGGGTCAGTTCATAGGCAGGAGAGTATGGTAGAAAGGCTGGGTGGGGACAAGTGCTCCCTTGTGACATCTGGGAAGCAGAGTGGGAAGGAGGCGCTGGGGAATGGGTGACTGCCTCTTTTGACCAGACCCTGCCTCCTGTCAGCAAGTCCCCAGACAGCCGTGAGCCGGTCACCTTCCAGGGCCCCACCCAGGAGCCGGGAGGCTTTGGGGACTTCCAGGTAGAGACCATTACAAGTCCATGAATTGCTCGTGAGGCACAGAGGTGATCACAGCATGAGAGGAGTAAGACCGCAGTGGGCCCAGGCCCCGTCTGGTTACTCCAGGGCATCCCCTTGGCCAGGATGCATCAGCACAGGGTGCTGGCGTCTTCTGCTGCTGGGCCCTGCCAGCCCTACCCACTGTGGCCCTCTCCCAGCCCAGCCCACTGTGGCCCTCTGCCAGCCTTACCCACTGTGACCCTCTGCTAGCCCTGCCCACCGTGGCCCTCTCCCAGCCCTGCCCACCATGGCCCCTCTGCGAGCCCTGCCCACCATGGCCCCTCTGCTAGCCCTGCCCACCGTGGCCCCTCTGCTAGCCCTGCCCACTGTGGCCCCTCTGCTAGCCCTGCCCACCGTGGCCCTCTCCCAGCCCTGCCCACCATGGCCCTCTGCTAGCCCTGCCCACTGTGGCCCTCTGCTAGTCCTGCCCGCCATGGCCCCTCTGCCAGCCCTGCCCACTGTGGCCCCTCTGCCAGCCCTGCCCGCCGTGGCCCCTCTGCCAGCCCTGCCCACCAGGCATGGCACATTGCCTGAGGAGCACCTCCCACCCACGAAGCCCAAGCCCCTTGTGGGGTGGCATGGGCCGTGGCAGAGTTACCGCACTTCCTCGCTGCTGCCCTGCGCCCTCCACGGAGACCCTCGTGCAGCACACAGCTGGGGGCAGTGCTGGCAGGAGGTCCGGCAGTAAGAGCTGATCATGAAATGAACACAAGAGTACGTATTGTATTTAAGAATTAAATAAGTAATTTAGAGAATCTAATGTGGTAACTTTCTGAGGCCCTTGGCCACTTGATGTGTGGCTAGTCCAAATGGAGAAGTTTTGTAAGTGTAAAATCACACCACATTTTGAAAACTGGCTTCCTTTAGAAGATGTGATATAGTTCACCTTGTTTTTATATGTGAAAGTATATGACTTACATATACATATAATATATAATTCTAGGTTGTTTACATTTCAAAATAATATTTTAGATGCTTGTGGTTAAGTGAAACCTCTTACTACAATTTGTTTAATCTAACTGTGTACACGTGCATGAAGTTCTGAGGAGCCTGCCCAGGGCCTCACACACGACAGGCCAGCGCTCTACTATGGACGACACATCCAGCCTGTATTTGTCCTTTTATAAACGTGGCTTTTCAACAGCATTTCAGTGACCAGCGTGGCGTGGCTTGTGGTAAATTCCCTTAGACAGCACTGATCTCTACTGGGTCTGCAGGCTGCCACTCGGCCCGACCTGCCCTCCCACCCTCCGTTGCATGCCCGTGTGCCAAGGGGAGTTCATACGTTTTAAATTGTGGGGGAAGCGAGGAAGAATGTTTTGGGATCTGTGAAAGTTGTATGAAATTCAAATGTTAGTGTCTATAAATACATTTTTACTGGAAAGCAGCCGTGCCTGAATGTTTACGTGTTATGTTTGCCAGTTTTGTGCTGCAGTGGCTGAGTCTGGGTCACTGTGGCAGTGACAGTACGCGGCCTCTCCTCTGGGGCCCTGGGAGTCCTAGGCTTCCCCGCCTGCTTGCCTTGGCCTGCCGGGCCCTTCAGCCCACAGTGCCTACCCTTCCGTCTTCTGGTCCAGCCTTGCCACACTCTCACAGCAGAGCCCAAGCTCACTTTCTTCAGAAAATGGCCTGCAATCACCTGTGTCCGCATTGTCGGTGTGTGTCTGGGGAGCTACTAGACCCTGGCGCAACTCATTTGTGAAATAGGCGTGTGGGATGTCCACCCATGGAGCACTGATGGCTGTCACCCTGCCACTCTGAGTAAGTGCTGAGACCTGGCGTACCCTACACGTGAGGGCGGGGCGGGGAGTGTGGTGGGGACTGAACCTGGAGTTTGCACGGAGCTGCGTCCCCAGCCCTTTGTATTTCTCTCTCTCTTTCTTTTTGTCTTCCTTCCTTCTTTCCTTTTATTAGACAGGGTCTTGCAAAGTGATCTCCTGCTTAGCTTCCCACAGTGCGGGGCCACCAGATAAGTGCCCCCATGCCCGGGCTACCTGGTGTCATTCTCCTCCCGGGGACCTGCAGAACATCTCCCTCCTGAGCCCTCCCTCGGCCTGGGAAGTGCTTGAGAAGTGCTTGTAGCACAAGTGTGTCCCTCGCACGTTGGTCCTACCCAGTGGCACCCAAGCACGTGTTTTCGTTTTGTTTCCTCCTCTGCACTGCACCACTGCCCTGACCCCCGCCATTGCCTTCTCCTGTGAGGGTTACTGTGCTCCATACCTTCCCACCTTCACATGACATTTCCCTGGGAGGGGTGCACCCTGATTTGCAGTACATGCCCATATCTGTGTTGTATATGTCCCCACAGCAGCCACTGACGCCGCTAACATGTCACCAAGTGGGAGTTGGGCAGGGGCACAGAACCAGGCACTTGAGCGGAGCAGATGACTGCCGCCTCGCTGCGGACACCTCTGCCTGTGACCTCTCGCAGTAGATGCTCCTGTGGTCTCACAAGCCCCTCCTGTTGCAGGCTCTGCTGCCTGCACAGGCACCCTGGGGCCCCTCCGCATTGTTTCTTCCACCCCACAAGCCCTCCCCCAGGGACAGTAGGGCCTCTTGGTTTGGGCTTCCTGCTTCCTCTTCCTCTCCCTTTGCACCCCTCACTGTTGCTAACCTGCTGAGTGACTCCTCCTCACAGAGCCAGTAATTCCTGTCTCCTACAACTGTGCAAGCTCCAAAGGGCAGTGGTGGCCACACCTGCCATGCCCCTCACAGTGCCTTCGGCCCTGGCACAAAGCTTGAGAACAGCAATTTTGGCGTAGTTGATGGAAGCTACTGTGGACTGGTCAGCAGGGCTGCAGGGGCCAGCCTCCTGCAGGTGTTCGGCTTCTACCCCTAGCAGTAAACAACCAGGGTCTGTAATTGCAGAACTTGAGATCACACGCAACACAGTAGCTGTGGGAATGCTGAGGCCGGGACTGTGGGCTGTGATGGGTGTTGAGGTAGAAGAGTCACCAGCTGTGGCGTCTGTCACCCCACACCACACAAATCCCATCTCAGTCTTGTGGGAAGGTGATTTTTACACTGGAGGCACCTTGTCTATTGCTGTGTGGTATTTGGGGGCAGATACGGTGATTTAAACCAGAATTCAAAGCCTCTTGGTGGGGCTGGAGAGATGGCCCAGTGGTCTAGAGCACCTACTTGAAACAAGCTTGGCAAAGCACAGGGACCGTGGTTCGATCCCCAGCACCACATGCCAGCCAGACCCGCCCCCTGGTGGGCTGAGCTGGCCACACACACAACAAATAAATGTAATAAATAAAAATAAATAAATACAAAGCCTCTTGGTGGACTACAATTTTAGGGTTAGATGTTGAAGGACAATTTGTTATCCCTACTTTGCTAAATCTACATAGGTATTTTTTCACCAGTGTCTGTGAGGCATTCCCATATTTGCCCACAATCAAAGCCATTGTGGGTTATCAGATAAATGCCTCTTCAAGAGGATTTGGAAACATGCCTTCCAGTGATGTTCGTTTTCCTCTTAAAAAAAAATACTAAATTTTAAAGAAAAAGCAATATATCTATTATATTGAAAATGCTTCTAGCTGTGTAATTGTGAATCTCTATTAAATCCACTTAAGAAGAGAGATTTACAAAATGATGAATTAGAGACGTTTTAAAGCAAAATATAGAAACAGTGATTTCATAGAGATGAATATTGAACTAGGAGTGAGACCCAGATGGTGAGAAGCCCGCACTCGGGCATTGACAGGTGTCTGCTTGTCGCTGCAGTGTGGTCCAAGCTTCAGGCTGCTCTTTTCGGAGGTGCTGAGATTACAGTACTTGGAGGAGGAGTTCCTGGATTAAATGAGATAGTGTACAACCCACCGGGCAGTGGGGTCTAATAAGTGCTTGTCATTTTTGTTGCCATTGTTATTAATGCTTTATAGCAGTTCATTGCCTATTGGTAAATTGGCCTCGTTCAGATTTTAGTATCTCTTTCCCACATCTATGAGGACTTTTGATAGATTTGGAAGCACTGAATTTGAAACCATTCTTGGAGATAATGAAGCAAAGAGCGCCACACTTGGCAGAGAAAAGTGGGAGTCTGTGAGGAAAGAGAAGGAGAGTGGTGGCAAGATAAATGTCCTCCCAGGCCTCACCATCTGGGCAGGGTCAGTGTGCTGAGGCACAGGAAGGGGACAGGTGCAAAGCCATAGAAACCGTGTGCTCCAGGTGGCCAGCCAGGGCGGGCGCTGGCTCGGCAGTGGGGGACGTGTGGTTAGCAAGCAGTTTCGTTGCCAGGAGCTAAGATGATGCGTCCTTTTGTTTCTTGGGTGGTGCTTGGAAAATACTTGGTTTGCACTGTCACATAGGTGAGAGTCACTCAAAGGACTCTTGCCGCCCACTCGGCAGCGTGCTCTTTCATCGCTGGGGACGCAGTAGAAGTCGGAAAGTGGGAGCCCGCAGCTCAGGCCATCGAACGTGAAGATGGGTGACCAGGCCCAGAAGACTTCTTCGGCTTCTGGATTGTTTGCACAGAAGTGAAGTCACGGGCTTTTCACCAAACAACAAAGGCAGGAGACCCGAAGTGTGCTGGCTGTCACAGATGAGGTTGTGAAGACTAAACAGCCAGGCGCGTTCCACAAGCATGAGGTGGACAGAACAGTTCTTCTAAAAAGTGTATCTTTTTATCAGTAGTATAATTTACTGGGACAACATGAAGCACTTTCAGAGGTTTATTCGTAACCTTGGTCCAGGCTTTATTTTGTCCAAACTACGTATAACAATTCACCTGAGCACCATCCCCGCAGCCAGATGCCGGGCCTCAACTCACGCCCGCTGCCCATTCAGCTTCGTGCTGGCTGTGGGGTGCGCATCTCCCCCACTTTGCAGGCCAGGAATACGGTGTGAAATTCATGGGAAATTGGCACCGAGATGACACGGCTATAGGAGCCAGCTACCCCCAAGCTGCGGCTGGGCCAACCCCACACTTGTGCTTACTGCTTCACAAGTTGTCTGATGAGAAGTTACAATTCCAAAATCCTTTTTTCTGCCTTTAGGTTAGGGGTAGGAAGCACACCTCAGGATGCGTCTTGCACTCAGATGCCTGCAGGAACCAGGCAGGTGCAGCTATGGGCCTGGACGGGAGACAACCAAGCCAAGGGAGTAATAATATTAAGCTTCTCTTCTGGAAGGTTAACAACCTAAGTTTGCAGACCAAAAATTAGAGAAAAAGAAGGGCTACAAGGACAGTGAACACTTTGGCCCTAGCCTTTCAAGGTTAGTGAAGACTCAGGACATAGGAGAACCTGTACTGTAACATCCTATAACTCAGTTCTGGCCCAAATTTTCTGATCAAGGAGATTATGGGGTCACAGAGGAAAGTGATGGATGATGTAGAGTGTGCCTAAGGAGAGTCACATGGAGAGAAACCATTCTCTCAGACTTTCACAGAGAACACATTGGTCAAGCAATGGCTGTGACTCATCCACATGGCTGACACTAACAAAGGATCTACAAACTGTGGTAAAGGGTTTCAGGATAAATCGTGACGGGATTTGACTGGTCTTATCAGATACAAAAGTTACATTTCTTATTATGTAGGTCTTGCTTTATCTTGGTCTTAACCATCCAGCAGAAAAGTATAAAAATGAAATATAAAAAGTAAAGCCATATTAATATGCTGAGCTGTAAAAGGCTCAAGTCAACAACTTCTGACATTGCCAGTCTTACTGAAAACCCACTACTATTATGGACTACTGGACTATATTGGAATTTTTGCTGAATTCACACATCTACAATACTTAAATGACAATGGAATACTCTTCTCTGACAAAACTAAACAAAAAAGGGGGATACAAATGAATGACCATTTTGTATCTATATATTCAAAATAGTTAGGATATACAGCTGCATTCTCTTAATTCAGTGAATAGAGAGATGTATTCTAATAGTGTTTGTGGACAGAATATCATGTCTGCATCTTGTACAATGAATAACCACTAAGACAATATGCAATATATTAATTATTGAAACTGTGCTACTAATCGGTTTTGAAACTGTCTCATTGCTATTTGTTTCTCAATAAAATTAAAAAAAAAAAAAAAAAAAGACCAAGCCAAGGATCCCACGGTAACCTTTGCCGGGGACAACTGCCCCTGGCTGTGCTAATTGTGGAAAAAAAATAATGTGAGTATTATGTCTTTGTGCCACTTGTTATTCCAAGAGAAACTGAGAACCCGGATTATGTGAAATTTTACAATCTTAATATATTTGTCAGTTCATTTGGTGAAAAGAAAAAAAATCAGCCAAAAGTTATAGTTGGAAGAAATAAGTTCCACTGACCATCACAGTGACGGTGGTCAGCATTGCTTTGAACATTGCAGGAGAATTTTAAAAGATATTCTTGCCATAAGAAGTGATAAATAGAGCCAGCCAGATAGCTCAGCGGATTAAAGTGCCTGCTTAGGCAGATGCAGGAGCTGAGGGTTCTATCCCTGGCCTGCCATGCCAACCCCACCCCCAGGGCATGCTGAGAAGGCAACTGAGACTGGGCGTGGTGGCGCACGTCTGTAATCCCAGCACTCGGGAGGCTGAAAACAGGAGGATCCGTATGAGTCCCGCCTGTGTAGTGAAACCCTGTAGACCCTGTGCTAAATACATAAAAAGATAAATATATGAGGTAACCGATGCGCTAAATACTGACTCTTATACAACTCATACTTGTATTGAGATGTGACTATATCCAATTATATGTCCATGAAAACAAAATTCACGGGGCCAGGGAGATGACTCAGTAGAATAAGTGCTTGTCTGGCAAGCGCAAGGGCCTGAGTTCAATCCCCAGTTCCGCCAAAATAAATACATACGTACATACATACATACATACATAAATGAAACAAAATTCACAAACTAAAAACAGTAATAAAATTTAGAAGCAGACAAAAACAGCTGCCCAAGTCCAAAGGACAGGCAGTGCCGCACCCCACTGCCTACATCAGCGCCCGCCTCCTGGGGCCACCGCCCTTATGCTGAGTCCCTAGCAGAGGCTCTGCCCGGCTACACTGCTGTAGCTCACACCGCAGAGCTCTCATACCCCCTAGAAATGTTCCTTGGAGCACGAAGCTGAGGTACACCAGCAGTCTAACAATAGCAGCTAAAGCCCACCGAGTACCGAGTCTGCGCCGCTGTTTTACCTCCATTACTTAATCCTCCAGCATCCCTCGGGGCATCATTCATTCTCTCCCTCTCCCTCTCTTCCTCTCCCTCTTTTCCTCTTCCTCTTTTCTTCTCCCTTCTCTTTTCCTCTTCCTCTTTCCCTCTTCCTCTCCCTCCCTCTTTCCCTTTCCCTCTCCCTCTTCCTCTTTTCCTCTTCCTCTTTCCCTCTCCCTCTCCCCCTCCCTCTTTTCCTCTCCACTTCTTTCTCCCCCACCCCCTTCCCGTTTCTCCTCCACCCCTCCCCTTCCCCACCCCTTCCCCCTTAACCCCTCTCTCCTCACCCTTACCCTCCCTCCCCCTCCTTCTCTCCCCCTCCTTCTCTCCCCCTCCCCCTCCCCTCCCCCTCTTCCCTTCCCCTCCCCCTCCCTCTCCTTTCCCCCCTTCCCTCCTCCCTCCCTGTCTCTTTCTCCTCTCTGTCCATGGTGAGACAATAGATCTGTGGAAGTTGAGAGACTTAGCCAACATCACAGAATTATGAAACAGCAGAGCAGGACCTGAACCCAGGTCTGTCCAGCTTCTAAGTCACGATCTTAACATTTGCACCACACAGTCTTTCCAGCTCTGCGTCAGAGACCTGCCCCGGGCGTGGCTTTGTTCAGTGTGCATTGTCTGTCAGGAATGGCTGTCAGAGAAGGGAACTTGCTCTGGAAATGAACATCTTGCCTGGAAAATCATCAGTCTTCCAAGTAAAGTGCTTTGTGTATCATAAAACCTTCAATTTAGCTCCATTATATTTTAGGTCCATGAGGGATAGATTGCAGCTCTGCCTTCCTGCTGATTAGAGCATCCTATTTACGTGTATACGGCACCTATTAGACGGCGCGCTCTGCAGAATTGGCTCCCTGATGAGCAGGTCTTGCTCCCTCTGCTGACACGCAGCAGCTGTCTGAGCTCGTTGTGTTCAAGCCTTTGCACCTGAAGTGGGATGCCAGGGGAGACGTGCGAGCCTCGGCAATTGCATGCCTTGCCTCCAAGCTCAGGACCGTGGGGCTGGCTCCTGCTGATTGTGCCGTCCTCGCTGCTTCTCAGGTGAAGGCGGACAAGCCACTTAATCAGCCTGGCCTCATCTGTCACCTGTTAAGTGGGAATGATCCTTTTCCTGGGTGTAAGATCTGGTCCAGAAGGTCTCTTGATATCATCTGACTTTGCTCCAACTTCTGACTGAGTCTGCGACTGTGTGCTAAGTATTTACAAACTGAGTGTCTAGACTGGGCTTATGCGGAAGCATGTATGTGGCAGCTGCAGCCCCCGTTTGTTTCCTGTGCTTCCATCCACTTGCCCTGACACTGCCTAATGGTCTGTCCCTTTCCCCTTGGTCATGAATTGCCATTTCCAGTATGTATCAAATCCCAAGGTCCCCAAATCCTTGTGGCTGTCTTCCCATCCATCCCACTATCTTCTCATCTGTCCCACACTGTTAAGGACATAGCTGCTATCTGGAAGGGCATCTGTCCCTTCTTTCAAAGTAGTCCCTTTATGCCTGTCATGGCTGCAGTGAGAGAGAGATTGTGGATTTGAAAAGGTGACTGGAGGCTCACGGGGGGAATGCGCAGAGGTGTGGGCAAGGTAGGAAGTGACAGGTGGAGAGTCAGCATAGGGAAGTCTGCCCCAGGGTAAGGGACAGACGCACATGGGACCCAGAGAAGGGGCCCGGATGAGGGTCTGCTGCGGGGCTGAAGCTGATGACAGCTGGGCCAGATCCGAGCTTTAACAGTATCACTGACAGTGTGGCAATCGTGTGCCCTGGAGCACAGAGGTCTGAATTTGAGGGTTGGTGATGCAAACTTACAGATCTGGTGCGGGTTACATTCACTGCGATAGACAGTGAGGGACCTTTTCAGCTACACCCTGAGGCTGGGGAGTAAGCGTTGAGGCCACACCTCTCAGTTTCTTCCCCAGGGTGGTGCTGATGCCATGTCTGTCATGTCTGGCTCCACCCATTGCTCCAAACATCCAGTACAATTACCCGAAGACCTGGATCTGACATCCGGGCTCTGGTACCCAGGCACCATCCCATATGCAGCAGGCCACTAGCAGGCCTGCAAAGCTGAGGTCCAGGGGTGCTAGAAGGAGTTGCAAGGGATCAGTCAGGGTCAGAGTTCTGTTTTTTGTGGGCATATTCTGCATTGTAGATGTTAAGGGTTAAACTTAAATAATTCTCCTTACTGTAGGATGATAGTATCTCAGTAATTAGGAAAAGTCTTCTTTCTAGCCTGTTCATTCTTACATTCTTAGAAGAGCTGGGCATTCACAGGGCTAAACTCTGCCCATCCACATGCCAAACACAGGCATCCAGCTGATGGCTGGTGCTGGGCTTTGTGTCTGCGGTGCAGGTAGTTTCTGCTGCATGTGTGCCACCTGGCTGCCGTCCTGTGATTTGAGGAAAGATGTGTGGTTGGCATGACAGCTCTGCATGCCCCGCGGTGACTCCACTGAGTACACACTTGGCCAGGGACAAACTCCTCCTGCAGCAGAGAGGGAGAGTCCCTGTGCTGACACCCCCCCCCCCCCGGGAAGGAAAGGCAGTGAGCCTCTGCGTCACATTCACAGTCTTTCTGCCCCGTCACAGAAGTCATTAGGATTTTAGGGGAAATGTTCTAAAACTTGCACATTGCACCAGGACTTTCTGAAAATGGTTGAATAGTTGTTCATTGCCCAACCCAGTGTGAGAAGCTGGGATTCATGGGCGGGGAGACATCACTTCCCTACCCTGTGCCTAGTAGCAGTAACAGAAAAGTCAGGTGCAGACATGAACTGCTATAGAGTGGACAGCGTAAAGTCAGCCAGCTGGACAGAGTCCAGTAGGGCTCCCTGAGGATGAGGCTCTCTAATTAAGAGCTGGACTAGGGGAGGGGGGTTTTTAGGTGCTCAGAGACATTTGATGATGATGATGATGATGATGATTTTGATGATTTTTATGGAGCTGAAGAGATTCTGTGTAGATCTCGAGAGTCTGATCTGCAGCCTTCCTTCTGCCCTGATTTTCTCCATGCCCTACTCCTCCCACCCACACCCCAGGGCCTTAGGATCCCCAGAAGATGTGCACCTTTTACTTCTCTATAATGTCTGGTTTTGTTTATCCTTTAGTACAGAAAATTTTGAAGTGTGTATCACATAGCTTCCACCGTTGACCATATCTGGTCGTTAGATTTGAAGTCCAAATCCTAGACATCATATTTCATCTGTAGATAGTTTAAAACATTGACATATTTAGAACATCAAGATTCTTCAAGCCTCACTGGGAGTGGGGGTGGGTATGGCTGAGTGAAATGGTGGTCATGGGCAGCTAAGGAGCACAGGTGCTGAGCAGCACCAGCTGTCCAGCCGAGAGTCACATTTCTCCAATCATTATAGAGGGTTTATACCCTATTAGTTTTAATAATATATTTATTTTTATTCCAAAAAAAGAAAATATGCGGTCTCAGTTGCTTTTCTCTCATTGCTGGGACAAAATGCCTGACACCTAGAATTAAGGAAGGAAAGGTTTATTTAGCTCACAGTTAGTGGCGATTTCAGACCATACTGGGTTGGCTCCAAATCAGAGTGGCACATGGTAGAGGGCAGCCATTCATAGTGGCAGAAAACAGCAAAGAGCCAAGGGATGAGCAGCAGCTGTGGCAGCTAGCTAGCCTCTCCCCTCCTTACATTTGTATGCAGATTATCTGCCCCAGGGTGGGTGTAGCACTCACACCCATAATCCCAGCATGGGATGAAGAATTAATTAATCACAGGGGCTGGGGAGATAGCTTAGTAAAATAAGTGCTTGCCTGGCAGGCGCAAGATCCTGAGTTCAATCCCTGGTACTGCAATAACATAAAATAAAATAATAAAAGAATTAATCACAAACTCCGGAAGCCACACCATGACTGTATTAGACTTTGGGGGGATAACTGGACACAAACCATAACATTCCACCCTTGGCCCTCCAAAGACTCATGCATATATCCCTTTATGCAAAAGACGTTTAATCTATCTCTAAGAGTTGCCAAAGTCTTAACAGTTGAGTCCTAAAGTCCTCGGCCTTGTTGAGTCCAAGTCCCCGGTCTCCTCCAAGATCTAGGGCAAACTCTTAGCTGTGAGCCCCTGTACAAATGAAAAGTTAAATGCTTCTAACACTCAGTGGCACAAGAAAAACATTACCATTCCAAAAGGTACAAACAGCAGGATTGGGGCCAAAGCAAGTCCAGAGTCCAGCAGAGCAAATACTAAGTCCTGTAATTCCATGTAGAACATTTGGAGCAATCTGTGGCAAATGTGAGCTCCATGCGGCGGCTCCACCTCGGTGGCCCCCTTGCTGGTTGTAGCTTCCATGGCTTCTCTCAGGCCTGCTTTGCTCCCTAATTGCAGCTTTCCTCAGATGACCTGCATTTTTGACTCTTTCTACTTCTGGGATTTCCACTGCATTGTAGACTTCGCACTCACAGCTTCACACACTGCCTGGCCTCCCAATTCTTGTTTTGAAATCGAAGTTGAGGCCTTCTTAACTTCATAACTTGCTTGTTTTAAAAATGCATCTGGTACAGGGTCCCCCTACACAACTCATACTCATAGTGATCCTCCTGTTTTCAGCCTCCCCAGTACTGGGATTAGAGGTGTGTACCACCGTGCCTAGTCTTGGTGGCTGGCTCAGCACGCCCGGAGACTGGGCCAGTGCGGACTGTGGTGCCAAGGATCAAACCCCAGTCCCCGTGCTTGCCTAAGCAGGAACTCAGTCCGCTGAGCTATCTTGCCAGTCTTTAACCTCAAGACTCTTGCTTTGTGCATGCCCCTGAAGCTAACACCATGTGGATGAGGTCAGCTGGAGGAGTAGCTAGACTTTTTTCTCTCTTGGCTATAGGGGTCCAGTTCCTAGATCACTGAGCACTTTGACCCTGATTCTGAGAAACAAATTTTCCATGGTGCCACCATTCTGGAACCTGATGTGGCTGCTACCTCCATTTTGGAACATGGCACTCTGTGGCTTGTCCTTCAGAGCAAAGTCCCTCACCCTTATAGTTCTGAGGCTGCAAAGGGTAGAGACCTGCTACCTCCTGCGATGCCCTCAGGCCTTCCTTTTCATTCTCTTGTTCCTTCCCAGCAGTGGACATCCTCTTAATCTCTATCTTTGCAGTCCACAGCTTTCTTGGCACTTCCTTTTTGGCCAGACTCACAGCATTTTAAATCATTCTGCTGGGTTCTTTGCTCTTGATTCTCAACATAAATCTGACTAAAAGCTGCCAACAATAGCCATGCCACTGCCTCAACATTCAACTGCCTTGAAATTTCTTTTGAAAGATTTATCAGTCCACAACTGAGCAAAATGCAGATAAACTTTCTGCCAAGCCATAACATACATCGTCTGGAGTCCAATAGTCAATGCAGTCCTTCCCATCAGAAACCTCTCCAGCCTGGTCTTTATAGGCAGGATTTCTATCAGCCTTCTGGTCTTCTAAACTCTGACCAGAATCTCCCATACAGAATAGCCAGAGGCATTCCAGTGCTTCTTTTGTAGGCAACATCTCTGAACCCTTAAAATCCCTTTCCATAAGCCATTCCCAAAGGCTCATAATGCACATGGTCAAGTATAGTCACAGCAACAACTCCACTTCTAAGTACCAAATTCTTTCTCAGTTACTTTTCTCTCGTTGCTGGGATAAAATACTTGACACTTGGAATTAAGGAAGGAAAGGTTTATTTAGCTTACAGTTACTCTAGGTTTCAGTCCATACTCAGCTGGCCCCGAGACAGGATGGCACATGGCAGAGGGTGGCAGAAAACAGCAAAGAGAGGGCCAGCAAGGTAGTTCAGTGCACTAAGCACTTGCTTAGGCAAGCACAGGGGCCAGGGCTCGATCCCTGTTACCACATACCGTGCCGGCCCTGCCTCTGGGCATGCTGAGCTGGTGATGGAGTCCGGCTGAGGTGGTGCATGCCTGTAATCCCAGCAATGGGGAAGCAGAAGACAGGAGGATCAGTAGGAGACCGAGCTGTGTAGTGTGGCCCTACAGACACACACACACACACACACACACACACACACACACGCCCCAGCAAAGAGCCAAGGGAAGAGCAGCAACTGTGGCAGCTGGCAAGCCTCTCTTCCTTCCTTACATTTGTATTTAGACTATCTGCCCCAGAGCGGGTGTAGCATTCACACCCATAATCCTAGCATGTGATGAAGAATTAGTCACAAACTCTAGAAGCCACCCCAATGACTGCCTGAGGCTTTGGGGAGACATCTAGACACAAACCATAACACATGCGTTTATTGAAGAAAAAAGACAATTCACGAAAATACTTAAAAGAACAGTGAACTGTAAATGTACTTTTGAGTCTACTACACTATCATCAGTATTCAGCAGAGTCGGAATGTGCATTTGGTGTTCATTGAGTGATAGGGAAAGAGAGAAAGGAAGTGGGGAAAGAGGGAAAGAGGGAAGGAAGGGAAGAAGGGAGGTAGGGGGGAAAGGAAGAGGGCGACAGATCAGGAGCCCCGGGCTCACTGAGGGCATCAGCCTTGCATGGCACTCTTTGCGCACCCCCCTGTATGTGTCCCGCTGGCCCCACTTGATGCCACAGGCATTCTTCATCAGGCTCATGGCTGGCTGGCAGAGCTTCCTCCTCAGCTCCTGGGCCGTGAAATTCTAGCCCTCCTCACTACAGTTTTCTGCTCTTTTCAGCCCTAGCTCAGGCTGCCCAAGAATCATGGCTTCCCATGCCTCTGAGCAACACGATGGCATACCAGTCTTCAGGCAGCTAGCACTGGGCTAACGGTCATTTAAAAAATATTAATTATTTAATTTCTAAAAGTGATCTGTCTAGGTTGGGGTGATAGTTTGTGAAGCAGAAGCAGCGCTAATAATGGTAGGGTATTTGAGGAGATTGCTTATCTTGCAGGACTGGTGGTGTTACAGCCTGATCTTTCAAGTTTCCAGAAGTATCAGAAGAGGCTGTAAGAGAACGATGTTGCTGGGAGGTGGCCCAGATCATGGTCAGTAAGGGTCAGGACACAGTAATTACCATATTAACGTTTCCAAATGGAAGCATTTCCATTCCACTTAATCTGTTTGCATCTCTCCATTGACCTGATGCAGAATGAGCTTCTCTGGGATTGCAATGGTCAACTCTTCCTGTGGTGTCTCACAAAGCCTACTATAGGCATGCGCTACCCTTGGGTGACATCTGACAACTGTGTAGCTGTTGGTAGAAATTGGTGAGCTAATGTAGAAGCCATTCACCTGAGGCATGGGTTTAACCCCCCCAGTGGTCACCAGTTATATTTATTTCCCCTTTCTTTCTGAATGCCGGAAGAACTCAATGCAGAGTGGCTGTTCTTGAAGTGATTTAGTTCCTTCTCTAGTGGGGACGCATGCGATGCTTTGCCCACAGTGACGTGGCTGTTTGCTGTTTCCCCTGTGGAAGTGCTTCAGGATCTGCTAAGTCAGTGGGCTGTGGTCAGGGTGGGGCACCCGCCACGTTCAAGGGCAGGACTCTTGATGAAGGAGCACTTGCATAGCCCTGCATCCTGCTCATTCAGTGGAGGAGAGATTCCAGGTGGGAACAGAAAAGAAGCCTGGGGGACTGAGAATGGCCAGGCTGTTCCCTGGGACCCGACTAGGGCCTGTCTCCCAGTCTCTCTAGTAATTCGTATGTGCATCTCTGAAGTTAGGGTGGTATCAGAGGCCACTGTGAAGGTGGCTGAATAAAAGAAGCATCCGGAGCTTGTGAACATCTTGGGGACCCTGAAAGCTGTCAAGGGGCAGCCCGCTGCTGTGTCTCCTGTCTCATGGCCCGCTGGGGTGGTGATGGGGACCAGGAAGCACAGAAGGCCTCCGCCTGCGGCCAAGGGCAGCCTTTTCTGTAGTGCAGGGATCCTTGCCCTGCTCTCCTGAGGAGCATACTGAGCCCAACAGGAGATTCTCTCCCTGGAAGAAAAAATAGACACGAAGAAGATCTGCTTGTACTACCATATCCATCCGGGCTGTGGAAGGTGGGGAGACCACGGAGAGCAGCCCTGGACCAGGAAACAAAAGCCAAGGAAATAAGCACAATAAAAAGGCGTGTCCTGCAGCTCACTCCCGACCCACTCCAGCGACACTTCCATCACTGTGGCTGACAGGAGCCATGATGGCAGTAATGACCTTGACTCATTTGTGGATCCGCTCTAATGTTTACAGAGCCTTGCCTCGTCTATTATCTCATTCCAGCCCCCTAATGGCTGCGCGAGGAAGATAGACAGGGCTTATTACTTCCATCGTGTAGGGGAGAAGACGAAAGCCCAGAGGCCTTCTGTGGTGTAACGAGGGTCAGACAGTGAGGAGAGTCAGGCTAGCAGCGGAGCACGCCAGAGACTGCTGGCTCCGTTTCCAGCACCGGGGCCGATGTTTGCTATGAATGAGTTTTGTGTCCGATTCTCACAACCCACCAAAGGAGGGGGGCAGTTCCACGACCTTTTTAGGATGTGAAGACTTTGGGGGTGGAGGAAGGCTGGCACTTGCCTGAGGCTGCCAGATGATTTTGAGGATTTCCATCCCAAACTCCACCTGACTCTCACTCACCCTTCTGGAAGAAGATGATGCAGTGTGTCTCTGGGGGTGGTCCGCAGCTGTCCTTAGCGCCCTGAGCAGATGTGTGACGTGGACCCATGGGCCGTGGCCTCCGCATGTGCTGCGTCCCCGCTGTGCACCATGGATCAGGCCTGGCAGCTGGCTCAGCGCCACCGCCCCGGGTCAGTCCGCAGACCTGAAGCTGCAGATCTAAGGGTGCTGGGGAAACTCTGCCTAGGCCCTGAAGCCCCTGGCTCAGAAAATGTGTCTGCCCTTAAGTTTTTGACTCTGGCTGCTAAAAAGCATCAGAGTAATTTTCATTTCTCAACTTGACAAACACTCAGTTGTATAAATTTGTTCCACTGCGGTCTCCTGATTTGTCACCCTGGTCTCATGTGTCAGTGTACGACGTATCTCTGATGAGAGCCAGCTCGCTGTATGATTTGTCTAAGGCACTTAATTTTCTAGATCTCAGTTTGCCTTTTTCTATAAAGGGGGAGGCTCTAACATGTATCTTCTCTTCCTCACATAAATTTTATAAACATCAAAGTCATATATATGAAATTATGAGGCACAAATACTTTGCATAGAATATTTGCAGATTTTATTTTATTCATGTAGTTTTATCTTAGGAGACTTAAACCTTTTGAATTTCTAATTTTTTAAAAATTATTTATTGGTGTAGGGTCTCACTCCACAGCTTGGACTCGTAGTGATCTTCCTGTCGGCCTCCCCAGCACTGGGATTACAGGCATGCACCACCATGCCTAGTTTCAGTGGCCATCATGGTGGGGTTCTGGCACGACGTGTGGTACCAGAGATTGAACGTGGGCCCTTGTGCTTGCCAGGCAGGCACTTAGACCGCTGAGCTGTTTCCCCAGCCTTTCCAGTTCTTTGTTCTCTCTTTGTTTCTGGGTTTCTTTGTATATGTTATATGGAGAATTAACATGTGTTTTTGAAGCTTCGTTTTTCTGCATATGTAATCAGAAGAGGGGTGGCAGGAGAACTCCAGCTTTCTCCTCTGAGGCTGCTCTAAGTCAGGTGGAAACCTTTTGTTTGGAAAGAGGCTACCCTTATACGTCATCAGATGCCTTTACCAACATTGTTGTGAAGTGGAAGATGATATGAATTCACACCTTGAAGCAGACACAGAGGCTTACGTTCTTTGGCTCTCTGTAACTTCTCTTGCCCTCTCGGACCCTGGATATCCTCCCTGGTGAGATGGCCCCAGTCCTTAGGAGAATCAAAGAAGTGAAATGTGGTGGGCCTGCCGTAGACGGCCACTCTCTGCTGTCAGCTTCACTCACTCCCCCACTGTTCTCTGGGACACGTTGGTTGGAATGGTGCCTTCCCTGAGCATACACTGTGTGTCCTGCAGAAGGCATCTATGCACACAGCATCGACGATACAGAAATGTCACCCACAAGAGCATGCTGTGCCTTGGACGGGGTATGAAGTGCTTTATCTAGCTTTCATTTTTTGATCTTAATTCCCAGACTGGGAGATAGTGATTATAGGTCTACTTTGCAAGTGAAGAAGAAAGAAGAGAGGGGGGAGGGGGGGGAGGAAAGAAGGAAGGAAGCAAGCAAGCACGCAAGCACACACGCACGCACAAAGATAAACAGCAGACTCGGCATTAAGCCTCTGGGGACAAAAAGTAGTGAGTTTGTGTTTTGTCCCTGAGCTTGACAAACTTCTGTAAAGACTCAGTAAGTCTCACCACTGTGGCTGGTCATACACTTTCTGTCACAGCTATTCAACTCTGCCTTCTGTTGAGAAGCAGCCATATACTGAAGCAAATGGCATGGTCATGTGCCAGTAAAACTTTGCAAAAACTGTCGAGCTGGAGTTGGCCACAGACCTGAGTGTGCTGACCTGTGTAAACCTTGTAGATGCTTTTTTCTGGTTCTTTTATTTTAATTGTACGTCTCTGGCTGGTTGATCGTGAGCGTATACTTTGTAGCTTTTCTTGGCAGTGGGTGCATGAGCTATACGCTATTTTTACAGCTTTTCTGATTTGCCTGATTGATTGTAAGTGTTTTTCAAGTGCCAGGCAGCATGTCAGACTCATTTATAAACCATGATGCATTAAAGATTGTCACAGTTCCAGGATGGCACCTCTGTGGAGTGACAGATGAGGCCTAGAAAAACGAAGCAATCTGCGGAGCCGGGTTTGTCAGGTTCAAGGCAAAGACAATTTTCCCCCTCCAATAAGCACAGGAGAAATTGGTCAAGAAATGATCTCGCTAAGGTCAGAGGACCTCCCCGGACTCACCGTCAGAGCGCAGACCCTCACAGCCACACGTTCAGGCTTCCGGGCGGTTGATCATACAGATTTGCAGGAAGGGAAGCCCTCAAAGAAAAATTCAAGCCAAGTTAAACTGAAACACGAGGTCAGGGCGAGTCAAACTGACGCGCGCCCCCACGCCCACCCCTTCCTCCTGCCTGTGGCAGGCCTTGCTTGCCCTTGCCCCTGCCTGCCAACTGAGTGCTGCTGTCTTCTCCTGTAAGAAAGCACTTAGGGCCCCCGGAGCCTCAGGCCGTGCGCTGCCTCTTGTTCCTCATGGGGACACAGGTCGGCCCCAGCATTTCAGAGCTGGTCTTGTTCTGACACCAAGCCACCCTGGCCAGCCTCAGGGCTCACTTCTCACGCCTCTGTTGTGTTTTGCCGGTCCTGCTGCTCCTTCCCACATACCGCCCTTTCTTTTCCTGCTTCTTTACAAGAGAGAACTGGGACCTGGTGCAAAGCGCATGCAAAGAGGCTTTGGTTCACTGTGTCTCTGTCTTGCCCTCCTGCCTCTGTCCTCCCCCTTGCTTCCTCTCCCTCGGAGGAAGCTCCAAGTCTACACTGAGGGCACTGCAGGGCTACACAGCTGGCCAGCAGAGAGCAAGGCCAGCACTTCCAGTGTCTCCGGTGCGTCACCCTGCCTGCCCTGCTCTTACTTTTCCCTAGGGTCCATGCATGTCCTGTCAGCATCATGAACAAACCAGTTGGCTGCAGACAGCCATGTTCTGCAGCTCTTGTGTCCCCACTGATGTCATCGGTGCAGGGTGTGAGGTGTCTGCTTGCAAAGATCAGGCGCCTGTCCTCCTCATCACCTGAGTGGAGCAGGGCAGGACAGACGCTGACCTGCTCTGGAAATAGGGGCAAGGCTCTGGGGAACCCCACGTGAGCTGAGTGTTTCCTTCCTTAGGTGCCCACTTGCGGCACACATGTGGCCTAGACCCCCTGTACCTGTTGGTGCATAATGTTTTATGCTCTAGCTACTATCATACTCATTTTGGAGGGTTAGTTTGGCTTTGAGGGAGTAGGAAAAGGGAGACCCGGACCTATGTCCCAGGTTTCACTTTGTTTCCATGGCACCCAGGTGGGGCCTTTGCACTTCCTCAGAGCCAAGCGATGCTTGTCAAGTGATTGAACCGAGCCATGTGTAGGAGACCAGGCCACCAACAGGGAAAAAAAAAAAAATAGGTGCAGGAGAGACAACTGGGGGAGAGGGACGGTTGTTTGGTTGAATATCAAATTCCACAGATACTTACCGAACAGCTTGCATTGCTTGGTGCTAAACAAGTCATGTGAAGCCTTTGCCCTCCTGGAGTCTACCTTCCAGTAAGGAAAGGCAAAAAAGTGACAACCTGAGGTAAGAAATGACAGGTAGTGAAGGCAAGGGACAAATGTTGGGAAGAGAGCAGGAGATGGGTGCAGGTATGAGGACATCTGAACAAAAACACAAAGGAGATCAGGAAGCAGCCACCGTAGATACCTCAGGAAGGTGTTCCAGACCTAGAGAACAGCACCTGTGACAGCAGGAGGCAGGCAGTGCTGGAGGCTGCAGGGCTGCAGGGAGACAGTGGGGGCCGGGTGGGGACAAGGAGGGTCTCACAGCCAGTGGGAGGACTTGACTTCCATTTTCACTGTGGTCAAAACTGCTGGGAGACTGAGCAGAGGGATGATATATGTTTCTTAATGCCAGTTAGATGCTGGGCAGAGAGCACCCTGCAGGGGTGTATTATGGGATGCCCGTAGCGGCAGGAAGTAGCGGGCGACAGTGGAGTCTGAGTATGAGATGCCGATGACATAGAGAGCTGGCAGGAAAGGAGCCCTGTTAAGGTGTTCACCTTGACAGGGGAGGTAGTGAGAGCAGAGGCGACCCCTAGCACCCAATTCATGTTTGTTGATCCAGGAGGTCGGAAAGCTATTTGTTAAGGATCTCATTGTAGTGTGCAGGCTGGCCTCAAACTCAGGTCTCCTGCCTCAGCCTCCCAGATAGCTGGGGTGAGAGAGATGCACACCACACCACACACCAGGCAGGGAAAGTTTTTTCTTCTGTGTGCTAGAGATGGAGCCCTATTTGGAAGGCCTGGGGTAGGTGTGTATAAAGCGCAGTTACATGTGAATTTGTCTGATGTCCAGACTATTCTCGAAGCTCACTGAGGATAAGAGCTACCTCTGCTCCATCTCCCCAGCCCAGGCTCAGGCATGTGCTGTGTGACAGAAGATGGGGGGCACCGTGGCTTGGGTCCTGAGAGCTTGATCCCATGCACACCAGGTTTCCCTTTCCTCTGGGTCTCGCTTTCTGCCTGCAGACTGGAGACTTGGCATCACCTCAGGCCCCTTCCATGTGCCTGCTGTGCACCTGGGCTGTGTATCTGTGTGTCTGATGTGAGCCTGCCATCATTCAGTCAGCCTTTGCCTGGCTCCTGAAAGTAATCCCTCCAACTCCCTCTCCCTTCCTCAGCTTTGTTTTCTCATGACGCTTGCCCATGTCCCAAAACATTGGCATGATGGACCAATGGCATCTCCTTGCTGGAGCATGGATGGGTCCCTGAAGGCTGGGGCTTGTGTGTCTCATTCGCAGCCACGCCCCGGCTCCTGGGGTGGTCCCTGGTACACGTCAAGTGCTGAATGCACGTGTGTGAGGCGATGGGTGCGGGGACTCCACAAGCTGTGGAGACAGGCTCTGCAAGCCGCACAGGGCAGTACTGACGAAGTGCTGGGCGCCTGCCACAGATGTGCTGTGCGCATGGCCCCATGCCGACTCCTCCCACGGTTTTCTGTGCGCACATTGGCAGTAATTCTTTTCTATTTGGGTTTTCTTCAAAGAGAAGACGCCTGACAATCTACTTTAAGAGCATTTCCAGGTGTGGAATTCAGCAATGGCTCCGCATCGCCTAGCAACCTCACGTGGGAGCCGCTTGGCGCGTGAGAGTGGCGACGGTTTCCAGTGGGCGTGTGAAGTGTCAGAGATGAGGGTATCAGGGAGGGAGGGTGGGCCATCCCCAGGCAGAACAGCAGCTGGCCGTCCCAGGGAGGGTCTCTCTGACTGTGTGATTCCTCAGGGAGCCTCCTTTCCCCCACACCTGAGGGCCTCACACAGCCCTCCCTCCCTGCTCCCGCTGTGGTAGGCATTTCCAGCTGGCGCACGGGTCGGTGTTGGTCACTTTCTGAGCAACTCCCTATGGTAAGTGTTGTCTGTGTACAGTTTCCGCAGCCCTCATTGTGGCCATCAGAGGGTCATTTGTTGCCTTTTTCTAGGTGAGAAAACAGAATAAGACCGCTGCTGCAGCTTGAACTCTGTCTGGCAGCTTTCCATTCTCATGACAAAACAGTTTCTAGACAGAAAGATCTGCCTTGGCTCATGCGTGCAGAGGTTCAGTCCATGGCCGTTAGCTGGTTCCCGGGTTTTCAGGTCTGTGGTGAGGTTGGGTATCACGCATGTGGTAGGACAAGCCAGCTCCCCTCACAGCTTCCCAAAGCAGAGACAGAGACAGAGACAGAGACAGGGACAGCCAGGGCTGGGAAAAGGCACAGATCCCGAGGTTATACCCACATGGCCTCATCTCTTCAGCAGGCCTGACTCCTTCTGTGACATCCCAACGGTTTCTAGTGAGGGTTGGGCTTCTTCCGGGCTTGCAGCTGGCTGCCTGCCCTTGTCCCCACACAGCCCTTCTTGGTATAAGGGAGCTGACGCCATCTCGAGGATCCCCCTTTCAAGACTTCCTCCAGCTCTCCCTGCAGAGGACCGAGGCTCCGAGCGCTGCCACGTCAGGAGTGACTTCCGCATGGGAACGGGGCACAGACCATTAGCATGTGCAAGTGCCGTGGCTAGCCCGTGCCAGAACCAAGGCTTGACTTCTGTCATGAGCCGGCCTTCACTGCACTCCTGCGACAACCTGTGTGCTACCCTGCGGTGGGGAGATTCTGCCAGGCTGGAGGCTCTTCAGGAGACAGCCTTTACTGCCAGAGTCAGCCGCTGTGAACTCAGAGACCTCGCCACCATTGCTCGCCACCGTGTGCTCAGCATGTGGCCTTGCACCAGAATGTACTTCGTAAGTGCGCGAATGCCTCAGTGAAGACCGATGGCTGTGGCTCTTTTAAGAAAAGTCCAAAGTGGCTTTGGCCTCATACTCTTGAGAAGGCAGGGTCCCTGGGGATTGTGTCCAGAGAAATGAAAAGGAGTAATTATGTACCTGATCTGTGTTGCATTCTGCCAACTGCTTTTCACATGTTTTACCACACTTAAACTTCACAGAAATCCAGACAGACAGACAGACAGACAGACAGACAGAGAGAGAGAGAGAGAGAGAGAGAGAGAGCGAGCGAGCGAGCGAGCTGTTCCTCTTTCTACAGACAGGGAGGGGGAAGCTGAATGAACCACAGAGTCCTGGGAGCTGAGGGGCAGCTTGCCGAAAGTCACACAGATGTCCAGGAAGTGCGGCTGGCTGCGGGACCCTGCGCGGAATGTGACCCTGATGAGGCATGAGAAAGGAAGGCAGGCAGGCAGGCCTCCTGTGGGGAGGTGCTGCTCCCTCCGCCGGCCCAGGGCCTGAGCGCAGGTGAGCCTGGAGTTCACAGAGAAGCAAGCCCTGTGCCTCTGTTCTTGGCTCTGGGCATGGTAGAGGTCCTTGAGTGCTTGTTCCCAAGGTGGAGAGGAAGCCATGAGGATTTGGCACAGTGTGGGTCTAGGATTTTTCTGCAGGACCAGTGGAAAGATCGTGGTGGGTTTGTGGGGGAGAAATGGAGAGAGGCCTGGAGGATTTGTCTGGAGACTCCATTTGTGTAGCGTACACATTTTAGATTTGAGATGCATTTTATTTGGGGGTGTTGGGGACTAATGGAAAGGACACAGAGACTAAAGCAAGCCACGATCCCTGATAATGCTGCTTCTGATTTTGGAGGGGGATGGGCAGTTCACAAGGAAGATTCTCCTCCAGGGTTCCCCGCTTTGGTTTCAAAGGGGAGAGAGTAAGACCCAGAGCCTGTCAGGGCCCTTAGGCAGTGGTGGGAACTGCTGCACGACAGGCAGACGGGCAGCAAGGGGAGCAAGAGATGAGATGAAACAGGAGGAGGCAGAGCCTCACGGCCCTGGGGCCCAGTCCTGCAGGGCAGCATGGGTCTCAGGGACCTCCCCATTTGTCCAGTCAGCATCGTATAGGTGTGTGGTCTCCAGCCACTTTCAGATGAGCTTTTCCCCTGGGCCTGCAGTGGTCATAGGAACTGGTAGGCCAATGTGACAGGTGAGTGGAGTGCGACAGTCGGGGGCTAAGTAGGTTTCCCAGGACAGTCACCAAGAGACAGGAAGTGAAGCAGCACCGCGCTGCTCTATCTCCGGTTCTCTGTTGCCTCCCTCTAATGACAGCAGTGACCGAGCGCAAGAACTTGGCCTTGTGACAGGAACACAGGGTGCTCTTTGCAGTGGTGAAGATGACAGCTACCGCTGTCCCAATCCCCACCCCACCCCACACGCCACGTTATTACAGTTATTAAGGCTACTCCTGCCACAGTGAAAGTTGAGCGCTGGTGGTGTGCCGGACATCGTGCTAGGCATCTTTCTGCATTCACATTTGACATCTCTGGAGGCAGGGATAGTTGTCCTTTGCATAAATGAAGTAACCCAAGTAGAAAGAAGAGACTGAGAGCATGAAGGTGGTTGGTGATGATGTTGGAGCCGTGTGTCCTGGGCCCCTGGCACCTGAATTGCCGTGTGGCCTTTGTTTCATCTGCTGTGTGGACTGCACTGAGTGAAGAGCAGAATGTTCTCTGGGGCCTGCAGCTGCTGGGTGAATGGAATAAGCTGGAGTGGACATTGGGGTTTTCTTTGCAATTGTGTCCTCTTGGCTTCTCTTACGTCTTCACCTGAGACCAGGTGGCCAACACGCTCTGGAGGAACAGCCTGCTTTTTCTGTCAACTTCATGGACTCCTGTTATAGACTTTCCCCCTTGGGAGGGATCGAATGGTCTGCATTTCATTAAGCCCCAGATGCTGTTGCTCGTGCCTTTTGAGCCTCATTTTAAAGAGTAGGAGTCTCATTTGGATGTGCTTCCAGTGCAGTCCATTTGGAAGTCCTAAAGTGGATCCCATTAAAGTACAGTCCGACGAGTGGCATACGTGCTGTGGTCTTACAGTTAGGCTCCCTGAGTGGAATCATTGATTAGATGTACTAAAACAGAGATGATTTAGTTAGTACCAACTATTTGCAAGAAGCTTCTCCGCAACCTGTGGAGCAGGTACTGAGTTTGTCCTTTTGTAATGTAGGAAGCTAAAGTTTGGATCGAAAGACACACCTCAAGTCCAGCAGTGAACAAGACTGAACCTCATTCTCTCCCCCATGAACTGTGCTTTTTTCATAGATTCACATTCTGAATGTAAAACTTCACGTGCTTGGGAAATGAAGACTCTTGACATGCTGGATGTTGCAGGCAGGCATGCAAGGGAATAGATTTAGTACAGGATGGATGCATAATTCACAGAATTATCTTACGGTATTCACCCAAAAATTCAAATACATAAGAGTGCAAAAGATCTGTGCACATACTGGAGCCCCAGAGACTCAAGCTGAGGCCTGGACCCCATGGCAATGTCCTGTACAAACCCAGCCAGAGGCCTGGAGTCCACGACAAATGTCCCATGCAAGTCTGCATCGAGGATCTGCACAGGGAAGGCCCAGAAGCCAGTGGTGGAAGCTAGAAAGTCCGTGCCAGCAGGCTGAAGGATCTGCAGCAGCAGGCTGAGGGATCTGCACCGGAGCCAGGAAGTGATGCTCGAGGTAGCGACCGGGGCTCCCCGAAGAGAACCACGGCCATCCTCAGTGACAGTGAGGACCTGTGCTTCTCTGGCGTTAGACACCGCTGGGTTCATATCAGGAGAAGCTGCTCCAGGAGAATCCACAGCGCACCTTCTTCCCCTCCACTCCTCCTATGCTGTTGGCATCACCATGCTCATTCAGTTCAGCTGGGCATGTCACGCTGCACACTAGTTAACCCACCACGCTGGGCAATTAGGTCTCTTGTTATAGAGGTAACAAGAGAAATGTGCCTTAGACAGTGTCCGGACTTTTTTGATCTGAATTCTTATCATTAATAACCAAATAATAATATGAAATGTAATAACACTAATGACTTGAAAAACAGAGAAGAGATGAGCATGTAAATGAGTATTTAAGCAAAGCACGACATTTGTAGGACTTCTATGTAAATACAGGAATAAGAAGACCCGACAACAATGAACATCCATTGAGAAAAAGGCCCATGGCATGCGAGAAGAATGAGACAAAGAGAAAACACCCATGTCACTTGGCTTTGTTCCCTCCCCTTTGGGTTCGGAAAACAGAATTGAGACAACACCAAACGGGGTGGGAGAAGAGTTGGAACAATGAACGCACATTGCCAGCATCAGCTGGGTATCTTGTTAGCATTAACCTGATGCATTGCAAGTGAGCTGCAGTTAGAACAGTAATTACAGTAAATGGAATCCATTTGGAATCCTCCAGCAACCACGAGCAGGGAAGAAAGATGAGCTGAAAAAAATCCATTACCCTTTGGAAGTTATGGAAGCTTCGGATGGCAGTGATTTCTACTGTGAATTGCATCTGACGAAGAAGCCGCGATGTGGATGAATCCATCTCAGCTCTCGAGTGTGTTTAGACGGTAAATAAAATGAATTACCTAGCCATTCCAGCCAAGTGCAGTTTCCTGAAATATTTGTCTTGGTAATTTAAGGAGAAAATTTCGGTAGGATTGGGGAGGGAACCTGCGTGCTCTGCTTCCTGCCTTGGGCTGCTGAGTTTGCTTAGTGAAATGAAATTGCTGTCCCGGAAGGACCCACGGGAAGGACCTGGGTAGACCAGAGAAGGCGCAGAAGGATCCTGGCACCCCGCAAAGGGCTCCGCTTGCTTGAGTGCTAGTCAAAGAGAAGTTTTGTTTCCAAAGGCTCCCGTGCCAGTCCATGTGGCCTGGGTCTGGAAGGCTTCTTCTAGGGGTCCCTTGAGTGCTGCGCCTGGAAGTCCCAGTCCATAACCAGCTAGAGTTGAGAACCACCCCTAGGCCTTGGCCCTATTCCCTGGCTTTCCTTGCAGCTGGTCCTCTTTGCTCAGACCCCACATACACACCCAGGGCAGACTCTGGCTTCCCGAACTCATCTCCCCAGTGCCCAGGAAAAGGCCTTCCTTCCCTCAGCTGCTGCCTCACGGAGCCCACCTGCTCTGAGCGGCCCCTGTCGCCAGGCTGGAGGTCATGGTCCAACAGTTCAGTAGTACTTGCTCTGGAAGTTGCGAGACTTGGGTGAGTGAGTTTTCATCAAATTCTTAAAGGCCTGCTTCTTTCCAGGCTCTGTACTAGATCTGAGAGCACCCTGGGTCCGTTTGTGTGGGTGGGATCTGGGTTGCCTCATTGATAGAAAGCTTTAAAACTGGGGAGAAACAAGGGTGAAGGAGAAATGCTAAAAGCAGCACGTCTAGGACGGGAGCAGGTGGGCACGCAGGGCCTTGATGCCCTTACCTTTGTGCCCTTTGAGAGGCCAGATCGCCCACCTGGCAAGCCTGGCTCGGCCCACAGGTCAGAGGCTGGGGAAGCGTCTGGCCTTCACCTCTCACCTTCCGCGAAGGGCCCCAGATGGTGCCCTGCCCTTGGACATCTTGTTGATTGAGTTCCAGGCCAAGAGCTAATTAGCACTGGTAACAAGCTCGTTAGATTTTCTGAGTGCACAGGAAAAAATCAAGGTAGTGGTGGGCAAGATAATTCCTGGTCTCCATGCTTTTTTTTTCTTTTTCAAACTTGGCCACATGACCTGAACTTAGATATGGAGTCCCTTTTGTAAAATAGCAAATGAGATGAATTAGAAGCATTTGATTCTGACACCCACCTGGCTGCTTTATGTCACATACCATGTCAGCTGCAATGCTCAAGAGGAATTATTTGTCATTCCTGTTTGACTGCTGGGAAACTGAGACCCCAGAGGCAAAGCTCAAGCTCTGGAGTCAGTGGACCTGGGGGAGAGACCTGCTCTAAACCCTGTCCTTTGCGACCGAGAGCCCCATTGCCACACTTCCTGTGCCTCTGCGGTAGTTTCAAATATCTGCTGCAGTTGTAGGGCTAAATAGCCTGCACATAAAGCTCCTACTCCAGGGCTTCGCACAAGGCAAGTGCTATGTAACTGTTCTTTCCTGCTTTCTCCAGGACCTGTAAGAGGAAGCTGTTCTCTTTCTCCATTCCTGGCCCCTGTCCCCAAGCCAATTGTGGTTAGACTGGGTTACAGAGAAGCAGGCTTCATGATGTTCATGGTGAGCTGGCGGTACCTGGGCCTTGACACCTCAGGCAGGGCCTCCTAAGCCCTGTGACTCGGTCTGCTTGGGTGGGGACTGAGGCCGATGGAACCTTGTCCCTCAATGCTGCATGGGCGCTCCCAGCACCGCAGTTCAGGCCAGGGACAGGAAGGAAAGTCTCATGTTCATGCAAAGCTGTGGGTGTGAGGGGTACCGGCAGGGGCGGGAGGCGCTGCAGCAGTCCTGGGAATGGTGAAGACGATTAGCCAATTAGCCAAATTTAGTGCGGATGAGTCCTGACTACATGCTGGCCTGGACCCAAGGCCCCCAGCAGAGTGCTGCCTGTGCCCCGGGCCCACCTGGGCAGATTTGGCAAGTGCTGTGTGTTCTGCTCTTGGATGCTTCCAGTTCATTGGTTAGAGCACAGCCATTGCTTGGCTTCTTCCATGTAGTGATGGCCGATAGCCCCTGGCCCAGGTAGGTGGTTGGGAGGTCCTGGCCTGTCAGCTCCTATCCTCTGACTGCATGAGAGCAGCCAGCAGCTCCTTGCTTCCAGGGACCCTGAGGTTTGTCCTCACCCGCCGGGTTCCCTCTTTCCTTCACTTTGCATACCCTCCTGCGCACTGTGCTCCAGATGCCAGTCCTTATGTGGTCCTGTGACCTTTGCCACAAAGCCCGTGGCCCCATTTTTCCAGGCCTGCCCTTCCCCATGGAACTTTGTCCCTCCCACATGCCCTGCCCCAGTGTCCTCTTCTCATTGCGACCCATGACAGTCACAGCTGCCTGGCAGCCAGGAGACAGCTTTTCTGGGAATCCCTTCATCCGATGTCTGAGACCAGGCAGCACCTTGCTCGGGCAGTCCCCTGTGGACATGGGCAGCCCAGTACTGTGTAGTGGGCACCACAGCAGCCTGGGGGCCTTAGTTTCCTTGTCAGTGGTGGTAAGACCACCTTGATGCATAGGCCTGGGGAGGTTGCATTCAGAGCCCAGGGCTTTGGTGCCCATGCTTTTGCCCCACCAGTGGCTCTTGGAAGGGCAGTGCCCACTGTATAGATGAGGAAACTGAGGCTTGAGGAAATGGGCTTGTAGAAACCTGCAGGCTCTATACTTTTTCCATCCTAGACTTATTCCACTTTGCAACATCCTCACCAGGAAAGCCCAAGAAATGCAAATAAAATGCTTGATGTTATTGTTGCCAATAACCTGATTTCTTAGACACTCAAGTTTGCAAGGACAGACATTCCATTTCTTCTCTCCTTCAAACAGTAGGGCTCTCTGAACACCATAAGTCTTGATAAGGACCAGGAAACCCTGGTTCAGATGTTTAGCTCCTCTCAGCTGTTGGAACTCACACAAACCTGCCTGACCTAGACACTGGAGATGAAAGGTAATCCGACACCTGCCCTGTAGTCTGTGACCTTTCTTTGTGGTAGAGGAGACTAACCCTGACACATACATGCCCATAGAGTATGTCCTGGGTCTAAGTTCAAGCTCTTTTACATAGCAGCTAGGCAGCTTTCTTTTGGAAAATTCTTAATTGCTCTTGGGCTTTAGCTTTCTCATCTGTAAAATGGAGTAATTGTGCCTGCCCAGCAGCACTGTGGTAGGATTAGAGGCGTTAATACATGTGGGTGCTTCAGGCAGGCCCAGCGCATGGTACTCAGCAACTTCCATTTCTTCTCTCCTGCAACCAGTCTGAGGTCAGCAACACAGCAACCAGTCTGTGAAGCCCCAGTGTGGTGTGGCACTCCGGGGAGCCTGGGATGGTGGTGATGGCAGGAAGTCCATCTGCCTGTGCACCTTGCTTCCTGCTGCTGTGACATAGGACCCGAGTGGCGTGCCTTGAAGCAAAACGTGTCTATTCTTTTACAGCTCCACAAGTCAGAACTCCAACATCGGTCTCACTGAGGCAAAAATGTTGTAGGACTCGTTCCTTTCCGAAGCACCGAAGAAAACCCACTTCTTCGTCAGTCAGCTCCTAGACTGCCTGGGACTCCTGTGGCCTCTGTTCCCCTCTTGACTCCTTCTGACCTGTTCATTCATCCTGCTACTAACTGTAGCCTCCTGTCCCCCTCTTTAGAATCGCTTGTGAGGGTAGTAGTCTCACCTAATCTCCCCGTATCAAGATCCTTCTCCCAGGCCAAGGTTTTGTGAGTTGGGATGTGAGCATTTTCTGGTGGCGCATTGTGGAGGTCAGGGGTGGCTTTCTCAGGAGTCGAAAGTGTCATCTGACTCCTGACGAGTGAGTTTGAGGTTGCTGGGCAGCCTGTAGGAGATGGCTCTCCAGACAGAGCAAGGACACCAGCCTGGAAGGAAAGCCCCTGTGGGTGGGGCAAGGTGAGAAGCTCATGGTGATGGGAGAGCCCAGGGGAGTGGGGGTAGGATAGGGTGAGGTGATGGTGCGCAGGCCTTTCACGCGACAACCTTAGAGTAAACATGTGAGGTGTGGCAACAGCTGCTAGAGTCCTCGGCATGAAAGTGTGGCATCCCGTTCACAGATTCCTGGCTGGCCCAGTCTAGCTGGCCTCAAGGCTATCGTGTTGCCGCCTGGCCCTGTGTGTGTCTGGTCGTCAGGAGTGGGTGGTCCTTGGGCCTTCACAGTTGTTGCCATTTTCCACCCTCAGCTGGGCTCCAGAGCCCTCCCAGAAAAGCTCTTCTGCCCCACCCCAAGCCCCACCTCTCTAGCCCCTGAGCCTGAGGGCTGCCAGCCGCACAGGAATGTAGGACCAGACCCGAGGCCCAGAGACAGCAGGCGTTTTCTTCCTGTATCTCCTCAGCAGAGAAGACTGGGAAACTGACATTCTCATAGAAATAATTTTTCAATTTCTTATAATAGGACATAAAAGTCGGCCCAGGGAAATTGATTCCATTTGGAGCTCCCTTTGTAGGACACTTTATCTCCTATTGCGGCCTCTGTATTCCTGCAGTTTCTGAAGCCTGAGGAAGTCTCTTTGAATTTTTTCTTTCCCACCCTGGCACAGGCTTTTGTAGCTCAGCTCAAGGTCCCCACTGCGCTCTGGCCCCTGTGCTGCTGGCTGTGGCCCTCCTCAGGCCTGGAGAACCTCTCCTAGGCAGCACACACCCAGCAGTGCGCAACTCGCTGGTGGCCCCACAGTACCCCAACACAGCAACCCATTCTTCACTCGTCCTCTTTACTTTTCTTCTCTTCCCTCTCCTTTCTTTTCTTTTTTTGATATCAGCCTCTTCCTGTTTTTCTTTTTTGCTCCTTCATTGCTTTTTCTCCTTCCCCTGTGCCTCTTTCTCTGGGGTTAGAGTTGTCACTTGACAACCATGCAACCCATCAGATTGTTTAGTCTTTCTGTGCCTCTTTCCCTGGGGTTAGAGCTGTCACTTGACAACCATGCAACCCATCAGATTGTTTAGTCTTTCTGGACCTCAGCTTTCTAGTCTGGAAAATAGGCATACAGTTGTGCCCATGCCAGCCCCTGGGGGAGGGGATGTGCAAGAGCAGGGCTGGGCCTGCCGCTCTGCCTAGGTGCCCGGCCCTGGCCTTGGCCTAAGCAAGAAGGATGCAGTGCTGATCCCGACTGTGCCGCCCGGTACTCCCAAAGGCCCAGCACCTTGCGCTCTACCCAGACTCTGACCCGTTCCCAACCTTGGTCTGTGCTGGCGCTTGATGGAGGCAGAGTGCGTATCTTCGCCTGCTCAGCAGATGTAAACAGGTCTGCAGAATGTGTGTAAGGGCATACTGGCCACAGGTGTCCACTGAGCCTGGCATCTTTTCCTCATGGGGCATAGAATGCAATGCCAGAAGATGATCACCTCCAGCTCTCCCTGTGTGGCCTGCTGCAGGCCTGGCCCTTGAGTTGGAGTCTGGGGAAACCAGTCAGGCTGCGCTGGCTGCCAGATCTGAGAGGAGCTTCCCTTCAGGGACCGTGGCTCCTGTGACTGAGGCCACCCTCAGGGTGGGCTGAATCGCGTGTCAGCTGTGTTCTCAGGACTCTTTTGGACATCAGGTGTTCCCAGCAGATGTGCCTTCCAGCTAGACGGTATTCTCCTGCAGTCAGGGGACTGAGGCTTGGTGAGTGTCACTTCCCCATGGGTTATCTGGAACCTGAACCCAGGTCTGCTCAAGGCCTTCAGGCCCTTTGGCCTCAGGGTTGTCAAATGCCTGGCTCAAGGTCATCCACCAAGCTTGGAGTACATAGCTCCCTGGGCCACCTTCCAGGACATTTTGTTTTTACACGTTCTTTATGAGGTGGCTCGTGCTTCTGTGAGGCCCCACAGCCTGGCGCTTAGGCTGTGGAGGAAGAAGTAACAGGTGGCTTAATGTGTGCTTTCCACCTGTAGGGCAGCCTGGGGTGGCTGAGTGGAAGACCCCGGGTCCCTGGGGAAACTGGGGCTGAGGATGAGGTCCCTTGCTGGCGATGCTGAAGAGAGAATTTGGGCATCTGCTGCCTGAGTGGTGGTTAGGCCACTCGTTCTTCCCAGACTGACTGAGGACTGACCCCCAGCTCAGAGCAGCTGCTGCTGACCAAACATTCTTAGAGGAGGAGGGTGTGAAAATGTGACCCAGGCACCCGTGTGATGCAGCTCTGCTTGCTGTCTCTGGGTGAGACTGTGCCGGCTGCACTGGTGCTCAGTGGGTGAGCGAGTCCTGGCTTGGATGAATAGATGGAGGCCTGATCCCACCCATGTCTCCAGCATGTGCTGTGGGTGCACCCTTTTCTGGACTGTGCAAGTGTAGCAGTAAACAGGGGGGCACTGTCCCTCCCGCTCAGCAGCTCATCTAGGGGAGAGGTGGCAGAGAAGTAGATGGGGCAAACAGGTCTGTCTCTTCTCTGCCCGGGGCTCAGTGGATAGCTGAGGACATCCTACTGCCTGAAAACTCCAGAGGTCTGATGAAGACAGAGGATCTGCCTAGACGGGAGCTGGGATGAACCTTGACCGAACTGTGAGAGGCCAGCAGGTCTTGGCATCTGTCCATGGCTCAGGTGCTCTGACCGCCAAGTGCAGTCATGGTATCTTCCTTTCTCCCAGCCTGGGCAGGGTCAAGAATGACATCAAATATAAACCAAACACTTGGGGGAAAGAATGGCGTTAGTATAAGGGATAAGGCAGCAGGGTCTTCAGAGGAATCCACTAGAATCACCCTGTCTTTGCAGCATTCCTAGGGCCCCCAAGGAGGAGCTATGGCCTCTCTGTGGCCTCTTTTGGGCTTCTCCACTTCTCTGGAGGCCGCGTCTATTCTCCATAGATTATGATCTCCCAAGCTTTGGCTTATGAAGGCCTGTGATAGCCTTGCTGACCTTCTTAAGCAACCTGAGAGTGTCACTGACTCCCTTTGGCCCCCCATGCTGTTGACCAGCGCCTCTGCTCCTCAGAGCCAAGCCCACACCAAGAGAAAAACCTAATCAGGTGAACCGCAGGACACTGCATGGTCAAGGGGTAGAAACCCCGTAGGATGAACAGTAAGATCACGTGTGAGAACACATGGCCAGGCTCTAAGTAGGACATTTGCTCTTGGACAGTGTTCATGGTGGCAGTCACCATGAGACATTTGCAGTTCATCTGCCTCTCTTAGGTGGCTTCAACTAGTTATGTGTTTCATTTTGTTTTTTAGGTATCTAAGGTTTTTTTTTTTTTTTTTTTTTGTACACAGTAAGGATTTAAGTGATTACTGTTTCTAAAAAGCCCTGGTAAATTGTAAGGTGCAGTATGCATGTGAGGTGTGAGGATCTCCAGCAGGTACCAAGAAAACTCAACTGTTGCAGTGGCTGCCCTGGCTAATCTTAGACCAGCTTTTTTCTCCAGGGTTGCTTGGTCACCTCCCTGTTCCTCAGCTGTCGGTTTTCCCTAGGCCCTGGGAAGACAGTGCCTTGAGTGTGGCTTTCTCAGAGTGGCCCTTTGTTGTGTCCCTGAGTGGGGCTAGGTGACTACGGTTTGTCCCATCCTGCTGGGCACACTGGCTGATGCCAGCCGCTGGGGGCCCTGGGCAGATGGCCTGCAGCAGGACAGGCCTGTCCCTGGCTGTCTCTTCCTCCTGATGGTTTCAGAGAGAGAGAGGCCTTAAGGGTGGAGAGAATCTCGGATGTGTTGCGTCCCTGTTGGGCCTGGATCTTTACATCCCTTGACTTACTGTGTCTTCATAATGATATTAGCAAGGGAGCTTTATAATCCCCATTTTATTGATGCAAGTAATGAGATTAAGTAATTTGCTAAAAGTAGTAGAAAAAAAATGAGTGTTCTCTGGGCTCCTTGGTGCACTGTAGTGGTGACTTAAAGCACACAACCATCCAGTTCTTTGCAGTACCAGGGATTGAGTTCAGGACCTTGCTCTTGCCAAGCAGGCACTTACTCGACTGAGCTATCTTCCCAGCTCTCCCCGTCCAGTTCCTTGTAGGCGCTGAGAATGCTCTCTTAGTCTCTGGATGTGAGGCTTTACCAGGCTGGGTCTATTCCAGGTCCCTCTTCTGCCGCCCCACGTGAGGACCTGGAGTTAATGACTAAGGAACAGACCTCAGGAGAGAAGCCTGCCCCACTGGCCTTGGTGCCTACAGAGGCATGCCCGTGCTCCAGATGTGCTTTCCAATCCTGATTTCAGACTCTGTTTTTCTTCCTAAGCTTGGTAGAAGAAGGATGCACATGTGCTGAGGGCCAGAGAGGAAATGCAGCCGTCTCTCGGTGGGTCGCTGCCTTCCTTGCAGTGGTAATCAGCTTGCTGCGTAGCAAACTAGCTGTTTCCTAGCAACGTCAAGTGATGTCGCGGGATGGCATCTATTTTGAGTCTTCTTGAAGTGACCGTTGACTCTCCCCAAGTGCAGCAGCTATTGCTTTATCTAGGGAGCTTTGCTGGTGGGATCCTGTGGCCAGGCTGACCCGGACTGCATCCCCAGTCCAAACAGTGCTCCTCGTCCGCTTTCTTGAACATCTGTGTACCTGTTACATCTCACCACTGCCTGGGAACCCACATTCCAAGACGTGTGGCGTGCATCCAGTACCTCCGGAGAAGGCCAGGTTCCTGTCCTTGGGGAAGTCGCAGCCACAGTAGCAAGACGCGCTTATGGCGAGCCCTGTGGTCAACACTAACAACAAGGCAAGAATAAGATCAAGCAAGGCTGGGATTTTTCAAAGGAGCTCTGAGGTGAACCAGGCTTTGAAACATCAATAAGAGTTTTGTAGGCAGATAAAGAAGATCATGCTTGCTGGAGACTGCAGCATCAGGCAGTACCCGAAAGGCATAAAAGAAACAGAAGTTAGTGACATTGCTGACTAATCCAAAGTCTCTCCCTTGTGACGTTAATGGTTATCATTCAGAGGAGGGATTCTTCGTGGAAATAGGAAATTCAGGCTTAAGATGAAAGTGACCTTCCATCACAGGCCCTCTGGGCCGCGTGCAGTGTGCGAATGTTTACTGGGATGTTTTGAGGTAAAATTATTGAAAACATTTCTTGGGTGTCCGGATCGCAGGACACTGAAGCCGCCTCTTAGCAGTGGAACTCCCTGCAGCTTACCCAGGGAATTCTCTGGCCTCTGAGTAGGCTTGCTTACTGCGGACGGTCAAGATGGACAGGTGCCAGCTGCAGGGAGTCCCTGGCAGCGTGGGGTGTGGGTGGGATTCCCCTGTGGGCCATGGGCATTGGGTGAGGTTCTGAAGTGGAGTACTGTGATGGGTAATACTCAGGACCCAGAGCCTAGGCAGGCCAGAGAGGAGGGTCTGGTGGGTTGTTGAGGTTGGGGATGTAATGACAGTTTCTCTGTGGTGTGTCTTGCTATGCATATGTGTCACCTGCAGTGGGTCAGGTGGCCTGAGACAGTCACATTCAAACACAATGGTAGGATCTCCAAACAGGTCCATGTGGCCCACAGCGGCGTTCTGCTGGGCTGGCGGATGCTGTAAGGTGGTCCTCTGTTCAGCAGCAGTTCAGGCTGGCAAGGCCGCTGCAGTCTGCTCTGGTTCTCGTGCTCATTTTAGTTGAGGCTGTCACTGTTTGCTCTCTGACACAAGCCCTGCTAGGTAGTTAGTAGCGTCTGCTGTGCCCAGTGCTGCCAAGCTTGGGAACCACTGAGATGGATCATTCTTCACACTAAGAAGGGTAGAAAGCAGCGCCATGATATTGGATCCAAGACAGTCCAGCGCAATAGTCCCATTCAGAGGAGAGGAAATTTAGCATTGATGAAGCCCCTTGGGAGAGAGAAAGCATTGGACTCAGAGACTGAGTTTGTATCCCAGCTCTGCACAGTTGAGGACAAGCCACTTAATCTCCCTGGGCCTTAAGATTTCTTGCTGGAAGGATTAAAGCACCTGCTAGCAGGTGCAGGGGCCAGGGGTTCAATCCCCGGACCTGCTGTGCCGGGCCCCCAGGGCGCACTGAGACCTCAGTTGAGGCTGGGTGTGGTGGTGCACACCTGTAATCCCAGCTCTTGGGAGGCACTTAACAGGTGGGTCCCATCTAGTAGTGGGACACTGAATACCCTGTAAACCCTTCCCAAAATATATTTAAAAAAGCCCAACTTGTTGGAAAATGCAAATAAGAATTACACAAATTTTTAAATGTTTATATAATATTGTTAAAGTTGGCTATATAGGTAGTAGTTTCATTTTTCTCAGGTCTTCAAACTCACCGTCCAAGAACAGACATGGTTTTGTAGCAGCACTGTGAAAACAATTTTCACGGTTTCGGTCAAAGACTTGCTTGTGAGGAGGCAGCCAGAAAAGCTGATGGGAGCAGCGCCTCCCTCGGTGGCAGGAGACGGCTGAGTCAGGGGCGTCACTGCAGTGCATCTCATCGAGCTCTGCTCAAAGACCACCTCCCCTTATTGCCCAGTCAGTGGCCCTGTCCCCGCATTGCACATGTGGATAGACCGGATAAACGTGCAGCATGTGTACTGCTGCATGCTCTTGCCGGCAAGTCGGGGGAGCAGAATGGTCTGGAAGGAGATCACACAACACGCAGAGCAGAGAGCCCCAGAAGTTGTGACCCAAAAAGCTGCTGGGAAGTGTACGGGCAATGGAAGGGTAGGGTCCCTCAGCACCAGAGCATCACCTGGCGTGTAGTAGGTTCTTGATATGTATTTATCAGAATCAGATGGGCAAGAAATGAAACGAGCCGACCTTTTTCTGAAACCCCTCTCTGTCCCATCCCAGTGATGACTTTGGGGGTGTCACTGCCATCCAGGTGTCAATCGCAGGTGAGTGTTGGGAAGACTGATTGCTGCGCCTTTCTAAGTGAAAAATCAATGCAAAGGTGTGTTAACTGAGCACTGGGTTTCCTGCCTTGGAGGTGCTCAGAGAGGCTCAGCCTAGAGCCCGGCTGTGCTCCCTGCTGGCAGCCAAGAGAACTGAGCTGCCACGTAGGGTGGACAGGAGGGCAGGAGCCGATCCTGAGACCAGAGCTGCTGGCGCAGTATGAGCTCTGCAGCCCTGGAGAAGGACACACGTCACTGAGGTGTGGACGCACACGGGCAAGGAAGCCAGTGTCAAGCTTCCTCATGGTCAGTGATTTCTGTTACTGTTCGTGGAGAGCCATGTCCAAAGTGCTCTGTCTCAGTTTATCCACATATGCAATGCAGGGACAGTGGCATTGAACCTGTATTGGCAGCGTCCCATGTGAATGTTGCTTGCATAAAGCGACAGGGCCACAGTGAGCCTCCAGACCTGCTTTGCTGGGCCTGCATGGGGAGCGTCGTGTCGGGTCTTCTGCCTTCTCCTCTTTCCTCTTCCTCATTCTCTTCGTTTAGAGATTTCATGTGAATGTTCAAGTTGTACAAGTTGCTTTGAACGAAGGATGGAAAGGCGAGCGTTGGTGGTGCACGCCTATAGTCGCAGCCATCTCAGGCAGGAGGACCACATGTTCAAACCCAGCCTGAGCAACTGTTATGGTTTGTGTGTAGGTGTCCCCCCAAGCCTCCTGCAGTCGTAGGGCGGACTTCTAGACTTTGTGATTAGTTTATGATCCAGGGTGGGGATTCTGGGTGTGAGTGATGCTGGGATTATGGGTGTGAGTACTACACCAGGCCTGGGGCAGATAGCCTGGATCAATGGAAGGGAGACACACTTGCTCTCTGTAGCCTTTGTTGCCTCTATTCCTCCCCTTTGTTCTCTTTGCTCTTGATGCTGCCATGAAAGGCTGCTCTGTGCCGCTGTGTGCCACTCTGCCTTGGAGCCAGCTGAGTATGGACTGAAACCTCTACTAACTGTGAGCTAAATAAACCTTTCTTTTCTTCATTTTGAGTGTCGCGTATTTGTCCCAGCAATGAGAGATGAGTAACTGAGTTAGCAACTTAACAAGAACCTGTCTCAAAATAAAAAACTAAAAAATGGGCTTGGGATATTCCTCAGTGTGAGGGCCTTGGGTTTAGTCTTCAGTTAGACAGACAGACGGACACAGACAAAGACAGGAAGAGAGAGGAAAGGTAGAACGAATGGGGTATTTGCTACTGGAGACCTCATTTCTGCCCGGGGGCTTCCACAGTTTCCCAGCATGCCTTTCCACTTCCAGTCATCTCTTAGAGCGGAGGTCATGCTTGCCTGCCAGGTGATGAAGCCAGCAGGTTTGTGGCCTCAGGCCTTTGGTAAGGCCTTGCCCTACAACCTGAAACACATTCTTCCCACATGAAAGGCACTACAAACATGGCCTGGAGTGGTAGCCCAGGCTTGAGCCTGGTCTCCGGCCACCTCGGGGTTTGTCCTTGTCTCTGCTACCAGTAAGTTCATGAGTGTATCATCTCTGGTCTGCGTCCCATCGCCCTTGCTACGTGCGTAGAGTGGAGATAATGCTCACACTGCTTTGCAGTCTGTGGGATCACCGCAAAGAGCACAGGGAGCAGCGACTGTCGTCCCTGAGGCAAGCCGTCCCCGTGTCACACCAGGCAGTGTCTCCTCGGCTGGCTGCATTGCACTGTGGCGCACCTGAGCCTCAACACAGTGGTGGCAGAGCAGGCGTCCTTTCCGCATGAGTGGCAGAGGCTGCTGGAGCTGGGTGGCGATGTCGCAGGGCGGGGCTTGCCAGCCAGGAGGGCTGCGGGCTCCCCAGGCCCCAAGAGACGGCCTGCCCTGGGTCTGCAGGAAGCACAGTCATTTACCAGGGCCATTAGGCTCCATTTGGCATCACACGATTTATGTCCTTCCCAGGGTGAGAGGGAACTAATGTGCCACTTACATTTGTGTAACATTCAGACATGAGTTGATGGGATTTTTCTCCCCTGGTTTTTGTTGATATATTTATGTTTTCCTTTCTCCTGCTTGGTCCACTCATTGCACTGTGGACAGGGGGAGCAGGACGACACTTCTCAGAGAGGGCATGGCATGGCCATAGGGTCACCCCACCCCCGTCTCCTCTTGGCATCTAGAAGTGAGGCTGCCGATGTGCTTCTCTCAGTTGGAAGAGGAAGCGGCGGCTCAGGCGCTGCAGAGAGCTGTGTGTTGGTGACCACAGTCCCTGCGTGGCAGGAGCAGAGCCGGGCTTAGGACCTCAGCTCCAGGGATGAGCTTCTGCGTCTGTCAGCCTGGGAAACAGTGTTAGCTGTGGGCGCCACAGTACCCCTGTTTACTGGTCAGGGACTGTCCCTACGGGAAAGAACACTTGGCACTGTGCTGTGGTTGGCTTGTTCCATCGGGTAGTTACGCCCCTGCCCAACACCTTCCCCACTCTGTCCTGCATCTCAGTGCAGGATTTCTAACCCTGTCTGCTCCTGGGAGACCTTTCTTCTCCTAGCCCCTGGACAGGGATGGACAGATCAGATTCCCAATTCTTGCTTGAGTTTCACTTTGTGTTGTTTTGCTGCAGAGCTTGGCAAGACAGGGGTGGCTGATGTATCCCCAAGACCCCCTGTGATATCCGCTGCCTCTGGTGGGAAAGCAGAGACTGACCAGCCCTCGGCTGGGTGGCGGCAGCTGCAAATGTCAGTCTGCCTGCTGGATGCTGTTTGAATCCGGTTGAGCCTCGAGCAGGCGATGCGTCTGGCTCCCTTGCTTGGGGCTCTGAACTGCGTTTCCTCATGTGACAAATAGACTTCGTGGTGCTCTTGGCTCGTGGGCCTGGACTCTAGAAGCTGCTCTGCTGTTTCCTGTGTGACTCACAACTGTCCTTACAGGGAGTTCATACAAGTGTTCCATTTTATGGGTGAGGCAACTGAGGCCACTGTGCTCTTGCTTCTGTTCTTTATTAAGCCCTGTCTGCACAACAGGCTGAGCACCTAGTGCTGGGAAACAGAACTACCCCAGGTCAGCTCCCTGGGAGCCCAGGTCCTCAGCAGTGTGTTCTTTTCCCCCAGGCAGGGACTTCTCCACCCTTCCTGCCAATCAAGGTGCAATCCTAGCGCTCACCCTGACTCCCCGTGTCCCCACCCTCTCCGTCCTCTGTCAGCAAGTCTGTGGGTCCCATGTCCAGACCCGCCGGTATGCGGGCACTTGCTGAGCACCACCCTTCCCAGTTCTGCCGCATGGACTACTTGCCTTTGGCAGTGCTGGAAGCATTTATACCGTGGAAGTGGGCACACAGCCCTGCCCCTCCCGTTCCTGTGCATTTCCCGGCATCCTTGCCCGAGAGTCTCCTCTTAGGAATTACTGCTCCTGCCGCTTCATCCTGGGCTGCTTGCGTCTTTTCCCTCAGCAGGTTCTGTTCAGCTTCTTAGCTGCAGATCTGCTGTCTGTATGTGGCAAGGCTGCTGAGAGCCCGTTAAACCATGTACATCCGTTCCTGTCACTCTGGTTTTAAAATCCTTGCATGTTTCCCAGAACACTCAGGATAAAAACCCAGCCCCTTGCGGAGCTGCACTGCCTCCTCAGCCTCCCCGCCAGCCTCTGATCTCATCCCCTCGTCCTGTCCCTGCTGTCACAGCCTCTGACACCGGGGCCTTCTCACTATGATTGGGAAACACAGCAGCTTCCTGCCACCAGCTCTGCATTGCTCTCCCGCTGCGTGTTGTGGCCCCAGGTCCTGCTTGGCTAGTGTGCATGTTTCCAGGTCTTCTCAGACATACCCCCTGGGGAAGGCTCTCTTGCTACCCCACTTCAGTCCCTGTCACCCGCAGCCCCTCATGGCCTTGGTGTGTACTATTCATCTGCCATCTTTCCATGAAGTGGAAGTTCTTTATTGCCTGCACAGAGGCTGGGGTTCACCTATGCTTAGTGCACATTGGATGAAGCGAAGAAAGTCTCACGTCTGCAAGAGGAGCTGCCTCTGGAGAGGGTAGCTTCCATTGCCTGTGGCTGGCCGTGCCTCAGTTTCTCTCAATCTTTAGAGCTCCCCACTGTGCCCTGAAGAAATCCTCCCTTTTTTCCTCATTTCCACATTTGTAGAAGCTGACAAAGAAGTCTCCATGCTGCAAGGGAAAGGTGAGGTACATGGAAGGGAAATAAAAATCTGACTTTGGCTAAGGTGGCCCCTTGCTCAGGCTTCTCTCTGGCTTTTTTTTTTTTTCTTTCTGCAAAAGTGTTTATTTTCTTTTGGTCCAAGATTTGGGAGGGGGCTCCAGGAAGGTGAGAAAGCTGCCTAGTGGCTAGGGGGAGAGGGTTAGACAAAGCCCGTAAGCCGGGTGATGCAGGAGCCCCTCAGAGACCGCCAGGCTCTGACCTCCTGCTCGTGTTTAAGGATGAGCCTTTCAAAGAGGTACTCGCCCAGCCCAGCCTGGGGGCCTGCCAGCCTGCGGAGGTTGGTGAGGTGGTCACCTATCTTCTTGAGGAGCTTCACCTCCTCATCTAGGAAGTGGTTCTCCAGGAAATCACAGATATGGCGGTCGGTCTTGGCAGAGCCCAAGGCATGAAGGTCCAGAAGAGCTTGGTTCAGGTTCTTCTTCAGGGCCAAGGCAGCTTCCATGACGTCCAAGGTTTTGCCCTGCTCATCTTCAGATGGTTTCTGCATGTCTTGAAAGAGTATACAGCCGCCGCGCCAGTTTTGCATCTTCAGGAGATGCTCGGCACCCTCATGTTTCTCCTTGGCCAGCTCACGGAAGAAATGGCCCACGCCCCTCCAGAGCCACATCGTCTCGGTCAAAGTAGTAGCCCAGAGAGAGGCAGGTGTAGGAGGCCCGCAGGTGCTGGTCCACCAAGCAGTTGACAGCAGCCTCCACCTCGGTGGAATAATTCTGATGACTCTGAGAGGTCATGGCTGTTAAGGAGCTACCCACAAAAGAACGGTGTTGTCCAGTCCTGGAAGGAGGCGATAGGCGAAAAGATGGTCCCGAAACTTCTACCTGGAAGGTAGACGGGAAGATGAAAGAGGGAGTCCCCGGGTCTGTTCCATCCAAACACTGTTGAAGCAAAAACAGATCCGCGGGCCCTCTGGACGCACCACTTCTCTCTGGCTTTGAGAAACTCAGCAGCGCCTGCTGGGGCTAAGCCGCACCCTTGGTCTGTGGCGCTCTGGGAGGCTGGCAAACCCCGTGCACCTGGGCGCTGACTTCCTCCTCCTGTCTGGGGCTCCTCCTGCCTCCCTCTTAGCGTAGCATCTGGCACAGCAAATATGCAACATGTACAGAAGAGCTTAAGGCAGGGTGAGGTGTGTTGTGGGTACTCAGGAGCGTTGTACTTCTGCCAGTGTACACCACCAGGGGAGCGGGGGGTTAGAGAAGGGGGGCCCTCACTCTCACTGCTGATTGAGCAGATCTCCTTTCCTTTGGTCTGTGCCCCACCACCACAGCCTGTACTCTCTAGCCGGCCCCCTGAGCTGACCCTGAAGGCGCCACGGGATGACGGCCATCCTGGAGTGCTCCCTGCCACAGGAATAGGAGCCACAGTATGAGGACAGCGTTCCTGCTGTGTGCTGGTGGCGGCATGTGGTGATAGACTATCTGGTCATCGAGGGAAAGTGACCGTCCCTACCTGAGAAGGAAAAATGAGTTGGAGACCAGGAAGTGAGGCTACATTCAGCACCCGCGCCTCTGTGCTTGGCTGCTGGCCAGCCCCTTGACTCTTCACCTCCAGGTCCTCTGGCCTGGCTGCAGGAGGGGCAGGGACCACGCATCCTGCATCTGTGAAGCGTCAAGGGGGCCCTGCACTGCTCCTCCTCCCCAGTGGCAACAAGTTCCGGCTAATTTATGCATCGGATCCAGAAAACAAAGGAAAACGATGTCTTCGTGAGGAAGCCTTGCGGATAATCCAGCCGTGCTTACGGAGCCCTGTGTGCCGTGGGCCGCATGGGGCTGGGTTGTGGTGGGGTGGCATCACGGGCGCTGGAGCGTGCATGCCCTACACCGCACCCTGGAAGCCTTTCCCCTCTCAGTCATGAGTGAAGCCCCAAACCTGCCTTTCCTGGGCACTTTCCTCTTTTGTTGGCGTTCAAGACAGCGGTGGAAGTGGCTGGCTGGAGAGAGGCAGCGAGGTCTCGGAGGTGCCAGGCTGGAGATCCTTTCCCCAGCTGCTGCCTTTGCCCTGTCTCTTCTCCATTAGTCCTTGGTCCTTGCAGTGGTGTTGCCTTTGTGCAAAGGAAACAGGACTAGAACCCTCCCACCCCCACCCCACCCCCACACGCACTGAAAAAAATCTCATTTCCAAATCCGTTGCTGCCCTCGCTAAGGTGCCTGACTGGCTCTGGGTAGCATATACCATTCACTGGGACTCCACCTTTTTGACTGTAAAATGGGTTTGTGATGAAATATGGCTCACTGAGTTCTGTAACTCGCTGTGGACTTCAAATCGGGATGTCTTAAATTCAGTAAGCTAATAAATACGTATGAGCTTCATGGAGGATTTGGTGGTGCTGGGGATGGGTGAGCTGATGAATTGTAAAGTGGCCTTTTACATTGTGCTTTCACGATTGGCCCTAAACCTTCATTTACAGCAGAGGAGCAAAATGAAAGGTAATTGACTCGCAGACCTCCCTCCTTGATTCAAATTAAGCTTCACCATCATCTGGTGGTGAAGCCCTTGGCCTCTGTCTTAATCATAGTATTTTATTTCTATAGAAATGCAGTATCCATTAAAATTATCTATTTCTGTGGCAGTTAAAATTTTCAGCGCAGTCTTTTTGCTTCACCTTCTGGCTGACTTCTGTGACCTCACTTGACTAAGGCTGGGAGAAAATGTCTTTGTGTTTGCAAAGATGAATGTTTTGTTTTAAGTAACAGGACCGGAGTGTGGTTCAGTTCAGAGCAACTCATATCTGTATTGAATATTTGCTGCAGTTGGAGCATTCGGATGGGAGAGGAGACTGAGGAGGAAAATGCCCTGCCCGGAGGGAGCTTTCACTGAAGCTTTGCATTTGTCTGTCTGTCAGTCGGTCACTCACTCGCTTGCTTGCTCGCTCGCTCAGTCAGTCACTCAGTCTGTCCTTCTGTCTTTCAGTCTTTTTTTCTGTATGTCTATGTTTTGGTCTTTCGGTCTTTCTGTCTTTGTCTCTCTTTCCTTCTTTTGACTAATTTATTGGTTTGTTTGTTTCCTAATTTATTTATAGTGAACAGATACCAAAATTCCTATCCGGCTGGCCTCAGAGTGTGGGGACAGAGGTAACTAGACATGGTCCCTGCCCACAAGGGGTGTCGTCTGGCTAAGGAGCCCCTGGAACTGAAAGAGCCCAGGGAATGGGAGAGGGCTAAGGGTGCAGTGCCAGCTCCACTCCCACCCCTACCCCCGGTCAGAACATTGGGGCTTTGCTGAGGAAGACCTGTCTGTGCCTCCCTTCGGGGTCTGCAGCTCTGGTGCTGGAACCTGTTACCTGGATCTGCTGCGAATGGTGCAGGGGCACCGGATGAGAAGCGCAAGACAGGGACGGTTCTGCAGGAGACCACGGGAAGTGCCATGTAAGACCAGTGAGCCAGTCCTGGGCTTCAGGGGAAGAGGAGGCTGGGGCTGGAGCTCACAGGGAATCGCAGGGTAGGAAGCCTCTGCCGAGGGCCTGGAAGGCAGAAAGACACTTCAGGGACCCAGATGTAATAAAAGAAGGCCCTGGGGCCACCGCAAATATAAGCAGAGGCACTGTTTCCGTCTTCTCATTGTTAAGACAAAATATCTGACATCCAAAGTTAAAGGAGGACAGGCTTGTTTCATCTCCCAGTTTGTAAACATTTCAGTCCACAGTTGGCTGGCTCCACGGCAGAGCACCATGGCACAGGGGCATTGCAGAGAGCAGCAGTCCATGGCATGGCAGGCAGGAAGCCCTGAGCAGCAAGGGGCGGCGGTGGCGGCAGCAGCAACAGCAGCAGCAGCCGCAGCCCGCTTCCCCCTTTTACCTCTTTTAGGCTGCCCACCTTTCGGGTGATTCTGCCCCCATGCAGGGAGGATCTTCCCATTACCCAAACCCAGCACTGTGCTTAACAACCAGTGGATCAACTTAGTAATCGCACATCCTTAGCTCCAGCATCACACAGCCACCTCTGAAAAGCCCCGCCTGCTGCGCGAGGCTGGGGGGGTGTATCTAGATACAAGCCGTGATGGGCACGAAGTGTGTCGGGTCACCAGGTTAACCTCGGGTGGCCTGCTTGAGCTGGGTGATAACTCACATAAGTAGTAGCTGAGCTGCCAGGGGCCTGAGGACCATCCAAATCTGCCGGGAGCTTATGCCTTATCCTGTAGGCTGAGGAGTTCAAGATGGAGTTGGCCAGGCTCTACTTGAGGCTTTAAAAAAAAAAAAAAAACTTGTTGATTGCACTATCTTAAGGAGCCTCTTCCCCCCAGCATGTTCCTGGGATAAGGCGCACATTTCCTCCTGGGGGTGGTGGCTAATATTAGGCACATGGCCCAGAGCGGGGGTGAGAGGAGCGTGTAGCCGCAGTGCGGGTGTGCACGCTCAGGGAGTTCACAAAGCAGCGTGGGTGCCCAGTTTTCACATTGCCCCCCACCCTCCCACCTGTGTGAAGAGTCCCTAATGGAGCTGGTGTCTTGTGCTCCCTTGGGGATCACAGGAGCTGTGACAGTGGCACTACCCATGCTGCTGGTGTGGTGGCACCCCATGGGTGTGCTCACAGGGACCTGGGGGCAAGCCTGCAAATCTGCCACGTCTTTGACGCTGTACACTGTAAAATAGGGACAGTAATTTTGGCATGCTTAGTGCCTACCAGATACTTGGTAGGCTGGCGTGATGCAGCTCTTGGGTCACCATGACTAAGCAAAGTCGCAAAGTGTGCAAGGTCACCTGGCTAGCACTGTGTCGCGGTGGGGCTGTGTGATGCTTAGCACACCTCAGTGACCATTTCATCTTCTTCCTTTTCTTTCTTTCATGTTTGTGAGCCGGGGTGTCCATGCTGCTGGGGGTGAACTCCTGGCCTGGCCAGATCCTCTCACCTTGGCCGCCTGAGCAGCGGGCACTGTTGGCACGTGCCATTGTACCTAGCAGCAGTCCTTAACCCAGCACTTCACAGAGGAGGGCACAGATGGGGGCGGCATGTCACCTGTCCACACTACGTAGCTGGTGTCTGGGAAAGCCAGACTTCTCCCCATGCAGCCTTCTTTTCAGTGCACAACACAGATACGCTGGTGACACGGCAGAGGGAGAACTTTGGATTCATTGGGGCATCTGTGAGCTACAGTTCCATCTTGACCACCTCCTTCTCTGAGGGCCCTCAAACTGAAGTGGTCACTGCTCCCTTGCAGCACCCTTGAGGGGACTGAGTTAGCCCGTGACAGCCCATGCCAGGTTTCTCCCAGGTGGCAGCTGCGCTGTGAGACCGTTAGGCTCTGGAGGCTGGGGTTCCCCAGAGGCACTCAGCAGGGGCTCCTTCTACTCCCAGGGTGGACAGAGCCAGTCCAGCTGGCTGGCTGGCCCCACTCCCCGCAGCCTTCATTGTGCCCCCACCCATGGGCCAGCTTGGGGAGTTTCAGCACTGACTTGGATGCTGTAGATGGAGAGGAGGACCAGAGCAGGCAGGTGTCCTGCTCCTCAGGAAGGCCTGCCCCTGCCCCTGTGGCTGTTGGCATTTGCCAGGCCTTTCCCCTGGGGGCTGAAAGTCCAAAGCTGGGCTTCTCCTGGAGCAGACTCTTTGACCCCACCCCTGAGTTTAGCAGCTGGTTTCTTGTGTTTGCCTGGGTTTGGAAACTCCCTTTATTATGTTCTCTGTGTCCCCTCTGTGATCCTTGGATGCACATGGCCTCTGGGGACGGTGTCAGTGCTTCCTACTCAGGCAAATCCACCATAGCCGCTAGTCCCTGCGTGAAATCCCCTGGAGAACCAGGGCCAATAGGATGTGTTTTTCTCTCTATCTACCAATGTGTCCATGTACCCATCTGCGTCAATACCTGTATCTGTGGGAGGCATAGGCCAGGCACCATACTGTAACTATATTAACACATAAAATACATATGTATGTATGTGTGCTTGCACAATACATATATTTCTGAGAGAAAGGGAGGGTGGGATTTACTGTAGGGCTTCAGTTCACCCAGTTGTAGATCTGGCAAGTTCAAAGTCTGCGGGCAAGGCAGGCCGAACAGCCTGGAAGTCGGGATTTCTGCACTGAGTCCTAAGGCAGTGGCACCCTTGTGTCTTTCTTGGGAATCTTTGATCTTTTCTCTTAAGACTTTTAATGGATTGGATGAGGTCTGCCCACACTTTGGAAGGTAATCTGCTTTCCTTAAAGTCAACAGATTTTAAATATTAACCATATCCACAAACTGCTTCCTAGCTGCGTCTAGACTAGGGTTTGAACTATCAGCTGAGCTCCACTGCCTAGCAGGGTTGACATGCAAGACTAACTAGTGTCACTGCTGGAATGCCCTGTTGTAAAAATAAATCATTTTCTTGAGATGCTCAAGGGCCTGGTGGTGGTGCTGTGTCCTCAGACCCAGGACAGTCACCACACATGGGCAGGGAGGTGTATCTGAAGAAGAGCTAGGTCTTCCATGCACCAGAGGTGAAGGTGCTCCGGTGGGGCAGTTTGAAGGTTGACTCCTGCATCCACTTCTTCGGTTCCTGGTCCGCTGAGTTGCCTGGCCACATTGTCTATGTTAATTTTATGCTGAGTCCTGTATAAGGCCTTCTAGGGCCCAAGGTGAGGAAGGACAAGCATGTGCCTTTGGGACTTTATAAGCCCATTACAGTAAGTTCTTTGTAGCAAATGGATGACTGGTTATAAGCTGTGTTTTAAGGAAATGTCATTAGCCTGAACAGAGGCTGCTTGGGTGGTGAGTGCTGTGGAGGTCCATCATTTCAACCCAAGGGCTCTGTGTGAGCATCCAGCACATGAAGATAGCCCTGTGTGTGTAGGAGGCTTCTGGGTCAGAGGGCATCTCAGCCCGAGGGCAGGGTGGGGCAGAGTGGGGCCTCCCACCACCACCACAGAGCACAGCAGGGGGCCATCCAGACTGCCTGCTGGTGCTGGGTAACAAGACATGGAGTCATGAGAGGGCTTAGTAGGAGGTGGCACAGAGAAGGCACGGGCCAGTAGGACGAGCCCACCACGAGCCATCCTGTGAGCTGTCGCTTTTAGCAGTTCCACTCCCAGGAGGTCTGCATGACACGGGATCTCGCATCTCTAGCTCCACGAGGTCCTAGTTTGGGCACCACTGAGCACACCCTCCTCTGCCTGTTCCACACACCTGCCCTGTGGCCTGGTAGTCCCACAGGGCACTGGGACAGCTGCCATCACTGTCTCTGTGAAGTCAGGACATAGACCTGTTAGGCCTCTGGCTTCCCCTGACCCTGACTAGCTGCCAAGTGGAGGAAGGCTCGGAGACACGTTTTGTCCTGAGCGTCCTGCGGTCTTTGTGGGCCTTTGGGACAGCTGCTTATTGACAGGCCCGGTGAGCTTCTGCCAGCTCTGCTGACAGGTCCCAAGTCATCTCTTCTGTTGCTGTTATTCCTTGTTTGTGTCGAAAGTCATCGCGGGCACCCTGTGACAAGTTGCTTGAACTCGGACAGATTGCGTTTTTCCTCCTGGCCATGGCAGCCTCCTGCCTCGCTGCAGAAATTGGGTGGTTAGCCTTCTTCCTCCTGCCTGAGGTTTCTTGCTGCTCTTTTACATCACCTTCTCTGATGAATCATTGGGGACGCCCAGCCGTCAACAGCCTCCTGTAAGCCCTTTCCACAGATCGGCAAGTGAGAGTGCTCCAAGGAGAGGCGTAAGCAGCGACTGGGAAGTGTTGGAGGCTGTTTATCTGCCTGAAAACCGAGCAGCCAGCCGGGACGGGAGGCCGTGTAGGGGCTGAAAGCTTCCTTTCCCTTTCCTTGCGCGGCTAAGGACCATTCACGAAATCACCCTCGTGCTGGGGTGGCTGCCACATCCAGACTGGACGCTGCAGAGGATGGGCCCTGGCTACAGACCCCTGTCGTCCTCCTGGCTGAACAGAGGCCCAGAAAAGCAAGGGGCCTGCCTAATGTTGGATATCCAACACGTGGCGAGCCAGTTCTCTTTGCAGCTCAGATGTAATCGCTGCTCCTATACACACCTCAGAATTCTTGGTCATCTGTGTGTGAAGTGTTTCCCGATCTCTCTGAGTCTGTTCCCTCCTCGCCAGTCAGTGCTGTTCCTACTTTGTTGCTCAAGGTAGAAAGGAAGAGGCCTAAGAAGCCTGCTCACAGAGCGCGGGACCCAGTCCTAGCCACACGGACTTGGACTCGCAGAGCCTCAGGATTTTTATCCCTAAAGTGAAGGCTGTTGGGAGGATTTGAAACCCTGAATTTCAGCAGGGACCTAGAGATTGCATGTACATGTTAGCTTGGTAAGTTATCATTATGCTTTTCATCATTTTTGGTGCCCTAGAAGCCCTTAGTAATTATTTTTTTTTTCCATTTTTATGGGCAGAGTTGCATACATGGGGCTAGATCAAAGGACTGGGGTGTAAACAGACATAAGTTTGAAACACAGCTCTGTCATTTATTGGCAGTCTGAGGCAGGACGAGCTTTTCAAGAAGCTCCTTAGTTTACTGATCTAAGAAGCGGGATAGCACCCATCATACCTTGAATGCTTGGTGAGGACTAGAGATGCCTCACCTGTCATGTCATTTATGCTGAAAATTTTACAGCAGTAATCATGTGTTTCTCAGCTGTTACTTTTGAGTGATTTTAAAGTCATGCTCCTCTAGATTAGGAGCAGGCAGCCCTGCCCACACCCCCTGCTTGTTGCAACAGGAGCCGTTGCCTGTGATTTAGATAGTTTGCATCATGCAGCTCTGCCTCATCATCCTGCACTGTAGGAGCATGATGAAAAAGCAGCTAACACGCACAGCCCAGGGGTTGTGGCCAAAGGGGCCCCAGCCTTGGGCAGATGAGCGCCGGCTCTAGGCACGTCTGGCGGCAGTCCTGGGCAGGGCACTGGGAGGGAGAAGCTGCAGATGGGGCTGTGATCTCCCTGCCCTGCTGAGCTGCCCATCGCAGCGGGAGGTAGGTGTGCAGCTGCAGATGAGGGCGCTGCCCCGCGGGCAGACTACACGCGGGAGCGGGCGCCCACCTGCTGAGAACATCTGGTCAAGTGGCGGCAGACCCAGGCAGGGTGGACTCTCAGGGGCTGGGGATAAAGCTTCGGGAGGGCCAGGTTGGAAGGCTGCTGCCTGCCTGGGGCCATCCTGTTTGGAGTGGTGTGGTGTTACCAAGACGGTGTGCCTGCGTCTTTATAATACAGAGGTGACGTCCTACTCACATAGGAGCCTGGTTTGGTTGTGCTGCTCGCCCTTTTGCTGTGTTGTGGAGGAAATGAAAGCATTTCCTGTCCACTTGCGCAGACAGCCAAGACTTCATGTCAGACTGTCCGTCACTAGCAGACTCTTCAGCACTGCCCAGGCCGCCCACAGGAGAGGAAAACTTGCAAGTGTTTGAATTCATTTATGTTTTTACTTATAAAGTTGTTCGTGTTGTATGAACCCATTCAGTTTTATTGGATTTTTTTGTTTGAATATTGCTAAACAAAAGAAAAAAAAAAGATGTGTTCCCTTAATGCTTCCTTTATGCGCTCTGGGTTCAGTTTAGGTTTCTGGACACAGAAGAATGAGCCAGCCCTGCTGGAGTCCTCTGAGGAACAGGCTAGCTGCTCCTCCTCCTCCTCCTCCTCC